>NC_056742.1:480673034-480993034 GCF_019279795.1 Protopterus annectens | reverse complement strand
ACATCTTTCATGTCTGTTCAGTTTCTTTTTTTATTATGCTCTAGCTATTTATTGTTTTACCTGTGAGATCTGATATTTTTACTCGTTATATTTTATAGTTTTTTGCTGGTTCAGTATAGCTGAATGATAGGCCTTCATTTCAGGCACAAGAAGATAAAGGAACTGAAAAAGAATTTGCATTTTTTTCATTGGAGATGTACTCTTTAAAATGTCATAGTAACATTTGGATCTATTTCAAAATCATGAAAGATGGAAACCGTGAATACAAATACATCGACACTTAAAGGGTGAACTACCATAAGAGCGAACCACCTAGTGAGTGAAAACCAAAACATCGAATGGATTTCCCTAACCAACAGCTCCATGCAGGTATAGCTAAACTAAGTACAAAAAAGTAACATAGCACACTTTTGCAGGGGGGAAAGCCCCTCTATGCCCCCCACACCCCCTACTTAAATATGTCAACTCCGAGATTGCACTACAGTGGGGGAAAGGGTATATTCTCTTATCCCCAGAATCACACTGCTGGCCAAATGAATCCATTTGATGTTTTGCCTTTCGCTCACTAGGTGGTTCGCCCTTATGGTAGTTCGCTCTTTACGTGTCGACGTATTTGTATTGGCGGTTTCCGTCTTTCGTGATCTTAATATAGGCCCTAACATTCTATAAGTTCTGCCTGACATTTTTGCTACACTTCTTAACTTTTCTGATATGACATCCTATGTTATTCTTTATACAAATAATTTAGGCAGCCATATAGAGCTTCGATTACTAAACAGTATTTTCTTTCTTCTATAGAAACTATCAAATTACATTTCAGAAAAAAGTCTTAAAATGTTAATGTGATTCATATTTTTGTGTTGCAAAGCATGCATTGATGCCTTGTTGTGGAAACCTAATTAGAAAAGAACTGAGAGTTATTGTACATAGTTTATCTTCTGCCACTAGAACTACAACTATTTATTACTCTCTTTTCATGTTGACCACTAATGAGATCAGTCTTGGGACAAACACCGGTATCTATCTTCTGTTCTGCAGTCTTAAGAGATTAAATCCCTGACTGCTGACTCTAATTTCTGCATATTAATTAACACAATTCGATGATTTGCTAATTATTACTTTCTCAAAAACTAAGACATTTAATTATATTAAATACACATTAAGATGTTAATTAACAAACATGGGTGTGCAGTCAGTCTTATATAAACAATTTCATGTACACCAACTTGCATCTCCGAAGTGTGCTTACAAGGCCAGATTTTTCAGCCTTTGAAAATGCAGGTAATATTTTTATCTTTTTACAGTCACATGGGGTGTAATAAATGCAAATGTGTTATATTTGTTCCTTATATTATGACCTGCACTAAAGACTAAAATTCTTGGGCATTACCTCATTTTAACTTAATTCTTATTGTATGAGGCTGCATATGTAAACAATATTAACTTATTTCAGACTGGCTAAATGCAGAATTATTCTCCCACTGTAGTATGATTTTGTAATTTTCCTATGAAAATTATTTCTTCTATATTTTTCTTTTCAGAATAGATACACATTCCATGTTTTGATGCTTTACAAAGAAAATATAATACGATTTTCATGTATATTGTGTAATCCATGCTACAGTTTCCATGGATTGCATAAATGACAGGGTGGCTTATTTATCATTTCAAGATTTTATTTTATTTATTTTACATTTGTTTACCAGAAAAGTCCGACTGGCCAGGTTGCCCTTTTTCAGTTGAGGCACGGGGAGAAAAGCCCCATTGTTAGTACAAATTTGTATTAGATTGGCAAGAACAAAACATAAACAAAATTAAAACAAGAAACAAAAATTCAAACAAGTATAGTTAGTACAGAGAAGAGGCGTGTAACAGTGTACAATGGCAACATTATGAAGAAAGACGGCTCGTGATATTGTACAAGATTATCACACATTTAGACCAGGAATCAAAACAATGTAAGCACACTAGGAGTGCATTTTTAGTAAGACACTATCAGTGAGAATTTGGTTGATTCACATGGTACCATGATGAAGAGGTTACAGAAAAATTGTATCATTGTGATTGTGCAAACACACATTAAGTATGTGCAAGAGATAAAGTTACACTATGTACAACGTGATAGTACATTATGAAATTAGCTGATGCCTTATTTTTAGAGTGAAAAACTGTGATCAGAAGTTGGTTTATGCAATAGGGTTTCTGGGGTCTGGGAAGGTAGATTGCAGTGCAGCTGATATACAAATATATTTAATTAAACTGCAGCTGATTACTGCTGAAATATTTTACATGCAGTGAAAGAGTTATGTTATCCTCTGGCTGGAATTTTGTGGCATCTACTGAAAGTTTCAAAGACCCTTTCAAATATATTAATTCATAATTTTGTCAGTGCAAACTGTGTGAGCTATACATTTTTTGTATTGTTCTTTTAGTTTATTCTTTGGGTGACATTGAAATAAAGCAATGACATCCTCTCCAGGTGATGTCTATTTCATTCGACTTTCTAGTCTTAGCTCTTTTGTCCAACTGCCTTGTTGAATAAATGGCTAGAATATCTCAACACATGGCTTGGGACCAGCAGTTTGAATACAAATACACATCTGAGACAGTGTTTATAGTGCAGGGATTTTCATAGATATATTACAATTTCAACTTGAAGGGGAAATCCTGATTTATAACACATATCTAACAAGCATGCTTCAAAATACAGCATGCACGTCCACATTTAATGGATCAGTAATACTTTTACTAAAATATTAGAACCAGATGTAGTTTGTGAAAGGTCTATATCAAATTCTAAGGTGAAAATAGAGTTTAGAAAGCTGTGTTAATAGTTAGCTGAGTTTAGCTCTTACGTCTGAACAACATAGCTTTTGTGATAAAACATGTACTGTGACAGCTAATTTCTGTTTTATTAGGTTTCTTTCTTAGGTGAAGAAGAGATTGCATGTATATCAGGTTACTAGATAAACAAAAGCCAAATAAATATTCCTCTAGTTGTTCAAATATGGGTATTTTCAGCACATTTACACAGATCAGAGATACTGGAAAAGAATATTTGTATTAACACATATAAATCTCTATCAAAGACATACCCTGCCCTACAGCAGGACCCACTTATTTGGAAAAAAATATGACTCTTTGAACTGTAGTTCTTAACTAAGGACATATCATGAAAACAAACATAATAAAGATTAATTATAATTTAATTGCATTTATTATATCATATTTAAATTTTATTATATTAGATGCAAATATGCATTAATTTAGATTTCTGTAGCATTTCATAAACTATTATTAATACTTCTTCATAGTCATGTGAAGCTTGTTAACGTTTAAGTGACAAGATGTATTAAACTTCCCAAAAATTTTTACTATGTAACTTAATTTATTTTGCCTTACTAAAATCTGTAATTATGATGGAGATGGAATCCATGCTTAAACTAACTTTTTTCACTTTGTGTCTTTCGGCTTTTCCCGGTTAGGGGTCACCACAGGGGAACTCCCGTCTGCTAATGATTGGTAGTGGATTTTTAGGTACCGGGTTACCAGCCCCGATGCACAACCTTCACGTATGCCTCCACACAGAGGACGCTCAAACTGAGAACCGAACGGGACAACGTCTTGCTATGAGGCGACAACGCTACCGCAGCACCACCACCGCAGTAAACTAACTTTTTTCACTGCAAAAAGAAAAAAAAATTATATATATATATATATATATATATATATATATATATATATATATATGTGTATGTGTGTGTGTGTGTGTGTGTGTGTGTGTAGATCTACTTTGAAATACCGAAATGCCAGAATGCCGACAGCCATATGACCGACAGCCATATGACTGACATTCAGAATCTGGACATTTCGAGTACATCCATAGAAAGCAAAATTAAATTTCCTTTAAACTGCTAGCTACGCCCCCCTGCACCTCGCGTGGGGGGCTCCGTCCCTCCACACCCCCCCATAACTTTAATATACCAACTCCGAGATCACACTACAGTGCAGGAATGGAAATCTTTCCATTCCGCACTATAGTGAGATGCCAGTTTCACATTGTCGGTATTCCGAATGTTGGCCATATGGTTGTCGGCCATATGGCTGTCGGCATTCTGGAATGTCGGCATTGTGAATGGGACCCATATATATATATATAAAGTAGGTAATATAATTATCAACTTTTTACTAGTTCTTAAAATCTGATGACTTGCTGTGTGTATGTATATATATATATATATATATATATATATATATATATATATATATATATATATATATATATACAGCAAGTCATCAGATTTTAAGAACTAGTAAAAAGCTGATAATTATATTACCTACTTTATATATATATATATATATATATATATATGTGTGTGTGTGTGTGTGTGTGTGTATATGAGTGGCGCAAGGTAATAACAGCAAGAGCAAGACTAGTATATTATAACAAATTGTACATTTGTTGGTATAAACTTACTCCTCAGCATCAGTTTTTTCTATACGTCTTTTCTATAGATTACTCAAAGCATTAAAGGTATAATTAAAACAGAAGCACCACTTTTATTTGTACACATTTTAATCTAAGTTTACAAACTGTGATTATGTTTTACATTTTTTGTAGTTTTTGCCTAAAATTGTGTTTGTTTTTTTTTTTATTTTGTTTGAAATCTTAATTTCATCTGATTTAATTAAATTACATTTAAAATAGCAAGGATTAGAAAAATCATGCTAAATAATGACTGTCAGAAATGAATTTCCCCATTATCAAATTGTTGAAAATGTACGTGGACAAATCTGGTCTTGGCTTCCATGACAGTGATTTATTATCCTTTTTTGCTTAGTGCAAGGGAGCTTGTGCATGATGTAAGGCAAATACAGTAATTTACAATTTAGAGAAAAAATACTTTCCATTGGCTTCTGCAACACACAAGGACTCATCACTGATGGGGTATACCAATGCCTCAAAAAACTGAAGAAGACAGCAGAAGGCCTAACACAGAGACCAGTTGCTGGAAGATGGGGTGTTTCTGGTATAAATGACTGTTGAAAATGTACTGTAACTAGGACTAGAAAGTGTAGATATCCTGTACCGGATGAGCATTTATATATGTAAGTGTGTATATATGTATGTATGTTTGTTAACTCAGGTAGTGGATTGATCCACAAGGATCCATTGCAGCCATGGGATAGGTGTTTACAGTGTTGCCATATTGTTATAACTCCTATCAGTCACCTCCCCCCCTTTCCTGTTACTCAAACTGCATTGTCACAGTTACACATTTACAGTCACCTTAAATATACAGGCACAGCGATTCCTGGACATTGTCAAACAACACTCTTGATCAAATAGTGGAAATGCCCGCTAGAGTCTCTAACATACTGGACCTTGAACTCACAAATAGGAGAGAATGCTGCACCCCCCCAATGTCTCATCTTTCCTGATAAGGTTTCACTATAAAGCTGTCCTCTTCAAAACTAAAATCAACTCTGTAACACCCAGTAAAACCAGTGACAGTTAAGAACTATTGCAAGGCAAACTACCTTTCATTAAGTGATGTTTTGTCAAAATTCAATGCCTCTCCAAACTCCGAGAACACAGCAGCCAATGCTGAATTACTGTCAGAAACTTTGTACAACCATGTCAATGGCTGCACAGAGGCTGCTGTACATACCAGAAATAGGCTCAGAACTAGCCTCTGAAACATACCACCCTGGTGGCATCCCATAGTAAACAGGATATACAGCAAAAGGAAAAAAATATGGCAAAATCAGGAAGGGTAATTCCCATAAAGATAAAAACGTTCTCATCAAACTAAATAGCTAATTAGTTAAAACAAAGTCAACCTTGAGGTTAAGATAACATCCCAGGAGAAAGATAACCACAGGGCCTTTTCAGCTATGTCTGCAACCTCAAGGGCAGGACACAGCAATATGCTAACCAGGTCGTTAATGGTGCTACATCCACTGAGCCTGGTGATACAGCAAATTTGTTAATGGACAAATTCAGTTCCAACTTTACCACCTTATCACCATCAACCATCCCCCCAGAAATACCCTCAAAGATAACCCCTCCAACTATAACTAGGCAGCATGTACTGGCTGTGCTTGCTAAAGCCAAGACCACAGCCTCAATGGGCCTGATAGCATCCCATGATGCCTCCTGAACAGTCTAAACTATGATTCATTAGGGCCCTGGAGTCACTATTTAAATGTAGTCTTAAAGCAGGCTTTGTGCCATGAGAATGGAAGACTGGGACGGTAATCCACCTTCATAACAGATGACCTTCAACAGATCCTGGAAGTTGCAGATCCATTAGTCTTACTAATCACATTTGAAAACCATGGAAAGAATTATCAAGGAAATTATCAACAAGGACATAGGAGACCTCCTGACACTGGATCCATCCCAGTCTGGCTTTGTCAAACGAAGGCAGTGCTTACTGAAGTTGGATTACACTGCTTACCTAGACCCGGCTAAAGTATTTGATGCAATAACCCACTTGGGCATTCTGAACAAACTTGTGGAAGTAGGCATACACCCCCTTTAAACATGCTAGATAGCTATCTGCCTCATGAATAGGCCCCAAGAGGTAAGGATCAGTGAGGCCACCTCCACTGGCCTGTCACCACTGTAGTCCCTCAGAGCTCTGTGTTGGGTCTGCTCCTCTTTGGCATCTATTTCTCGGAGGTCAAAGTAAATGTCAAAGGCCTCTGGCTGATCAAGGTTGCAGATGATTGCAAACTGGGAGCAATGTCAATGAATGCCCGCAAGATGAAAACATCCTTCAGGAAGGTCTAACACAGGCAAACACTTAATGCCAAAGCCACGGCTTTAAACACAGTGCCAGGAAATGCATTATGGTACCATTTGGGAAGTAAGTTACTTGAGGTAGCTAAGTCATCAGTAAAACACCCCTAAAAGCTATCAGTGCAGAGTTCTTCTCTAACCCTGACTGACTCACTAGTCACACATGTGATGTAAATTTAGAAAAGAATGCTTTTTCATCCCTATCTCTTATCATACCTGCATTATCAGTTGTTGTATTTAATATCCATGGAATGGTTTAAAAACCATGGTTATGATTGTTTGTAGCTGAGCCACAAAAGATGGCTGATATATATCTGAACACATTAGAGCAGACAACTAGTCTGCTTTTGGAAGATGGGTTGAAGTGTGAGAAGTAGACTACCCACAGAAAACCCGCTGTAAACACCTGAAGACAGTAACCATACCCCCAGAAAACTTGCTGTAAACACCTGAAGACAGTAACCAGAGATCAGGACTGTACTTTTGACACCGGAGCCTGTAAGACAGAAACATTAAGCAGTGAGGCAGAAAGCTGCTGGACAAAACCAACGTGTCAGCCATATTATTCTAATTGTAGGTGTAGGAGTGTCATCTTCCTTGAACTACAGGTAAATCATTATTTCATTGAGTTGGTGACTGTTGTGTGAAATTAATGTTTTACATTATATGTGCATCATAGTGTAGTCATATTTGTATTATTGTACAATTACACATTCAAGATAGAACAGTTATACATATATTACAGTACAATTTATACATGCATTGTAGTTTGGGTGTACTTCAGGTTCAGAAACCACTTCTGAATTAATGGCAATATTCCCAAATGGTGGACGTAGTGAGTCTGCACTGGTTAATATTAGTGAAATCACTGTGATAAGCTGTAAAACAAAGAAAATGGTTGTAGGATTGTTACAGGAACTGATGTTTGTTGATAGGAGAAAGTTTTATGCCAAATGGAAGCCATAACACTCAGCTTTACTCTGATTTGCTAGATGAGGCTTTGTTCTTAATATCATTATAACAAAAATGTGTAAGTTTACTACTCTGTATGGCTTTCATTGTGACTTAACAATTATATTAGTATGCAGATAATTGTAAATGTATTTAAAATTTGTTTACCAAGAAAGTCCAACTGGGACAGAACCCATTTTCAGTGGATGCCCAGGGATTAATGCTCCAGATGCATGTCTTTGGAATGTGGGAGTAAACTGGAGCACCCAGAGGAAACCCATGTGAACACAGAAAGAGCATACAGACTTCTCACAGAAGGCACCAAAGCCAAGAACAGAACCGGAGAACCTCTTGCTGTGAGGTGACAACCCTAACTGCTGAACCACTGCACTGCTGAATTGAAACGTAATTTTACCTACTGTAGTTGCAGAACTTATGACTAGTCCAAAAACTAGGACCTTCACTCATAATATCTCATGCAATCTATTGGGCACTTATTGTACTCCTAAAATCCTGCACTTGACTACTTTGGCATGTAAAATAAATGATCTTCAAAACATTTGCTTATACACTGACATTCTAGTATTGTAATTAATTTTCTATGGTATAGATGTTTGCCCTGCTTCCCCAGAATACTTTGTTCTTCAGTTCACTTTTCAGCTAGATAACTTCTTTATTGTTTTTGCATATTATCCCTATATAATGTAGGCTTTTACTGGAGTACCTGGTTTCTTTTCATTTTCAAAAGGCATGCAGATAGGTGGATTGAGGTTAATAAATTGTCCTTAAGTATGTTTGTGAGTGTGTGTAGGTCTTGTGATCCACTGCCAACCCATATCAAACTGGAACCTATGTTGTGTTCTGTCCATGCTAAGCTAGGCTCTGTAGATGCACAATGCTGAATAAGACAATGGAGCATAGTGTATGGATATACGGCTGGATCAACATATTTGTTCAGTCCTTGATGAAAATTGTTAATACATTAATGAGTATGCATTTCTGAAAAATATCTCACCATTATGCATGCATTTTATACTAGCTAATATATGAAGTATGGGTCTGAGCATTCATATGCTGACATGTTTCCAGGCTGAACATCTAAGGAAATAAAATTATAAAGTACTCTTCTTTTCACATACAGAATGAAAAATCCACTAAAAAAATACACAGTACCACAGTTTCAACCAAGATGAATACCACTGGCACACCTTTGTGAATATCTACAATAAAAAAGTTAACATTATTACTATCCATGGCATTTCCCTGAGTTACTCAGCATGCACATGCAGCAAAGTTTTTGTTGCTTTAAAATGTGTTTGACTAATACTTTTCCCTAGAAATATATAATAAAGTGTTACTTTAAAGTAATTATGTTTTGAGAAAATTAAATTGATTGTCAGCAGATTAAATATGCCATGTTCTGTTCCCTTCTGCTTATAAATATGCCTTTTACCATTGCATTCATTATATACAAAAAACTGTTTCAAAAACATTTTTTTGCTCAAGATTTTTTTTATTTTTCAAATACATTTGAATGAATTCCATAATATTTATACATAACATCTTAAATAACTATTTAAATAACTAGTAAATAACACTATTTACATTAGCCTGACACTATAACAAATCTTAGTGTATTATAGTTACTTTATAAGTATGTCCGATCCATTATCAGAGTGTCTGATCAATTATTGTATAGTGTCAGTCTATGATAAGACTTTTCCCCCAAGGGTTGTTGATAAATGGCTTTGGATAAATTCTTAGTTCTTTAATTTTAATTTCCAATAATGCTGTGGTCTTCAGTAGACTGTAGAAGTCTTCCAAAGTTGGTATTGTGTTTGTATTCCTTCTTGTTATACACTTCTTTGAAATTGCAGGTATAGTCCATACTAGATACATGTTTGACCTATTCAAATGAGGACCTTCATTCACATGTAATAATACAAGAGCTTTAGTTAAATAAAATGATTCATTAAATATAGCTTGTAGAAAGTTATTAATACCATTCCAAAATGATTTAATTTTAATACAATCAAAGAAAAGGTGGTTTTAGTCTGCATTGTATACTTACTCACATCTCCAACATATTCCTTTTATGGAATAATTAATTTTACTGATTATTTCTGGGGTTAAGAATGCTTTGTGCAAGCATTTCCAATTAAAACCTTCCCAGTATTGTGTAATGGATGTATATTTTATCAATAATAAGATATTGGTTTTAATATCTTCAGTTAACTGTATTGAGTGTCCTTTTGTTATATATTTCCAATATGAGGTTTTGGGTGTTGTTTTATAGTTTACCAATATTTTGTAAAATTTTGAAATACTGTTTCTCATGTCAAAGTCATTATATATGATTTCATATATGTATTTTGTAAATTTAGGTATTTCTTTAAATGAAGAATTGTTAATTATTCTACTTAAATCTTGCAAATATGACAGAATACTCTGTAAAGGTAGTTAGTCCTGTTGTGGAATTGTGTATGTTGTTTTTATTACTTGCACATCTAAAAGTTTTAGGTCTTTGATACATTGGAGCCAACAATATATTTTATGGGGAAAGTTCATTGTGACTATAAATGGTGTTAAAAGATCAAACCAGATTTTTAAATCTATATTTGCATTAATGTTGTTGTGTCTTTCGGCTTTTCCCAGTTAGGGGTCGCCACAGCGGAACTCTGGTCTGCTAATGATTGGTAGTTGATTTTTACGTGCTGAGTTACCAGCCCTGATGCACAACCTTCAACGAAGGTACGCCCATTCACACATGTTTCCACATAGAAGACGCTCTAGCTGAGAATCGAACCGGACAGCGTCTTACTATGAGGCGACAATGCTACCGCAGCACCACCACCGCGGGTTCAATAATTTTCCTAAATGAGTCAATGTAATAATTAATCATATGAGTTTTAGTGGGTTTAGTTATGTTATATTGCATACTAGTACATATGTGCCATGGAACATTGTTTTATCTATTTGAAATTATTTTTGTAAATTAAATTAATGATATTACAGTTAGTAATTCTTTCCAATTTGCAGAGTAATTTGGACTTATCCAATCTGAGATTGTTTTAGATATTGATGATTTTATATGTTTCTATATCAGGAAAGTTTAATCCTCCCTGTTTCCATAGTCTGATATGATGTATTAAAGCTATGGTATTTTTTTTGGGAAACCATAGAAATTTTATTAGGCATGAATTTATTTCTTTAAGTATATTCCTTTCTGGTAACAGTTGTATTGCTAAGGCTATATATAGGATCTTGGACAGTAAAACCATTTTTATTAACTGTAGTCTATCTTCAAATGTTAATATTATTTTTTTCCATTTTTCCACATAGATTTTAATTGTATTGATGATATTATTGTAGTTTTGTTGAGACTAATTAATTATTATCTTTACATAACTCAATTCCTAGATATTTTAAGGTAGATTCTTATTTCCCTATGGTGTGATCCCCCCTTAGTTTGCAGTTATTTTTTTTATTTAAAAATAACAATTTTGATTTTGATTTATTGAAATGGAGTCCTGAAGTTATGTGAAATTTGTCAATTAATATATCTAATTCTTCTAATGTCTCTTTTGATTAGATAATGTTAGTAATATGTCATTAGCAAATAGCATTACTTTAAAATTGTATTGCTCATAAACATCTATTCCTTTGATTTTTATATTGTTATGAATTGAATCTGTCAATATTTCAATAACCAGAGCAAATAGAATTGGTGGCATGGGACATTCTTGTTTAGTGTCTTTTGTTATATGTATAGATTCAGAGGTAAAAGGACCTAACTTGACATACGCTAAATTATTTGTATATATATTCTTTAGGAGATGAACAAAAGATGCAGGAAATTCAAATAGCATTAGGATTTTGAATAAATAGTCCCAATTTAGGGAATCAAAGGCTTTCTCTATATAGAAGCCAATTATGAGTGTTTATTTTCTTTAGTAACATAATCTATAAGAGAAATTATCATTTTAATATTGTCATGTGTATGTCTATGATATATAAACCAGTTTGATCATTATTCATTGTTTTGGATAGTGGTATTTTCTTTCTGTTAGTTAGTATTGTCATAAATATCTTATAGTCATTATTTAATTATGATATAAGTCTATATGAGGTACAGAAGTTTGGGGATTTGTTTTCCTTTAGGATTGGTGTGATTAAATAACATCTCCAAGAGTGTGGCATTATAGCGTGTGTCTAAATTTATAATAGAGTTTTATGGAAGAGGAGTAGTATCTTTGAAGGAAAAAGTTTAAATATTTCCATAATTATGCCATCTATACCTGGAGCTTTATTATTTTCACCCGCTTTTATTGTATATGTAATTTCCTTGTAGGATATGGGTGCTTGTAGATCTAGTTTTAATTTGTCTGGTATTTGTTTATATTAGAACATTTTTCATCTAGATTTAATTGATCGATATGTATATTTTCTTTTTGGAAATGTTCCATATAGTGATTTCTATAGGCATCAAGAATGTCTCCTATATCCGAGACATTTTTCCCTTTCTTTTCATGGAAGATACTTTTAATGCTATTAGCTTTTGATTGTATTTTGATTCTTGTGGATAAATTATGTAGATATTTGGGAGATGTGGCTAAGGTAATAATTTTTAGTTTTTCTAAAGCTAAACTAATTTTATGTTTTAGAATTTAATTGTATTTATTGTTTAATACTTCTACTTTCGTTTTCATCTCCAAATGATTTTGATTTTTTTCAGCTTTTACTGACAAAAGTTTGGATTGTAGATCTAATAATTCAGAATCCCATTCTCTGATTTTTATATACCAAGTTAGGGTTTTACCATAGATGTAAGCTTTTAATGAGTCCCATATCATTATTTTATTTATCTCTGTGGTGTAATTAATATCTAAGAAAAACTGTAATTCAGATAATAACCAGGGTTTGAACTCTTTAATTTTAGTTATATATGCTGGAATTCTGGAGTTAAGGATTAATGGTTTGCATCCATTTTGAAGTTTTAGTATCAATGAATTGTGGTCTGAAAAGGGGCAGGGAGTGATTGAGAAACTAATGATTTTAGAGTGTAAGTCATAGGCAGCAAATATTTTATCTATTCTAGTTTGGGTACCAAACCTGTGATCTCGATGGGAAAACAACAAAGATTTATCTTCTTTAAATTTGAAAGTATCTGCAAGATGAAATGATTCTACCCACTTGTTTAAAGCTTTTGATACAGCAGATGTACGCAGCAGTCTTTTATTTGTAGTTTCAGAAATATCAAATATACAGTTAAAATCTTCTCCTAATATTAAGTTGCCTTTATAATTATTGGAACTGAAATTCAAGTGTTTTTTTAACAGTTCCTCTTCCAATGTCTGGGAACCAGTATAGATTGGCTAGGGTCCATATTCTGTTATTATATTTTACTATTACTAATGCCATAAGGCCTTCTTTATCTTCATACTTATAAATGATTTTTGGGTTAATCATATTTGTTTTCCATAAAATTATTACCCCTTTTGTCTTTGTCTTATAAGTGGATTGTGCCAATATCATATATTCTTTAGGATTCCATTTGTAATTGTCATTTGTTTTGAAATGAGTTTCTTGAAGGAAGACAATTTGTGCTTTGTTCAGTTTTAAATATTTCAGTAGATTTGATCTCTTGCTAGGATTGTTTAAGCCATTGGTATCCAAAGATAATAAAGTTAAATCCATCTTAGGTTATTTAGACTATGTATTTTTTGTTTTATTGTAAATATTAAACATTTTCCTCTGATAACTATAAAGTACATGTTTGAGCTTTTAAAGGAAATTATCAGTTTTATACGTTGAGTGTTTACCAATAAAGTAATGTTTTGGTCAGGCATACTAATATGTTTTTGTGAAATAAGAAATTTAAATGAATAAATGTTAACAAAACTAAGATCCACACTAGCCATGGAATGAAAATCATTCCTAATCAGATGGATAAACCTAAATCCATCAGATTATCAGTCATACCTTGACAGTCATCTGAGCTCCATAAATTGAATTATCATATGGAGAATATTTGTAATAGGAATAAGCAATATTTATATTATTTTGAACAGATATAGTACTATTGTAGATTAGACAGAATTCTAATACAATATAAATGTCTACTTATTGTATAAGCAATTAATATTTACATGAAAGATAGATGACAAGCAATTCATAGTAAAGTAGGATTTATCATATATAAAACCTCAGTAAAAGATTATAGCACACAGTTATTTAACATATTCACCCTTATTGATTAAGTCTTTCAAAATGTATTACTTAATATAAATAAATGGTAACAATATTTATACATAATTTTTATAATACAATGCATGTTACTGGATATATCAGATGTTATATTTCATTGTTTGCCAGCATTTAAGTAATCACTTTGTTTGCTGCTAACTTACTTAAAGCATCAGGTTTGTTTTATGTGGACATTGAAGAAAGCTAGTGCATTTTAATTTTCATATATGTAATTTCTTATTATAAAATGAGTGAAATTATAGGTTAAAAACAACAAATTCACTTTTTGTGATTAATGATTACAAGTTCCCTTTCCATATTCATAAATTGCCATTTTATGGCATATACTGAAAGTTTTTAGATTTAAATGGCAACATTCTATTTTGTATAATCAGCAAAGGTTAAACTGAGTGATTATTGTCAATTTAATACTATTTGTTCATAATGTGATTATTACATTCTGTGACATTCCTGGTTCAGACTTCTATTGCTTCCCTTGAACAACTTTGTCAGTTTGATGTCATGTATAAAACATTAGTTACCTTGGTAACAGCTTAAGTATTATGTATGGTCAAGATGGGTTACAAAAACAATTCAAGTTAAAGCAATTATATGACTTGTTATGCATATTTACTTATATAAGAAAATCATCATGCTTCCCCTTGATGTTCAATATAGTGTATGTAATTTATGACAAGTTAAAACAGTATAGTTATTATACACAAGCTCATGTTATTAAACTGAGTGTCTATTTTCAATTTAATACTATTTATTCAGAATATGATTGTTACATTCTTTGACATTTCAAGTTCAGGCTTCTATTGTTTCTCTTGAAAAACTTTGTCAGTCTGATGTCATGTATAAAACATTAGTTACCTTGGTAACCACTTAAGTATTATATATGGTCAAGATGGGTTACAAAAACTACAATTCAAGTTAAAGCAACTACATGACTTGTTATGCATATTTACTTATATAAGAAAATCATCATGCTTCCCCTTGATGTTCAGTGTTGTGTATGTCATTTATGACAAGTTAAGACAGTAGTGTTATTATATACAAGCCCGTGTTATTAAATCCTGTCTTTAGTATCTAAATTCAGCAGACTGCTTCATCTTATATGATGATTATATATTTTATGTCTAGATTTACTAAAATCATACATTACATAACTATTGTGTGTGTGTGTTTTTTTGGCTGTTCCTTAGTTGTTTAAGAGACCAAGCTGTAATGCTTATTCTTATTATTAGCTCTTTCCAAGCATGTTTATACAGTCCATAGACTTTAAATTATGAGATCCTTCTGGTTTCTTATTTGTTATAAGTATATTTCCATCCTTACATACACACATATCAGTACTTCAAGCACGGGGGACAATGCACATCCAGTTTTACGAGAATACCATTCACTAGTTCATGTGGTGTGTTTCCAGGCTGTTCTTAAAATATCCAAACCAATATTTGGTCCCCCACTCACAGGTCTGCCCCTATAACCTTTACATTAAAATCCAACAATGGCATCATTATTTCCCCAGATTCCTCAACCAAACAGTTAGGAGCTATAATAGATAATAAACTTAAGTTTGATCTACATATCAATAAAACTATTAAAACAGTTAATAAAAAACCTGACTCACTATATAGGATCAAGCCCTCCCTAACGTCATTAGTCCAAACAGTAATTGCTCATACACATATACTCTGCAAACTCCTCCATGCTTCCCCTCTATTTACAAACCTCAGCAAAACTGACCTTAATAAACTTTCTAGCAGCTACAATCCCATTGCTAGATTTGCTACCGATGCAGCCTACAGAACTCATTACTGTCATAACCTAAATCTACTAGGATGGCTTGAACTGCCTAACCTACTTCAGTTTAACCAACTAATAGCTGCACACAAGATTCTGTACCAACCAGATAATACACCCATACTTAAAAACCTCATCACCCCCAACAGTAACCTTAGCGCACTTTGTTCATCTGAAAGACTACTAGTTCAAACTCTCAAATCCAAGAACACAGCCGGTAAATCTCTATTTGCTAACTCTGTTGGCAAAACTTGGAATTCTCTTCCTGCTAATCTTACATCTGAACTCTACCTCAACTCAAGAAAAGTCTGATTCAGTACTTTACAAAACAATGACTATGTCCTTGTCCTAATCCAGAATAACTCTAACCATCACTCATGTGCACATGGAGGACTTCTGCCTATACTTTATTGTTTCTTAACTCATAAATCCTATGATCTCCTTGGATCTACTAACAGGTTAGCCTACTAGGCATTCAATACCCTATCATTCTTAAAATCACTGTCTAGAATTTTCCATCTGTTTAAAAATGTAATAATCTGTGAATCTTTTTTTGTGTTTGTTTACATTTGTGTAAAAATCCTTTTATTTGTGTTTTATTTTGTGTTTTAAACTGTAAAAATGTAACAGATTTTTGAATGTCTTTTTGGAGCTTTTCTCCCCAGGCCTCTGCTAAAAATGGACATGTATCCAGTCGGACTATCCCAATAAACAAATGTAAAATAAATAAATAAATAAACAGTTGTCCTGTTCCATTTTACCAGCCTGTTCCATGCAGTGACCACTCTGCCAGTGAACTACTCAACACACCTTCCATTCTCACAGATATTTCCACAAATGAAATCTGATGACTCTCTAGCGGATTCCGGCGTGTAGCTCGCGAGACATATGCCTGCGAGCTACATCGCCGAAACCAAACGGCTGCATCAGCACTTCGCCGTAGTGCGAAGTGACTGAAAAGCACAGCCGCTGCAATGATAAGCTATGGACGGGCAGCTGCAGCCGTATGGGCTGTGTAATGCATTCCTTCTTCTCGTGCAGGAATGCATTTATTTAATTATTTATTTATTTTGTTGACATGTTGACAACAAAATAAATAAATAATTAAATAAATGCATTCCTGCACGAGAAGAAGGAATGCGTTACACAGCCCGTACGGCTGCAGCTGCCCATCCATAGCTTATCATTGCAGCGGCTGTGCTTTTCAGTCACTTCGCACTACGGCGAAGTGCTGGTGCAGCCGTTTGGTTTCGGCGATGTAGCTTGCAGGCATATGTCTCGCGAGCTACACGCCGGAATCCCTCTCTAGCACTTCCCAGCAACCCCAAACACCCCTAGAATCAGCTATCCCCATATGTCAACATGTCAGAGCAAGCTCATCTCCCAGACCACAGCAAAGGGTACTGCACAAGACCAAGTGCTCTTAGTCTTTCTCAATAACTCAGACTTCCACTCTTATGCAAGACCTTAATGTGTTTGGACCAAAATACATTTTAAATATAAAATTGCACTTTTTTTTTTTTTTATCAAGAATCAACTTAATGAGGTAAATGAAGTGTTGGGACACCATCAATATGTGTACATGTGGTTTAAAACAGCCCTTTTATTTTATATATATATATATATATATATATATATATATATATATATATATATATATATAAAACCAAAAACTTCATTGCCGAGAATCATCTCAGAGGCTCCTCAGAGGCATTAAGCATTATTGTCACTCTGTCTCCATTATGATAGCACCCTGGGAGCATCTGTTTCTGTTAGTGTGTCTGTGTACTGCATAACAGAGGCTCACGATGCACCTGAAGCAAAGCTTCACTTCACTACAGCTTCAAGCCTAAATTCCCTCCCTTTCAGCAAGGCAGCAGCCAGAAAAAGAATGGAGAGCAAACAGATCATAAAACAAAACCTCCCAACAAGCTCCACAACAAGACATAATGCATTCTTCCAGCTTTACCACCTCTCATTTAGCAGATGTATAAACAAACTATTCTCTGCCAAAATATCCAAATCACAGTTTTATCCTTCCCTTTTTCCTGGATCCAGGCTAAAACACCAAATGTCTTTTCCTAATACACAAGCATCAGTAAACCTTGCTCACAAGCTGCAACCCACAGCTTCCTGGAGATGAAAACAGCAACATACAACAGCTGCCAGACACAGCTGCATCCACACACACCATGTCAGGCTTAATCAAACAGCCATCAAAGCTATGATACCTGCCAAAATTGATATTAACTATGCTTAGAGAGAATAATAATGACAGTTGTACTAGCTGCCAGACACAGCTGCATCCATGCATACCATATCAGGATTGATCAAACAGCACTCATAGCTGTGATACCTGCCATAATTGATATTAACTATATTTAGACAGAATAGTGATGGCATTTGTACTAATAGCTTCCTACTATTATTTAACCAGGATATACATGATATTTCTAAATCATATTTTAACTGAAGAAGCCATTAGTCTCCATGGCAGCATTTCTTTTCAAAACACTCTGTTGTTACTGCTATTTTATATTATGTTAATTTGTTACATTTGAGTCTGAACTCTGGTGAATGGCACCTTGTTGAATTAGTTAATTAATTACTAAAATTATTTTTAGTAAAATCAATGAAAAATGAACAAGATAAGTATTCATTGAGTTTAAGTAGAGGAATAGAAATGTCTATGTTTGTATTTTATGTTGCTTTGTTTGGCTTTTATATAATGTAAATAGTAACTCATCTTGACCTACCTTTGTTTGTGAAGAATTATTGGACTCTTTGAACATTCTGAATAAATCATTACTGTTTCTCAGATGTTTAAGAAACCCTCCTTTTAAAAAAAAATAAAAACAGTTGACAAGTGATGTACCATATCAGTTGATACTTTGAGAGATGTAGTTGTAAGAGTTTTTTTTTTTTTGGGGACAGCTATCTTGGAATCAGTTTTTTGTTTCTTCTTTCTAGCATTAGTCCAAAGATTTGTTTCTTTTATTCTTTTAAGAGTAGGGGCCATCCATTACATTTCTTCTGAGACTGACAATATGTTGTTGTTTTTGATGAATATAGTAGCCTCTTCTAAGTCATTAAAGGTTCTCATCTCATTGGCAAAAAGTATTTTTATCTTGGCTGGAAAGGCCAGCTGTGCTTTAATGTTGTTCTGTTTCAACAGTTTTATTATTGGCCAGACTTTTTTCCTTTGTTCTAGTATTCTGGAAGAATAATGAATGCCAAACCTTATCAGGCTTTGATTGCATTTTAAGGGTGATTTTCTCCAAGCAGATTTTAATTTTAGTTCCTTGTCCAGAAATGAAAGACATTTTATAGCTATGGATCTAGGTGGAGTATTTGTTGAGTTAGAAGCAGGTTTCCTCAGTGCTTTATGCACCCTTTCAATTCCAAATGAAAGTCCCTCTTTCAAGTCTAAAAATTCAGAAATCCAGGTTGTTAAGAATGAAATAATGTCTTCTCCTTCAGTGTTTTCAGGCAGACCAAAGATCCTTATGTTGTTTCTCCTTTCCCTGTTTTCTAAGTCATCTGTTTTGTTAAGCAGCCATGTATTCTGCTTAAGCAGAAATTATTTTTGGAATTCTTCCTCTTTGAGTCTCCCTTCAATGTTATTTAGAGAAGTCTGTATATTTGTTATTTTTGTGTGGTGTTGCTGTAATAATTCCTTAAGAGTATCAGTCTGTTTCTGAGAATTTAATTTGAGGTTTTCTAAGCCATTTTTAAAGACATCCATCTTTAAAGATAGTTCATGTAAGGTAGATGTCATCAATTGCAGTTCTTTTTTTCAAAGCAGCATCTGGATGAGAATTCCTTGAGTTGTTCATATTCAGTGACTCATTATATCTCCAAGTTACTTGACAGGAAAATGTTTTGTATATCTCTACCAAAATTGATATTTATGTAGTTTAGTAGTTTATCTATAGATTTCTGACATTTTAAACTTGAAAATAATAAAATTTTCCTATATTATTATACTAGTTTATGGAGCTCTCAGATTTCACTGCTCTCAGTTGGCCATCTAGACTCTGCCTGTTTAAAAAATGTTTGAATTGCAAGGGAAGCCAGTAATGATGCTGCATGTATTGATGGCAGAGTATTGGAAAATAAGACTTTCTACTTTATTACCAAAATTAATGAAATCACTGCTGGTCAAGGTGGATACTCAGCACAGAAAAATGTGTAGAAAATGAATGTGTAAAATCTTGGCATTTCACATTAGTTTGCAGTTCATGCAAAAAAAAAAAAGTTAAACTAATCATCTTCCATGGTGCATATGCAACAGTCATTTGAATTGTTTTCCCTCATAGATTAAAGCGGTTGTTGTATGGCACACAGTATGTTCAGGTCAGTTCTCAGGCTGTATCAAATAAATTAAGAGTGTCTGAGGTCAAATTTTAATTCTTATTTAAAGAGGGCTACAATTATGACTGCGCAATACAGACAGGAGTGGGTGTCAAGCAGGTATTCAAGATGTACCCTTTTTTGATTGTTTCAGAAATTATGTACATATTCATCCATTCTAATGATGACAAAGTAGATGTTGTCAAGACCTTTGCAAATTATTTCACCTGTCAGTTTGTGTTGTGACGATATTACGCTTCTAGGGAAAGATTGGATCTTTCTTCTAATTAATAAACTGTTCCTAACATTTACACTGTTTGATACTTCATAAGCAGTCCATCAAAGACAGATCAGCATGGGTTACTAGGTGTCACAAAAAGCTTAAGCTTGTCATATCTCAGTCTTGCTATATTAGATATCCAGTAGTACAAAAGATTTCTTCCAGCTTTGACAGATCATATTGTTAATTAAATATAATTTTTTTGCATGTTTATAAATGCATTTTTTTTTTGGTTAAGAGGGACTAGTCATGGAACTCTTTTCAGCCATGACCCATTACAAGGCAAAGATATTACATTCAATTAATAATAAAAAAAGATACTACAAAAGAGAAGCAAATGCATTTATTGTCAAAATATTATTTAACTGTTGGAGTAAACTAATCATTGCATAATAATGTATTATATAAGCAATACAGTTGGTTCTCTTTTGAGTAAGACATGCATTTTCAGAAATGCTGCATTAATACAAAATATATGATTAGGGATTGGAGATAAAAATGAGAAAGAGAGGACCAGAAGACAAAACATTTAGTTAAAGGAAAAGAGGTGACAAGAGACCTCAGTTTTGGAAAGCAGTGGTGTTGATTGGAGTGGGTGGGGGGGTCATAGCTTGAGAAATGGAGGAACGCGGTGTGGTGCTACATATGTGGTCAGCTCAGGAAGGCTCAGGAAGATATGAATAGTGGCCGTGCTGAGAGCTGCAGAGTGATTCACAAAATGGTAGCTGGGCTTAAGAATGAAAGTGATATTTATGAAGAAGTAGGCGAGTACATGTGTTACCACCTCCCCACCAGTAGTAGTGCCATAGACCTCAATAAAAAACACAAGTTAAGAACATCAATTTTTCCCATGTCCAGTGCCTCGAGAGACTATGAGACCAAACATGTGCCAGGACCAGCTACTGAAGTTGCTGATCCATTTCCTGAAATGGCAGTTTCACAAATGGTTGCATTCATTCACGAGATGAGCACACATGGTAATACCAAGAACTGCAACTTTTCTAAGGAGAAAGTAAGCTAGCATGACATCAATACGGGAGACTCAGCAGGGATTCTGTTGGTCAACATGGAAGCAATATACATATATATTTTTACCCCCAAGAAGGTGTTTCCTTGAATCCAGATTCAGTTCCAGCAGGTATAAGAAACTAGTTAAACCATGTGCCAGTATTGGTGTAAGACAGGAAGTTTTTACTTTTTAGCCAAAACTTTACCAAAAAGCTATTCCAAAGGAAACATGTGAGTAGCGTTTTTTTTAAGAAAACTAAAAACAGCAACAATAATCGTCATCGTCAAAATAACATGTTTCCAGAATTAATGAGAATTTAAATCACAATTTAACAGCTGGTAATTGTTCTCATGTTTAGGCTATGGAATTTATTTAAAAAACACTAAATAATTTGCGTTCCTCTTTATAGCACATATAAATTACTGGGGAGGTGGAAACATTAAAATACAAGTTTACTGCAGTCCAGGTAGTACAGTCAAGGTTCTTGGAAGATAAAGGAAACCATTTACAAAATACACTAGATATGTTAAATAGTGAACATGAGTGAAATGCAAAGTCAATAATTTAACCTTGCAGCTAACTCACTCACAAGAGAAGAACTGATATGTAGGGCCAGAAGAATTAATGTTAGGATAGCTGTCATTCTTAAGCAATGAGACTTAAATGTAATCATTATAAATTTCATTCAGTAAAGTCTTCATAGAGGTTTTACAGACAAAGGCAATAACATTCAGCAAGTAAGAAAACCAAACCTTTTCATAGACAGATCCCACAGAGTCAGGCATTTAAAAGAAATCTGATTCTTCATTTCTTCATTTTTAGTCATCAGAGATAGAAATGCTGGTTTTCAGGCAGCTACTAAGAATCCAATTCCAGATAAATCAAGTGCCAGTTTTAGTTTTCCAAGGCATCTATATCAGAACATCGAAAACGACAATGTCGAACGCTCACATGAGCGAATATTCACGTACTCGACAAGTGTATTGTGGGGGGCTGCACCCCCCCCCCACTAAATATATATTCCTACTCTGAGATTGCACTACAGTGAGGAAAGGGCAAAAATCCCAATATTCACTGTACTATGAACAAAATTAATAAACTTCGAGGACGCGATTTTTTGTTCATGTGAGAGTTCGACATTGTCGGTTTCGATGTTCTGCTATAGACCTGAAAAGGGAAGAAATACTTGAATGATGTTAGTTTGGACATTGCATGTATTCAGGCATTTTATTTAGCTAAAATATAAAATATAAAATAAAATAGTATTATATTATTATATTAATGCTAATTAATATGAATTATTATTATTATATGTTGCAAAATAACACATTCCAGGTTGTATACATTAACTTGTAATACTTCTGCTGGAGTTGGGATCATAATTCATGCATTCAGTATACTGTATAGTAAAAATGTTTAAGATAGTGACTGTAGCACGTTGTTAGAAACACATTATAAGGCAGCTAGTTAGATAATATAATACAGCCGATCTATGCATCATTTATTGATTGCCAAGGTTTTTTGTTTAAGTTGTTTTATTTACTTAAAGAGCTGGATCCATTTCTAGTAATGGGGGGCTTCAGTGTTCAATTGGACAATAGTAAATTCCTTGAATATTATATAGGAAATCTAGCTTATTTATGACATTTTCTTCAAACCCATAATTTAATGATCTCATGGAAACCAAAATACCTTGTTTCTTTAGGACATAAGAACATGGATCTCAAGACAAAAAAAAAAAAAAAACTCTCACCTTGATTTTTTTGTTTTACAATCTTTAGTACACTATTCCCAGGAAATTAAGATGTTTTATTTGTTATTGTTTTTATTTATTCATATTTATTTAATTATTTACAGTTTGTTGACTGGGATAGTCCCACTAGGTGAATGGCCTCTTTTCAGGGGAGACCCAAGGTGGTATTCATACTGACTTGGAGAATTAGGCCAGGACACTGGGAAGGTTCTGCTACTATTTTGATAATCATCTTGGGATCATTTATATCCACCTGAGTTACCCCCAACTCATGAAGATGGGGACTTGGTCTAGCATCTCAACGAAAGGATCGCACACTCAGGAATGCATCGCCCCTTATAGACTTCTTTCTTACCATGCTTTGATCATATTGTATTAGCTTGAACAAATGACATATTTGCTCTTGTATACTGTCTGATAGGATTAAACAAATACCCTAATTCCACATCATTCAGTTGATTATCCTTATTACATGAAGTACATTCCACAGAGCATGTGGGCCCCTCTTTAGCCTGTGTTGTAAGCAGGTGAAAATTCCATACTTAATCTTGAAAGTGATAGAACTACATCAAGTAATTACTTAACTGAGGAATGCAGGACAATACAGTTGCTACATTTTTCTTCAAAGTAAAACTTTATCTCCAGGGAAAACTAGCTATTACATGCAACCAACATATGACTGCTGAATGATTTCATTGTAGACATTCCTTTGAGCTAACAGTAAAGATGCAATAGAAAGCATAAACTTAATCGTTGGTTCTAACCAGCAAAGTGTATTGAAAATCAGAGCTTGGTGACTGCAACGTTTACTATGCCAGGAGGGGTGAGGCTGACAAAGTTTGCAGTCTTTGTCTATGAGCCCAGGCTAGTCTGTTGTTGCAAGAGAAGTTAATGTGGTTGTTGGAAATTTATCAAGACCTGTATTGTTTTAGAGACCTATAGTATGGAAATAGTCACATGGACTCATAAAAACTGGTAAGTCAGCAGACATCCTATTAACTGTTACAGCAGCAACTGTCTATGTAAAACAGAGGCATATGACCTCGAGCATTTTCTAACCTTACAGAATTCTTAAAGACACACTGTGCTATATATATTGTGTCCCTCCCAATTAATGGTAATATTTGCATTAAGAAACAATGCACAAATAAGGCAGATTATTACAAGCAAAATAAAGCCTTGTGATTTAATTAAATGCACTGCAAGTTCCTGTGACTCAGTCTTGTACTATTGGGAAGCAGTCTCTGTTGGTAGCTCTCTCTAGACATCTCTCACAGGAATAACTTCCAGTTCTTCTCCTAGGTCTTTCTTCACTTTGGTTGATTCGGTCTCCTGGAGCTGCTATCTAGGCACCCAGTCCCTTTCCATAAAGGGTACATGCTTTTTTCATCCCTCTCTTATATTATAATCAATAGCTGTTTATGTACTGCTGCTCTCACTAATATAGCCAGGTATCTATCATTTCTTAGAGAAACAGGTATAACTTAACAGAGACATTTCATTTAAAGAAATACCACTCAGTTTGCAATGGTCCCTTTATAGCACTGCTATAAACATTTTTTTTGCACAACTATTTGCACATTTTAGGTCACTTGCTATATCTGCTCCCTAGCATGAAACCATCAGTTTCATGCCTCTTGGATGAACTGTGTGCCCCTCAAAAAAGACCAACTGCTTTGTGATGGGTCAAGCTGGGCCTGTACAGTATTATGGATTCACTTTATAATTTCGAAATACTGAAATACCGAATTTCAGTATTTCGAAATCATAAAGTTGAAAGTCCATAATCCCGACAGCACTCAATCATGAAACACACAATCACGAACACATACACACCATACACCACACAACACATAGATCGTCCAACCCACACTACAACAAACAAAACACACACAAACACAAAAACACAAACAAACCTACACTCCATTTTGATCAGTTTCTTTTGCCCATGTCTTGAACTTTTGTCACTTTTTATAATGCTGTTCTATATTCTGCAATCAGTACAGCTCCCATCTGTTCCCTTACGTTTTTGGACTGACACTAAGAGATGCAGACTTCGTTCTATGACCCCTATTTTACTTCTGCTTTAAGCCATTTCCCTACTAATTCCTATATAGGCTTTCTTTAGAGATTTTAAATTAACTGCACCCATTGGAATAGTCCTACCAGGGATTTGAACCAGATTTGTTCTGCCATTTAGTTCTGAAAGCACTTTCTGGCTCCCCAACAACACAACTCTTAGTGCTTGTTTCTGTCACTTCGGCTATCATTTACTCGGACTGCAGGCATGGAAGTTAGTTTTCTTTCTTCACCAAATTCACCAACTTCTGTTGCTAATCTAGTTACGGAAGTTTGTGCTTCTTTCTATGTTTTCAGAACAGTGATATATTTATTCTGTTCTGGCCTTTTTGAACGAATCTGTCTAACTTTGTAGTTTATCTCATTCACCTTTTCTTTTGTTTCAAATGTACCCTTCCATTTAGGCAAAATGTCTGCTGAGGGAACCAGAAGCAACACCTGATCTGCAGTTTAAATTCTCTGCTCCCTGTGATTTTATTACCTTTGCTTCGTTGTGTACTTAAATCACCTTGAACGACATAATGGGGCTACCCAGCCTCCTGGAAATGGAGATCTTTCTTGATCCTTTAGAAAAATGGCAGGTATTTCTGGTTGAAAATTCTCACTTGTACGTTTGTCTAAAGGAGATATCCCCTCTGCATCAGTTTTCTACTTCAGCTTTGATGTCTGCAGTAAGACAAAACTATTTTTTCACTAGTGCCACAAGTCACTTCTTATACAGAGAATGCTGTACACACATTCTGCATTTTATACTGCAAAGTATTGTTGTCCTCTGAACTCTCGCTCATTTGCAAAGTTTCTGAATAATATTTACTAGCATCATTATATATGTTCTATTTAAACTGTATTGCTTCTAGGCATCTGCCTTATCATACTAACTACTTTTGTCATTAAATTTACTGTAAGCTATTATTTAAGAATGCCAACTGTTGCCTGTGGATTTTTTTTTTATCTTGACTATTAGGGCTACTTTTTAATAATTTTGGCTTTTGTTTACACACTTTAAAACACATTTTTTGTTGCCTATCAGCAAATTTAATTTTGATAGAAGCACCATGATAATTGATCTTGGCACTTTCTTGACCAATTACCAACAAAAGCAAGTTCCACAACGTTGTATAAATCCTTTTGATAAAACAAAGCTTTCAGACAAAAATGTCCTTCTTCAGTGTTAATAAAATTCATCTCAAAATCTCACATCTTTTATAGTTAAAAAATCTTGAAGAAAAAGCAACAACAAATACAATAGAGAATAAGAATTTTTTTATGCATTAAAATAAGTTATATGATATGTTTTTGGAATGCACATATATATGTATTCAATTATTTCTCTGTTGAAGAGAAGTAATATTTAAAAGATTTTTTATATATGAATTATTTCTATGTACTTTTGAACTTAACCATGTGGTGCATTATTCCTTGTCATTATTTCTTTTCAGAATATGATATACTGCTTTAAGAAACTTTCCTATAGAGTCTCTTAAAGGAATTTTTAATTACTAATTGTTTAGTTGTCTATTAGGATTGGATAGGTAGGCTGTACCATGTGTTTTTTGATTTTTAACTATAAAAGATGTGAGATTTTGTGGAACTTGCTTTTGTTGGTAATTGGACTTTTTGTTTGCCAGCTCCACTTCATCTTTGGTTCACTTTTTTACCTTTGACTGTCTTTCTTGACCCCCACAGATACTGTTCTGCACAACTGATATAGCCACAGTCTAAATATTCCATACCGTTCATGTGAACCTATTTTTATTTATTTATTTTTATTTATTTACATTTATTGACTGGGAGAGTCTGACTGGACACACGTCTGTTTTCAGCGGAGGCCTGGGGAAAAAAGCTCTAGATTAAGTATTACTTGCATTATACAGTTAAAAAACATAGCATTTAAATATAGACATTAGTCCAGCTGAGGATGTAAGACAAGACTAAAACATAGATATAAAACAGCTGTAGAACATAGTACAATTTTAAAATATGGTGACATATGACTGTGGTAGTGGTGCTGTGGTAGCGTTGTCACCTCACAGTAAGACACTGTGTGGTTCGATTCTCAGCTAGAACGTCTTCTGCATGGAGACATGCATGAATGGGTGTACCTTCATTGAAGGCTGTGCATCAGGGCTGGCAACTTGGCACGTAAAAATCTACTGCCAATCATTAGCAGACTGGAGTTCCACTGTGGTGACCCCTAACCAGGAAAAACCGAAAGACACAACAACATGGTTACAAATGTAGTTGAGATTCATCAGTGAACAATTTATACAATCTGTTTTTGAGGTACATAACAGCCATTAGCAGTTGTTGCTACAAGAAGTTAGTATCATGTGGTAGGTAGCTGGGAACATGAGTAGCCACGCTTGCTGAGAGTAGGTTGTTAAGGGGCCAAGAGAGGTAGTGGGTGGGTGAATGGTATTGGGGGGTTGCAAAGGCATATCTGGCAAGTTTTTAAGTGTGGTTTTAGTAAGGATTTGAAGTGGATGCAAGAAGCTACAGAGGTAATTGAAGATGGGAGGGAGTTCCAGAGTTTGGCTATTTTCTATGAATTATTTTCTATGAATGTCTTGCTTTATCATAGGTACTTTATGGAGGTCTGTTTTTTTGTGCTCCATTTTTTGTCATGTACAGTTCTCAAGTTTAATCTACTGCATGTCACAGGAATATCACTCATTTTGCATCCCCTGGTCTTCTTATCCTCCACTTTGCCATTCTGGTTTTGACTTGCTGTTCTGAGGTATATGTTACCCTAACTACATAAGCTATCTGACTTTTCTCTGTTTAGAGCCTACTTTGTGTTTTTTTACTGCAGACTTACTTATTTTGTGCAATATGTCACTTTGGAACTCAAGCTATATGTAGGATGTATTGGACATTTTCTTCAGCTTCTTCCCGTACAACTTCAGCTATACTTCCCCTTGCTCTGTTCAAAGCGTTATCCTCTCACCCTTAAAATATAACCAGCTTATCTGATTGTCTCTGGAGTTTCCTCAAGGTCAGAGTATCATGTGGTGGAAGGTACTGCCTTCTCACCCACCAATATAAACACTGGGATCACAGTAAATAACTATTCACCTAAAAAAAGTAATTCACATAATTATTCTTTGCCATCTTTGCCTTAAATTGTTCTTGTTTCCTTTCTTTATGAACTTGGTGCATAGACCCCCCCTTCTTTTTGCTTAAGGCTGTTGTGTTTTGGCTTAGCAGGAGTATCTTTAGTGCTTCTTTCATGGTTATCTTGTCTTTCATTAGGCACAGTCTTCTTTTTCTTTCCTTTGTATGACAAATCTTCTGTCTTAGAGTAACTGAACATACCCTCTCAATTTCATTTTTATCACTAGCTTGCTCTCTGTCAACAAAGGATTTATCTTTGTTTTTTTTCTTTTTCACGTAATTATATATCCCTTTTACTTAGAATCTTCCCTTGTGGTTTCTGCTTCAGAAGTCTGTATGATACATAGTAAAGAAACAGGGCTTTGAGGTGATCAGTGTAGCATATTTTGTTTGCTCCATGTATTTTTTTTTGTAAGGAACCTTTGTGGACATTCCAGGTGTTGCATTTTTCTGGTCAAGTACATACCAAATTGGACATTATACTCTGTGATGGATCTGGTGAGGGTCAAGTACAGTGGTATGAAGACCTCTCTGGACCTAGATGCCATGCCCTTGCTTATAAGTTGCACAACATGGAAGGATTTTCTTACTACCTTGGACGCATGTTAGTTGAATGCTAGGTTACTATCTACATGAGTTCCCAGATATCTGACTAGTGAATCAACTTTTAGGGGTATTTTACTAATGATGTAGTTACCCAGGGTGGTTGACTTCTCAAAAGGTACAATAATGTATTTCTTGGTACTGAGTTTTAAGCCATGGCTTTGACGCCAAACAATTGTCTGTATTAGACCTTCCTGTAGGGTGTTCTCACCTTGGGGGGATTCAATGACTGCTCCCAGTTTGCAATCATCTGTAAACTTCATTAGCCAGAGACCTTAGACATTGGCTTTGACATCCAATAAGGATGATATTGTACTTGAGGGCCTCACCAGTTCATTTTGTGCAAAAGTGGGCGTGTCGCGAATTGAGTAACAACCCGGTCTGAATATGTAATTTGCTCGTGCATACATGATATGAGAATATTAACGTAAATTAAATGTAAGCAGTCTTGCAAATCTCACTTTACTGTCATTCAGTTTATTTAATCAGAAAACCCGAAATTTTAACAGCACACTCTATAATTCAGGAATTTACAAACGTGCAAAAAATGACAAATAACGCCCATGACACGTACACTTTCCTAGTGTTAATACAGTTGACCTAAGTCAACTGTCAGAACCACGCATCTCGCACAGTAAAAAGCCTAATGACGTGTTTTGCTGCTAATGTTTGACGGTTTTGTTTCTTTGCTGGTTATGGTGCAATAAAATCTGTCAATTACTGATGTTGGTAATAGTTTGCTGTTATATTTATTGTCATATTACATGTCAGTGCGCTTGTTTTCTTTTTACATTTTGTTATACATTCGGAGTGAATGCATATTCATGAATGACATATCATGGGGGTGGGTTTTGGGCAGGGCTTGCTACTGCACATCTGGTGAGGCCCTCAAGTACAATATCGCCCCAAGAAGGAGATGCCAGAGAGGAGTGGGCCTAGCACAGAGCCCTGGGGGATTCCACTGGTGGCCATCCTCTTTATGGAGGTGGCCTCACTGATTCTAATCTCCTGGGTCCTATCAGTGAGCGAGCTAGCTATCCAATGTGTTATTAAGGGAGTTATTCCTAGTTCTGTAAGTTTGTTGACAAAGCCGGAGTGGGATATTGTATCAAATGCTTTAGCCAGATCTAGGTAGGCAGTATGCACCATTTTCCCATCATCCTTTTGCCTTAGTGATCTTTTCAAAGAAGTCCGCCAGATTCAGTAACAATGAAGTTCCTTTGCTAAAGCCAAACTGGGATGCATCCAGTGTCTGGAGGTCTCCTATGTCCTTGTTGATAAATTCCATGATAACTTTTTCCAAAGCTTTGCAAATAAGACTAGTCAAAGTAATGAGTTTGTAGTTTCCGGGATCTGATGAAGGTCTTCCATTATTAAGGGGGAACACCATCGCAGTTCTCCATTTTTTGTGGCACAATGCCTATTTTAACACTATAGCTAAATAATGACTCCAGCAGTCCTGATAAGTCATATTTTAGACTGTTCAGGGAGCATCCTGGGAAGTTATTGGGGCCAATTGAGGCAGTCAGTACATGTTCCCTAGTTAAAGTTGGAAGAGTTCTGTTTGAAGGTATTTCTTGGGGTATAGTTGTAGATGAGAAGGGGTAAAGTTGGAACTGAATTTGTCTCTTGGCTGGTTTGCTATATCACCAGGCTTGTTGAATGTGGCACTGCTGCTGTTGAGGTTTCTGACATAGTTGAAGGATGCCTTATGGTTATCCTTCACCTTGGAGGCTATCTTAACCTCAAAGCTGCCTGTGCTTGACCTAATTAGCTTTCTGAGTTGTCTATTTAATTTGATGAGAGAGTTTTATGTATACAAAATACAATGATATAAGTGCAGAAATAAGTAAGTGGGGAAGGTAAACAGAGAAAATGTATGCAGATAATGCACTCAAATGTGCACTCAAATGTTCTTATGCCAAAAAGAATAATTTTAAACATAATTCCATAATGAATTAATAATAATTAATGCTGTTCACAATTATTAACCCATACACATAAATAAATAAAAAGAGACATTCTAGCAAAGGATGTGAGGAAAGAAAGACAGCAACAGTGTAACAAAGGGGAGTGTAGAACAGAGCGTGTGTTGTAACTTTAAGAAGCATTTCAAAATGAGGGCATGTGCATATAAATAGAGCATGTGCAGGCAGCAGTGCCGTTTTGAGAGAATAGCCAGAGTCCAGGAAAAAACGAAAAGTAAACTGCCACAAAAAATAGTTGTACAGTTCGGTACCAATAAAGGCTGTCTTCCAAAACCACACAGATTCAAAGCCACACTCCACAAATTCTACTCGTTTTTCAACAGATAAAACACAGATTTATTAAACAAATAGACCTCAGTGAAAATAGGATTTAGCGCTTTCGTCTCCACACTGGAGACCTCTTCAGAATCAATTAAAGCACCTCTCCCATTCCTTTTATACATCCATTGGAGAGTACTAATTAAACAATAATACAATTAATCAATTAAATAATTCCAAAAGTATATATTGATACATATTAGTACATTTTAATGCATGTTAAAGTGCAGTTGGAGTCAGAAAGTGTCAATAAAGCTTGTAAATATATGTGTAAAATGTATGACTTCTCTGTAAAAATGTTTAAAGTGTATAAAAAAAAAATATATATATATATATATATATATATATATACCTTCACTATAAAAATAATCTATATATTAAATATTGAATATAATTAATATGTTATATTACACATGGTGCACCAACACTTGTGTGTAAAGGTGAATAAATATATTAATATATGAATATATGTATATGTATATAAGTATTATATACATATTCAATATCTGTATACTTTTGACATTTGGTGTTGAATATACTTACAAATACTATACACAGAGGCAGACATAAAAATGTTCAAAAAGTAAAATTTTTAGACACGTAAAGTTAATATAGGGTGGATATATAATATAAATAAATAAATAATGTGTATTAAAATTCTAAAACCTAAGGTACATAAATACCAACATAAATATTAGTATGAATTTTCTAAACATTAGGAGGTGTATTTAATGTATTTTTAAGATTTGTATCTCTTGGGGTCTCCTGATAAGATTTTTAGGGCTGGTGTAATTGAAATATGGTCATTAAGACCCTTCCCACTACAAGCATCGAGTTTAAGTTGCCATATCATCTCTCTATATGCTAGTTTGGTCTCCCAATCACCACCTCTCTCAAAATGTAAAACTTCTTCAAGGACCCAAAACTTGTAATTAGCTTCATGACATGTTTGTGAATGTCTAAAAGTGCATTATTTTCATTCTTCCAGTTGATATCCCTCATGTGTTCATATATTCTTTTCCTTAGATGTCGTTCTGTTTTGCCAGTGTAGTATGCCCTACAAAATTTACAATAGGCTAGGTATACCACCCCTTTGGTGTAACAACTACTATACTTTTTAGACCTCAATGTTGTTCTTAGTGTGGGAATTAAACGTTCTTTTTCACCTGCTATAAATGGACATTGTGGGCATCTCCCACGTCTGAAGGTGCCCTTTTTCTTGGAAACAGTGCCACTCCTATAAATGGACATTGTGGGCATCTCCCACGTCTGAAGGTGCCCTTTTTGTTTGAAACAGTTCCACTCCTATAAATGGACATTGTGGGCATCTCCCACGTCTGAAGGTGCCCTTTTTCTTTGAAACAGTTCCACTCCTATAAATGGACATTGTGGGCATCTCCCACGTCTGAAGGTGCCCTTTTTCTTGGAAACAGTTCCACTCCTATAAATGGACATTGTGGGCATCTCCCACATCTGAAGGTGCCCTTTTTCTTGGAAACAGTTCCACTCCTATAAATGGACATTGTGGGCATCTCCCACGTCTGAAGGTGCCCTTTTTCTTGGAAACAGTTCCACTCCTATAAATGGACATTGTGGGCATCTCCCACGTCTGAAGGTGCCCTTTTTCTTGGAAACAGTTCCACTCCTATAAATGGACATTGTGGGCATCTCCCATGTCTGAAGGTGCCCTTTTTCTTGGAAACAGTTCCACTCCTATAAATGGACATTGTGGGCATCTCCCACGTCTGAAGGTGTCCTTTTTCTTGGAAACAGTTCCACTCCTATAAATGGACATTGTGGGCGTCTCCCGCGTCTGAAGGTGCCCTTTTTCTTGGAAACAGTTCCACTCCTATAAATGGACATTGTGAGTGTCTCCCACGTCTGAAGGTGCCCTTTTTCTTGGAAACAGTTCCACTCCTATAAATGGACATTGTGGGCGTCTCCCACATCTGAAGGTGCCCTTTTTCTTGGAAACAGTTCCACTCCTATAAATGGACATTGTGGGCGTCTCCCAAGTCTGAAGGTGCCCTTTTTCTTGGAAACAGTTCCACTCCAAGAAATGGACATTGTGGGCATCTCCCACATCTGAAGGTGCCCTTTTTCTTGGAAACAGTTCCACTCCTATAAATGGACATTGTGGGCGTCTCCCACGTCTGAAGGTGCCCTTTTTCTTGGAAACAGTTCCACTCCAAGAAATGGACATTGTGGGCATCTCCCACGTCTGAAGATGCCCTTTTTCTTGGAAACAGTTCCACTCCTATAAATGGACATTGTGGGCATCTCCCACGTCTGAAGGTGCCCTTTTTCTTGGAAACAGTTCCACTCCTATAAATGGACATTGTGGGCATCTCCCACGTCTGAAGGTGCCCTTTTTCTTGGGAACAGTTCCACTCCTATAAATGGACATTGTGGGCATCTCCACGTCTGAAGGTGCCCTTTTCTTGGAAACAGTTCCACTCCTATAAATGGACATTGTGGGCATCTGCCACGTCTGAAGGTGCCCTTTTTCTTGGAAACAGTTCCACTCCTATAAATGGACATTGTGGGCATCTCCCACGTCTGAAGGTGCCCTTTTTCTTGGAAACAGTTCCACTCCTATAAATGGACATTGTGGGCATCTCCCACGTCTGAAGGTGCCCTTTTTCTTGGAAACAGTTCCACTCCTATAAATGGACATTGTGGGCATCTCCCACGTCTGAAGGTGCCCTTTTTCTTGGAAACAGTTCCACTCCTATAAATGGACATTGTGGGCATCTCCCACGTCTGAAGGTGCCCTTTTTCTTGGAAACAGTTCCACTCCAATAAATGGACATTGTAGGCATCTCCCACGTCTGAAGGTGCCTTTTTTCTTGGAAACAGTTCCACTCTCATTATTATCTTTTCTGCTCTCCAGAATATTCTTCAAATTGTTGTTCCTCCTAAAACTATATGTCAATTTATTTTGGAAACCATAATATGAGTGGGCATAGCTTTAAATATTTCCCAGGTCTCGTTAATGCATCTTTTAAGCCATCCTATACCATTGTAGTAGGTAAGGGTCATATAGGGCAATGAACGTTTACTGTTCACCTGTTGAGGAACTCCATTACCATACCTCACCACATCTATTGTATTGTTTGTGTTGTTATTGTTATTAACATTGTTTAATAAGGGAATGTAAGTAGTACCCCATCTTTCCACCACATATTCTTTGATGGGTTGTGTTAACTCAAAAGGGTAGCCTCTTTTTTGAAACATATTTTGTATCATATCAATTTCACAAAGAAAATCATCTTTGTCAGATGTCATTCTAGCTGCCCTAATCATCTATCCCTTTACAATATTTCTTTTTAATTGGGCTGGATGGTCACTATCAAAGTGTAAGTATGCATTGGAGTGATATTCTTTCCTGTAAATTGTAGATTTGTAACTTTTGGCTTCGTAGTTCTTTTGTAACCTAATATCTAAGAAATGTATCTCATGAGAATCACTTTGGTGTGTAAACTTTAGGAAGTTAGTACTGTTGTTAATATACATAGTAAATTCATTTATTTTTTCTTCTGAGCCTTCCCTAAGAATAAGAATGTCATCTAAAAATCTATAATGTCTTTCCCAGTACAACATGATGATATTGGCATAGATGGGGGCACAAGCTGCCCCCATCGCAACCCCTTCTTTTTGGTGATAGATTTCACCTTGAAAAAACAAATAATTATTTTTTAACACCAGTTCCATAAATTCTAGTACCAACTTAAATTCGTCAGGTGTTAACAAGTTCATCTCTACTAACATGTTTTCACACCATTCCATACCTGTTGCATGGGGTATAACCGAAAAAAGGTCTTTGACATCTATTGTAATAAACTTGACATCATCACTGTATACAACATTATTAATTTTCTGTAAAAAATCCCAAGAATCAATTAATATATGCGGATATCTCGTGTGATACTTTTTGAGTTTCGTGTCAATATAAATAGCTAAAGGTTGGGTCTTGGATCCTTTTGATGAGACAATAGGTCTCATAGGAGGATTTGTAATACATTTGTGGGTTTTTGGTATACCAAAAATACCAGGGATGACAGGTTTCCTTACTTTTAAAAAGTTGTACAAATCCAAATCAATAAGCCCCTGTAATAAATTATCTTCTATGATAAGATCAATTTTTTTGATAAGAGATGCTAATTTCATTCTTGGAAGCTATTGTATAGCTACTTATTACAATAGATGTCAAAGACCTTTTTTCGGTTATACCCCATGCAACAGGTATGGAATGGTTTGAAAACATGTTAGTAGAGATGAACTTGTTAACACCTGACGAATTTAAGTTGGTACTAGAATTTATGGAACTGGTGTTAAAAAATAATTATTTGTTTTTTCAAGGTGAAATCTATCACCAAAAAGAAGGGGTTGCGATGGGGGCAGCTTGTGCCCCCATCTATGCCAATATCATCATGTTGTACTGGGAAAGACATTATTTATTTAAATCTGAGTTCTTTAACCAGATCAAAAGTTATTATAGATTTTTAGATGACATTCTTATTCTTTGGGAAGGCTCAGAAGAAAAAATAAATGAATTTACTATGTATATTAACAACAGTACTAACTTCCTAAAGTTTACACACCAAAGTGATTCTCATGAGATACATTTCTTAGATATTAGGTTACAAAAGAACTACGAAGCCAAAAGTTACAAATCTACAATTTACAGGAAAGAATATCACTCCAATGCATACTTACACTTTGATAGTGACCATCCAGCCCAATTAAAAAGAAATATTGTAAAGGGACAGATGATTAGGGCAGCTAGAATGACATCTGACAAAGATGATTTTCTTTGTGAAATTGATATGATACAAAATATGTTTCAAAAAAGAGGCTACCCTTTTGAGTTAACACAACCCATCAAAGAATATGTGGTGGAAAGATGGGGTACTACTTACATTCCCTTATTAAACAATGTTAATAACAATAACAACACAAACAATACAATAGATGTGGTGAGGTATGGTAACGGAGTTCCTCAACAGGTGAACAGCAAACGTTCCTTGCCCTATATGACCCTTACCAACTACAATGGTATAGGATGGCTTAAAAGATGCATTAAAGAGACCTGGGAAATATTTAAAGCTATGCCCACTCGTATTATGGTTTCCAAAATAAATTGACATATAGTTTTAGGAGGAACAACAATTTGAAGAATATTCTGGAGAGCAGAAAAGATAATAATGAGAGTGGAACTGTTTCCAAGAAAAAAGGCACCTTCAGACGTGGGAGATGCCCACAATGTCCATTTATAGGAGTGGAACTGTTTCCAAGAAAAAGGGCACCTTCAGACGTGGGAGATGCCCACAATGTCCATTTATAGGAGTGGAACTGTTTCCAGGAAAAAGGGCACCTTCAAACGTGGGAGATGCCCACAATGTCCATTTATAGGAGTGGAACTGTTTCCAAGAAAAAGGGCACCTTCAGACGTGGGAGATGCCCACAATGTCCATTTATAGGAGTGGAACTGTTTCCAAGAAAACGGGCACCTTCAGACGTGGGAGATGCCCACAATGTCCATTTATAGGAGTGGAACTGTTTCCAAGAAAAAGGGCACCTTCAGACGTGGGAGATGCCCACAATGTCCATTTATAGGAGTGGGACTGTTTCCAAGAAAAAGGGCACCTTCAGACGTGGGAGATGCCCACAATGTCCATTTATAGGAGTGGAACTGTTTCCAAGAAAAAGGGCACCTTCAGATGTGGGAGATGCCCACAATGTTCATTTATAGGAGTGGAACTGTTTCCAAGAAAAAGGGCACCTTCAGACGTGGGAGATGCCCACAATGTCCATTTATAGGAGTGGAACTGTTTCCAAGAAAAAGGGCACCTTCAGACGGGAGATGCCCACAATGTCCATTTATAGGAGTGGAACTGTTTCAAAGAAAAAGGGCACCTTCAGACGTGGGAGATGCCCACAATGTCCATTTATAGGAGTGGAACTGTTTCAAAGAAAAAGGACACCTTCAGACGTGGGAGATGCCCACAATGTCCATTTATAGGAGTGGAACTGTTTCAAAGAAAAAGGGCACCTTCAGATGTGGGAGATGCCCACAATGTCCATTTATAGGAGTGGAACTGTTTCAAAGAAAAAGGGCACCTTCAGACGTGGGAGATGCCCACAATGTCCATTTATAGGAGTGGAACTGTTTCAAAGAAAAAGGGCACCTTCAGACGTGGGAGATGCCCACAATGTCCATTTATAGGAGTGGAACCGTTTCCAAGAAAAAGGGCACCTTCAGATGTGGGAGATGCCCACAATGTCCATTTATAGGAGTGGAACCGTTTCCAAGAAAAAGGGCACCTTCAGACGTGGGAGATGCCCACAATGTCCATTTATAGGAGTGGAACTGTTTCCAAGAAAAAGGGCACCTTCAGACGTGGGAGATGCCCACAATGTCCATTTATAGCAGGTGAAAAATAACTTTTAATTCCCACACTAAGAACACCATTGAGGTCTAAAAAGTATAGTAGTTGTTACACCAAAGGGGTGGTATACCTAGCCTATTGTAAATTTTGTTGGGCATACTACATTGGCAAAACAGAACGACATCTAAGGAAAAGAATATATGAACACATGAGGGATATCAACCGAAAGAATGAAAATAATGCACTTTTTAGACATTCACAAACATGTCATGAAGCTAATTACAAGTTTTGGGTCCTTGAAGAAGTTTTACATTTTGAGAGAGGTGGTGATTGGGAGACCAAACTAGCATAGAGAGAGATGATATGGCAACTTAAACTTGATGCTTGTAGTGGGAAGGGTCTTAATGACCATATTTCAATTACACCAGCCCTAAAAATCTTATCAGGAGATCCCAAGAGATACAAATCTTAAAAATACATTAAATACACCTCCTAGTGTTTAGAAAATTCATACTAATATTTATGTTGGTATTTATGTACCTTAGGTTTTAGAATTTTAATACACATTATTTATTTATTTATATTATATATCCACCCTATATTAACTTTACGTGTCTAAAAATTTTACTTTTTGAACATTTTTATGTCTGCCTCTGTGTATAGTATTTGTAAGAATATTCAACACCAAATGTCAAAAGTATACAGATATTGAATATGTATATTATATTATATACATATACATATATTCATATATTAATATATTTATTCACCTTTACACACAAGTGTTGGTGCACCATGTGTAATATAACATATTAATTATATTCAATATTTAATATATAGATTATTTTTATAGTGAAGGTATATATATATATATATTTTTTTTTACACACTTTAAACATTTTTACAGAGAAGTCATACATTTTACACATATATTTACAAGCTATATTGACACTTTCTGACTCCAACTGCACTTTAACATGCATTAAAATGTACTAATATGTATCAATATATACTTTTGGAATTATTTAATTGATTAATTGTATTATTGTTTAATTAGTACTCTCCAATGGATGTATAAAAGGAATGGGAGAGGTGCTTTAATTGATTCTGAAGAGGTCTCCAGTGTGGAGACGAAAGCGCTAAATCCTATTTTCACTGAGGTCTATTTGTTTAATAAATCTGTGTTTTATCTGTTGAAAAACGAGTAGAATTTGTGGAGTGTGGCTTCGAATCTGTGTGGTTTCGGAAGACAGCCTTTATTGGTACCGAACTGTACAACTATTTTTTGTGGCAGAATAGCCAGAGTGTTAACATGTATGAGTGAAGTAGTCAATCTGTTTTAAGTTTATTTAAGTTTAAATTACTAAGCCTCAGTCCTGATGTGTTTGTGTGTCATAAAGCTGCCCGAGCCAAAACCACAACTGTTCATCTGTTTTATCCTAACTGGATGAGTGACATGGTGTCAGAACCAGGATTAAGAGTGAAACTTCTTCAGGCCATGAGGTGCAGAGTTAAAGGTCAAGGCATATTGATCAGGATGGGTGATACAGTTCTCAAACAATTAAGAAAAAGGTCAGAAACGGACTTCAGATAACCAAAACTTACATAAAAGATTTATTTTGTAAAGAAAATGATACAAAGCATTTGCAAAGCACAAAACCCATTATTAATCAAACGAGTAGCACAAAATGCATTATTAATCAAACGAAAAGCACACAACACATTATTGATTAAACAAACTATTCAAAACTACGATATTTGATAGACTTATCAGAAATCCAGAAAAGTTCCAAAAATCCACAAGGTAAACCAAGGCAGATGTGATAAAAGCCAATTTAATGAACGGTAAGCGCTTTCATGCTCTCCTGAGCTCTCCTGAGCACTTCTTCAGACCATATAAAAATACAAATTCACATACAATGCTTATAAAATACATAACATGACAAACTGGCCTATCACAAAATAAAATCACTTAAATAATCTCCGCCTCTTAAGAAAATGTTTTAAACGGATGGAAGTATTCAAACCTGGTGATGTATTGCTGTGTAGCCTAATAATCCAATTACTCTCTTTTTGTTCTAAAATATTATTGAGATCTCCCAGTCTGCTGACAGGCTTAAGTTGTTCTAGGACTCTAAACCTAAATGTATGTGTAGAGTCTGTATCCCTCACATGACTTTTCTTAAGAGGCGGAGATTATTTAAGTGATTTTATTTTGTGATAGGCCAGTTTGTCATGCTATGTATTTTATAAGCAGTGTATGTGAATTTGTATTTTTATATAGTCTGAAGAAGTGCTCAGGAGAGCATGAAAGCGCTTACCATTCATTAAATTGTTTTTTATAACATCTGCCTTGGTTTACCTTGTGGATTTTTGGAAGTTTTCTGGATTTTATTGTCTTATTTCCAGTGGTATTTCATTCTACTGTGGCATTTTTTGTGGTTTTCCTACTTATCAGAAATATTTATGAGAGTGTTCAGAATTACTTCTGATTTGTGTAATAAGCATGTTAAAAGTAAAATCAGTACAAGAAAAGTATAACGAGCATGGTAAAAGTAAAATCAGTAAAAGAAAAGTATAACAAGCATGGTAAAAGTAAAATCAGTACAAGAAAAGTATAACAAGCATGGTAAAAGCAAAATCAGTACAAGAAAAGTATAATGAGCATGGTAAAAGTAAAATCAGTACAAGAAAAGTATAACAAGCATGGTAAAAGTAAAATCAATACAAGAAAAGTATAATAAGCATGGTAAAAGTAAAATCCGTACAAGAAAAGTATAACGAGCATGGTAAAAGTAAAATCAGTACAAGAAAAGTATAACAAGCATGGTAAAAGTAAAATCAGTACAAGAAAAAAACCTCCCAAACCCAGGAACCCCACTCGGCCTTCCTGAGAACACTGGAAAATATGAAGGTCTCTCCAAACACCATTATATTGGGTGACTTCAACTACCCAAACATAGACTGGGAGCATTACTCTAGCTCCAACACCCTAGCCCAAAGGTTCCTAGAATTTATAAACTCAAATGCTATGGAACAACTTGTTACCACTCCCACAAGAGGGGAAAACATACTGGACCTGATCATCACCAGCATGGGGACTCTATGCTCCAGACCAGAAGTGTATCCCTCACTGGTAAGATCAGACCATAAACTAATCTCACTGGATATTCATATCCCGACCCCACCCCCTGCCCAGAAAACCACAGTGAAAAACTTCTCTAAAGCAAATTTCACACTCCTCAAAACTGAGGTGGAATCCTTCAAAGCCCCGGCCTGTGGAAAATACGCCCAGACCGCAGAATCCTTTATAAACGCATTCTATGAACACCTTCAGGAATGCATGGATCATGCGATCCCAAATAAAACCAAGACCCAATCCTCCAAAGGCAGACGTCCTGTCTGGTGGACCCCAGCCATAAACAAACTATACAATAGAAGGAGGAAGCTACTAAATGATAGAGCAAAATCCCCAAAAGGGAAGGCATCACTGATCAGTATTAGCAAAAAACTATGGGCACACATAAAATTGTCTAAGGCCAGCTTCGAGAGAAAAATTGCACAGGACACTAAGGATAATCACAAGGCTTTCTTTAGTTATGTTAGGAACCTGGGTGGTAATTCCCAGATATGCTCAGAATTAGTCCAAAATGACAAAAAATACACCGAACCCACAGACATTGCCAACATCCTAGCTGACAGGTTCAGCGCAAACTTCTCCCCACCAAAAGGGCAAATATCTATCCCAGCAGAGTGCTGCCCCCCTGACATCTCAGATGCTCAGGTAAGAACCGCCCTCTCCAAAGCAAAAAACACAGCATCAATGGGACCAGATGGTGTCCCGGGCTGCGTCCTACATGAACTCCAAGAAGAGCTAAACCCAAACATAAAACTACTGTTCAGTCTCAGCCTTACTACAGGATATGTGCCCAAAGAGTGGCGTACAGCAACGGTGGTCCCGCTCCATAAAGGTGGTGCCTCAATGGATCCTGGAAACTATCGCCCCATAAGCCTGACTAGCTTGGTCTGCAAAGCTATGGAAAGGATCATCATGGACCTCATAAATAAAGATATTGGGGACCTACAGACACTGGATCCTACCCAGTTCAGCTTTGTTAAGGGCAGATCCTGCCTCTTAAACCTGGTTGATTTCTTTGAAACAGTCACCAAGGCCATTGACGAGGGGAAGGTGGTCCACACAGCCTACCTGGACCTCGCAAAAGCCTTCGATACAATACCCCACTCGGGCATTATAGATAAGCTCACCAGCTTAAATATAAACCCCTATGTCACTAGATGGATTGCAAACTGGCTCAAGGACAGAACCCACATGGTTAGAATTGCTGGAGCCATGTCAGACTCCAAACCAGTTACAAGTGGTGTCCCACAAGGCTCAGTCCTGGGACCTCTCTTGTTCGGTATATATTTCTCAGAGGTACAGGCCAACACGGAAGGACTGTGGCTGACCAAGTTCGCAGATGACTGCAAACTGGGCCATAATCGACTCTCCAGCCGACACAAGCATCCTCCAAAAGGGCCTCATAGAAACAGACAACTGGTGCCAGAGCCATGGCCTCAAGCTAAATGCCAAAAGTGTATAGTCATCCCCTTTGGCAAAAACAAAGTGCCCACAAATTACCACATAGGTGGTAATCCATTAAGTACAGAAGAAGTAATTAGGGACCTGGGGACCCAAGTTGATAGCAATCTCTCATTTGACAACCACGTGGCCAAAGTGGTTAGAAAAACATTTTATATAGCCCACCTAATCATGAAGGGATTCACATCTAGATCAGGGCAGGTCATCGTGCCTCTTTACTCATCCCTCATCAGGCCCATAATTGTGTACAATGCCCCTTTGGGATGTACCTTACCAGACACCTGCAGCAACTGGAAAGACCCCAAAAGTACCTCACCAAGAGGATCAAAGGGCTCAAACAGATGCCATATGCTGCCCGGTTAAAGAAACTCCAGCTCTACTCAGTGGCATACCACCTGTTCAGAGGCGATCTGTGCCTGACGTATAAAGCCATGTCCAACCCGGAATTAATGGACATGCTGCACCTCAGAAAATCCAAATCCCATCGAGCTACGTGCTCGAGAGACTTGAACCTCAGCACTGAAATAAATAGGACATGCTGGAGGGACAGAATCATAACCCAGAGGCTCCCTTCACTCTGGAATAAAATCCCAGTCCAGGTTAGGCAGAGTCCCTCATTGACTCTCTTCAAGAGGAATCTTGATGAGTGGATGGGAGATCGTAGGTTTACCCCGGGTATCACTTCTGTGTCACTGTTAGACAGAGGCACAGTATACTAACCTCGGAAAAGGGCATAGCAAAATAAATTTAAAATGGGTGGCGAAAGCCAAACACATTCTGGCTAGGCTTATAAATGCCCTAGGGCAGATAGCCTAGTATGAACCTATGAACCTAAAAGTATAACATGCATGGTAAAAGTAAAATCAGTACAAGAAAAGTATAACGAGCATGGTAAAAGGTCAGATGGGCATAATGAGTACAAGAAAAAGGCAAAATAAGCATAAAAAAGAAAGTCAACTGCTTTTTTTTAATAAACAACCAAGTTTTTTGATATGAGCTACTATTTTGCATTGACTAAAGCTATTCAAAGTATAACTAGAGTTGTTTGAAGTATCTCAGAGTGTGGAAAGTGTTTGCAGTGTGTGCTTTTTACAGTACAATTATATTGAAGAGTTTACTGTGTGCAAAGTACAGTTATTTCACAAAGTGCAGTCATTTCAAAATGTTTCTTACACTGTACAGAGTTATTTTGCCAAGTACAGTCATTTTGGAAGTTCCTTGTGCTGTGTACAGCTCATTCACAAAGTGCAGTCATTACAAAGTGTTTCTTACACTGATAAGGAGTGGTTGTGCAAAGTACAGTGATTTCAAAGTGTTATTGTGCTACTGAGACTTATTTCACAAAATGCAGTTATTTCAAAGAGTCTGTTGTGCTATTGGGCATAATTACAAGTTTCTGGTGTAAACGTCTGACATATATGTGTGTATGCTCATACATAATTACAGGGGAATTTATTACTGTGTGCTGGCATGGCAGAGGCATTTCGCAGACCTGGCCCACTTGTGATTGACCATAATATTGCAGATAATTGGAGAGTATTTGAGCAGGAATGCGATATTTTATTACAAGCAGCTTTTTCTGATAAAGATGCATGTACGAGGGCATTTATTTTGCTTGATCTAGTGGTGTCAGAAGCCATTGAAAGAGAGCATTTATTTGTGTATGCACCAGCAGTATATGCAGGAGAAGGGGAAAATGTCATATTGTTGTACAAGCTGAGTCAAGGGAGGACCCTGAGTGCTTGAAACATAAATTTAGAGAAATGTGTAACCCCCAGACAAATGTTACATTGGAGAGACACTTATTTTATACAAAAGAGCAAAAGCCAGGAGAAAAGTTTGCAGCTTATATTATTGATTTGAGAAACAAGGCCAAAATGTGCAGGTTTGGTGATTTGAAAGATGAGTTGATAAAGGACAGGCTTGTGTTTGGTGTTAATAATGCTGCAATGTGAAAGATTTTTCTTCGAGACATTGATTTAACTTTGAGCAAAGCCAAGTGATAAGAGCATGGTTTCAGCAGCTTCTAGAGCAAACATAGACAGCATGCAGCATGTGGCTAACAGAAACAGGCCTAAGCACATGGCATCTGCATCCCCTGCGGGATTTCCAGAGAAAGCCTGTAACTTTCCAGCAAGTTCTAAGACTAGATCAGTAAAATGGACATGCTGAGTACAACACAAGGGTGAATCAGCAAAACCCAAGTCAAGTCTCATTGTTAACTGTCGTAATTGTGGTGCTAATCATGAGTCTAAAAGGGAAAAGTGCTTAGCATTTGGTCAGCAATGCCAGAAATGTAAAAAAATGGAACCACTTTCAAAAGTTTTGTAAATCATGCAAGCCTCAGTCATTTATTAAGAAAGGTCACTCAAAAAAGCAAGATGATCGTATAGAAAGCCACAACTCTACTTTCTGTGTAGATGGTGTATCAGTGGTTGGTGAAAAGGTTAATGCAGTAGATTTTTGGCAAACAACGAAGTGCTTTGTACTGTCCTGATTAATGGTAAGCCCACAGACCTTAAGGTATACACTGGTTCAAAGTGCAATGTTATGTCAGCAGAAACATTTGCTAGAGTAAGAGCTGGTGAACAACTTAATTTGGCCAGTTGTGGGAAGCTTGTTGCTTATGGAAGTGAAGAGATTCAAACCGAAGGCTCAGTAGTGCTTTCATGCTATTCAGCTGGGAACAGTTACAGCTTGCAGGTTTATGCAGTTAGAAGACCTGTGCGATCATTATTAGGTCTCAGAGACAGTTTAAGAATGAAACTGCTTTCTTTTATCAAAGAAGTCAATCATGTATATGTAAGCACATATTCTAGTTCCAGATTCACCGATGGTATTTCCAGAGTATTTTCAAAGACAAACTAGATAAACTTCCAGTTGTGTACTCCATGAATTTAGACCCAGAGGTCAGTCCAGTGGTCAAACTAGCGAGAAAAGTTCCAATAGTTATGCAGGAGAAAGTCAAGGTCCAGTTAGATAAAATGGTGCAACAAGGTATGATTTATATCAGACTTCAATGAATTATCAGTGCCTTTAAGAGAGCTGACATGCAAAAATGTTACCTGGTCATGGTTGGAACAACACCAGAGAGCACTGAAGACCTGAAACAGAAAATTGCCAGTCCATCTACATTAAGAAACTATGATGTCCACAAACCAGTAATTCTTTCCTGTGATGCTTCAAAGTTTGGTCTTGTTGCAGTTATTCTTCAAGAGGGCAGACCAGTAGCCTATGCGTCTAGAACTCCTACCCAAACTGAGATGCAGTATGCTCAGATTCAGAAGGAACTTTTGGCAATTGTGTTTGCATGTTCGAAGTTCCATGATTATATTTATGGCCAAGCTATCCAGATCGAGACTGATCATCAACCCCTAGTCACTATCTTGAAGAAGGCTATGCATATAGCTCCAGCAAGAATGCAAAGAATGATGCTCAGATTACAAAAGTACAACTTCAAAATGGTCTATGCCAAAGACAAACTACTTTATCTGGGTGATACCTTATCCAGATCTCCCAGAAATACCCCAGAAAAACTTGATGCAGAGAATTTTGACTTTGATATCATTGAAGTGCATAATTTTTTTACCACAAGACTTGATCAGCTTAGAGATCATACAAAGACTGATCCAGTTTTGCAAAAGCTCAACCACTTCATCAATGTTGGATGGCCGTCAAAGCAATCTTGTGTACCAACAGAACTGCAACCTTATTTTCCTTACAAAGATGAGATGTTGATGGAAGATTGTATAATTTTCAAAGGTCTTAAAGTTATTGTTCCTACTTCTTTACAACATGACTATATCCAGATTTTACATCGTGGTCATCCAGGTTCCAAAGCTACCAAAAGAAGGGTGAGAGGACTAGTATTTTGGCCTTCTCTGTCAAAAGACATTGATAAAATACTTTCATCTTGTTCAGCATGCAATAGTAATAAACTGTATTTGCAAAAAGAGCCATTTCAACTAAGCCAGATTCCTGAACTACCTCGGTCAACAGTAGCCACTGACATATTCGAGTGGAATAATCAGAATTACTTAATATTGGTAGACTCTTATTCGAACTGGCTTGAGATCGATGTGCTACCTAACCTAACGTCCAGTACTGTCATTACCAAGTTGAAACATCACTTTTCAGTCCATGGTAGTCCACACAAAGTTATTTCTGACAACAGTGCCCAGTTTACTAGTCAGTTATTTCAGAAATTTGCAAAAGAGTGGGACTTTATCCATATTACTAGCAGTCCTGAATCCCCACAGTCAAATGGTCTAGCTGAACATGCAGTACAAAGTGCAAAGCAATTATTAGAAAGGTCAAAGTGTGACAATACTGATATTTTCTTGAATTTGCTTAATCTCAGAAATATACCCCGTGACAATTTACTTAGCTCACCTGCTCAGTGACTTCTATCTAGGCAAACCAAAACAACCTTGCCTATCAGTTTCAGTTTGTTGGTGCCTAATGCTAAAAATATCAGAGCAATCAAAGCCCAACTATTTAAAAAAGTGTTAATTTCAGAAGTCCATCTATGATAAAACAAGCAGATTTCTTCATCCATTGAAAGAATGAGAGGTAGTGAGGATGTAAAAAGGTGAAAGGTTTTGATTGACTTGGTCAAGTGAGAGGTGTATGTGCTGAGCTGAGATCATACTTAGTGGAATCTGAGGGTATAGAATACAGAAGAAATCACAGGCATCTTCTTCCAGTGTCTGAATCAATATTCCAGCATCGTACCTGTGATACAGACTCTAGATCTCAGAGCAACCCAAACAATGTTCCTGTTGAAGGACAAGTCTCAGTACCTGTTCCCATTCCTGATGATGTCCCATATGTCCCTACAGCTGAACATTCATTAAAGGCAGCTCCTGTTGCTAGACCCAGTTCTAATTTTTACGTCACACAATCAGGTCGTATTTCTAGACCTAGTGTAAAATACACAGCAACCTGGACATGATTGTTTCATTTGTAATTAGTTCTGTATGATTGCATGCCAACAAATTAGTTCTGTATAACTACATGTCAAAGGATCATTTCTGTACAATTACATATCAATGAATGTTGTCATTTTTCAGTATATGACTAATTTTTCAAAGAGGGAGGATGTAGAACAGAGTGTGTGTTGTAACTTTAAGAAGCATTTCATAGTGAGGACACATGCATATAAATACAGAGCATGTGCAGGCAGCAGTGCCATTTTGAGAGAGCAGCCAGAGTGTTAACAGGTAGTCAGTCTGTTTATAGGTTTATTTAAGTTTGAGTTACTAAGCCTCAATCCTGCTGTGTTTGTATATAATAAAAATGCTTGAACTGAACCCACAACTGTTCATCTGTTTTACCCTGACCGGATGAGTGACAGGGAGTACATCTGATATAAATGTTAGTAACATGCTGAGTTGAGATAGCAGTTAGCAAGGACAATGGATACATTTGAGGCTATTCGCATAGACTGAAGTTGTTGAATATGACAGGTATATACACGGAATGTATGTGTGGTAACCAAAAGCATTGTTGTATTTTCACTTCATTATGTGTAAACAGGAAGAAATGAACCCTACAGCTGTTGTGCTGTGCACATCAGAAAGGGGAAGGTTTTTGCCATTTGTTGTGATTTGGAAATCACAGAAAGGAGGGGTGGTATATTACCTTGAAACATATATTAGAGACGCATGTGTTTTATATTCATGTAAATCCTAAACAGTAATATAATAACACTTAGAATGCAGAAATGACAAATGACAGCACAGATTTGATGATATTTCATTAGTTCAAGGTCTCCGTTCCTAAATGGAGTGGATCTACTACATAATTATACTGGGCGTGCTCACAAGAAAATACAGTGAACACTGCCATAACAGCATGCAAACAGCAGAAACACTTAAGAAAGAGTCCTAACACAGGCTGAATCACACTTTTTGATAATCATGCATCATGCCATACAGTAAGAAATGTTATGTAAGCCTTCATGTCTTATAAAGCTGTACAGTGTGAAGAAAACAATTACAGTAATACACAAATGTTTGGATGAAGACATGCAATAAACATTATTATTTGGAACTTAAGTAATACCTGCAAACAATCAATGACATACTCAACATTTACATTTTACCAGACTTGAACACATGCCAGGACTGATATCAGAAAGCTGTGTATCAACATTTGATGTCATAGAAATAAGCATAGTGTGTGTGTCAGGGTGAACACATTAGAAAGGCTTACAGCATTGCCCTTTTGTAATATATCTGGACCCCCTACCTTAGAGAATGATGTCTTAAAAATGTGTCCTTCTGACTGTGCCATAAATACTTCCCTTGCCTAAGCCACTCCTGTCTGACACAGTTATCTGACAGACAGATGTTACCAGATTCAAACCCCTGCATGTGATACTTCCTACAGAGATGTGTACTGACTGTGTCTGCCACATGACAAAGTAATGGATCTTGTTAGAAATAACTGAAATTAATGTGTAAAGTAAAAACAGACGTGATGATAATTTATACAATATTAATTTGTCAGAAAGATGACAAGGAGGTAAATATGTAAATGTTCACACAGCTGTGAGCAGTGTAATATCAAGGTTTACTGGTAATTATGTTAATGTTCACACAGCTGTGAGCAGTGCGATATCAGTGTTTATTGGTAACTATGTTAATATTCACACAGCTGTGAGCAGTGTAATATCAATGTTTATTGGTAACTATGTTAATGTTCACACAGCTGTGAGCAGTGCAATATCAATGTTTATTGGTAACTATGTGAGCAGGGTAATATCAATGTTTATTGGTAACTATGTTAATGTTCATACAACTGTGAGCAGTGTAATATCAATGTTTATTGGTAACTATGTTAATGTTCACACAACTGTGAGCAGTGTAATATCAATGTTTATTGGTAACTATGTTAATGTTCACACAACTGTGAGCAGTGCAGTATCAATGTTTACTGGTAACTATGTTAATGTTCACACAGCTGTGAGCAGTGCAGTATTCAATGTTTATTGGTAACTGTGTTAATGTTCACACAACTGTGAGCAGTGTAATATCAATGTTTACTGGTAACTATGTTAATGTTAACACAGCTGTGAGCAGTGCAGTATCAATGTTTACTGGTAACTATGGTAATGTTCCCACAACTGTGAGCAGTGCAGTATCAATGTTTATTGGTAACTATGTTAATGCTCATACAACTGTGATCAGTGTAATATCAATGTTTATTGGTAACTATGTTAATGTTCACACAACTGTGGGCAGTACAATACCAATGTATACTGATTATGTTATTGTTCACACAACTGTGAGCAGTGTAATATCAATGTTTATTGGTAACTATGTTATTGTTCACACAACTGTGAGCAGTGCAGTATCAATGTTTATTGGTAGCTATGTAAATGTTCACACAGCTGTGAGCAGTGTAATATCAATGTTTACTGGTAACTATGTTAATGTTCACACAGCTGTGAGCAGTGCAATATCAGTGTTCACTGGTAACTATGTTAATGTTCACACAGCTGTGAGCAGTGTAATATCAATGTTTATTGGTAACTATGTTAATGTTCACACAACTGTGAGCAGTGCAGTATCAATGTTTATTGGTAACTATGTTAATGTTCACACAACTGTGAGCAGTGCAGTATCAGTGTTTATTGGTAACTATGTTAATGTTCACACAACTGTGAGTAGTGTAATATCAATGTTTACTGGTAACTATGTTAATGTTCACACAGCTGTGAGCAGTACAATATCAATGTTTATTGGTAACTATGTTAATGTTCACACGACTGTGGGCAGTAAAATACCAATGTATACTGATTATGTTATTGTTCACACAACTGTGAGCAGTGTAATATCAATGTTCATTGGTAACTATGTTAATGTTCACACAACTGTGAGCAGTGTAATATCAATGTTTATTGGTAATTATGTTAATGTTCACACAGCTGTGAGCAGTGCAATATCAATGTTTATTGGTAACTATGTTAATGTTCACACAACTGTGGGCAGTACAATACCAATGTATACTGATTATGTTATTGTTCACACAACTGTGAGCAGGTTAATATCAATGTTTATTGGTAACTATGTTAATGTTCACACAACTGTGAGCAGTGTAATATCAATGTTTATTGGTAACAATGTTAATGTTCACACAACTGTGAGCAGTGCAGTATCAATGTTTACTGGTAACTATGTTAATGTTCACACAACTGTGAGCAGTGCAGTATTCAATGTTTATTGGTAACTATGTTAATGTTCACACAACTGTGAGCAGTGTAAGATCAATGTTTACTGGTAACTATGTTAATGTTAATACAGCTGTGAGCAGTGCACTATCAATGTTTACTGGTAACTATGGTAATGTTCCCACAACTGTGAGCAGTGTAATATCAATGTTTACTGGTAACTATGTTAATGTTCACACAACTGTGAGCAGTGCAGTATCAATGTTTACTGGTAACTATGGTAATGTTCCCACAACTGTGAGCAGTGCAGTATCAATGTTTATTGGTAACTATGTTAATGTTCATACAACTGTGAGCAGTGTAATATCAATGTTTATTGGTAACTATGTTAAGGTTCACACAACTGTGGGCAGTACAATACCAATGTATACTGATTATGTTATTGTTCACACAACTGTGAGCAGTGTATTATCAATGTTTATTGGTAACTATGTTATTGTTCACACAACTGTGAGCAGTGCAATATCAATGTTTATTGGTAACTATGTAAATGTTCACACAGCTGTGAGCAGTGTAATATCAATGTTTACTGGTAACTATGTTAGTGTTCACACAGCTGTGAACAGTGCAATATCAGTGTTTACTGGTAACTATGTTAATGTTCACACAGCTGTGAGCAGTGTAATATCAATGTTTATTGGTAACTATGTTAATTTTCTCACAACTGTGAGCAGTGCAGCATCGATGTTTATTGGTAACTATGTTAATGTTCACACAACTGTGAGCAGTGCAGTATCAGTGTTTATTGGTAACCATGTTAATGTTCACACAACTGTGAGCAGTGTAATATCAATGTTTACTGGTAACTATGTTAATGTTCACACAGCTGTGAGCAGTGCAATACACAACTGTGGGCAGTACAATACCAATGTATACTGATTATGTTATTGTTCACACAACTGTGAACAGTGTAATATCAATGTTTATTGGTAACTATGTTAATGTTTATACAACTGTGAGCAGTGTAATATCAATGTTTATTGGTAACTATGTTAATGTTAACACAGCTGTGAGCAGTGCAGTATCAATGTTTACTGGTAACTATGGTAATGTTCCCACAACTGTGAGCAGTGCAGTATCAGTGTTTATTGGTAACCATGTTAATGTTCACACAACTGTGAGCAGTGTAATATCAATGTTTACTGGTAACTATGTTAATGTTCACACAGCTGTGAGCAGTGCAATACACAACTGTGGGCAGTACAATACCAATGTATACTGATTATGTTATTGTTCACACAACTGTGAGCAGTGTAATATCAATGTTTACTGATAACTATGTTAATGTTCACACAACTGTGAGCATTGCAGTATCAATGTTTACTGGTAGCTATGGTAATGTTCCCACAACTGTGAGCAGTGTAATATCAATTTTTAATGGTAACTATGTTAATGTTCACACAACTGTGAGCAGTGTAATATCAATGTTTACTGGTAACTATGTTATTATTCACAAAACTGTGAGCAGTGCAGTATCAATGTTTATTGGTAACTATGTTATTGTTCATACAACTGTGAGCAGTGTAATATCAATGTTTATTGGTAACTATGTTAATGTTTACACAACTGTGGGCAGTACAATACCAATGTATACTGATTATGTTATTGTTCACACAACTGTGAGCAGTGTACTATCAATGTTTATTGATAACTATGTTATTGTTCACACAACTGTGAGCAGTGCAGCATCAATGTTTATTGGTAACTATGTAAATGTTCATACAGCTGTAAGCAGTGTAATATCAATGTTTACTGGTAACTATGTTAATGTTCACATAGCTGTGAGCAGTGTAATATCATTGTTTATTGGTAACTATGTTAATGTTCACACAACTGTGAGCAGTGCAGTATCAATGTTTACTGGTAACTATGTTAATGTTCACAAAGCTGTGAGCAGTGCAATACCAAATTTTACTGGTAACTATGTTAATGTTTACACAACTGTGAGCAGTGCAATATCAATGTTTATTGGTAACTATGTTAATGTTCATACAACTGTGAGTAGTGTAATATTAATGTTTACTGGTAACTATGTTAATGTTCACACAGCTGTGAGCAGTGCAGTATCAATGTTTACTGGTAACTACGTTAATGTTCACAAAACTGTGAGCAGTGTAATATCAATGTTTATTGGTAACTATGTTAATGTTCACACAACTGTGAGTGGTGCAATATCAATGCTTCTTGTTCAAGAAAGCTGTTTCTGTTGTTTTGTACACACACTGTCCAAGAACTGAATGACACTCCATCCTTGTAGACATGCGCTACAGGAGCGATCACACCATGAAATTAGAAAATGTAGGTGACTCCTTGGACAGAATCATAAAAATTGATTATAATAACTTGATGCAGTGTTGTTTAATTAATGTCAATACATTCATATAATATTGCCCTTTGCGGCATTGAACAGCAAAATATATAAGTCCACCAAGTAACAACATGTGTATGAATCACATGTGCCACTGTGAAAATCTTAACACATCTGTGAGACTCTACCTACGTGAAGTCATTACACCATATGACTGTGTTGCAAGCAATTTGAATGAGATAAAAGGGCTGGGAGAGGCTTCTCCCACTATAACTGTACACATTATAACAGTGATGGATGTCATTTGTGCATGACAAGATAAGGACACACAATGCTTATAATCAGACAATGTGGTTTTTATCACCTGACTATATGATGACAGATGCTACATATTGTTAAGAATGAATGACCACAGTACAATTGTCACTAAAATTATTAGATATTTAAGTATTTGAAGCATTGACATCATGGTATTGCTGCAAGGGATATGTGTGCCTGAAATTTCTTTAAAAGACTGTTGCTATAGGTCAATTTGTCACATAGCATTGCCTGATGCTAGGTAAACCGAAACATACATGATATGTAACACAGTTATATGTGGATAATCATGGGTTACTAAAACAATGACATACAGTACATTGTATTATTTCTTCACGCAACAGGAAAGGCCTTAGTAGTTCTCTTAGGAAAGACAAATGTCATTAAATGGCATTATCAGTATCAAATAAAGCATTTCTTTGTGAAAAATGAGAAGATACTCTTGCAATCAGCTAAACATGTACACAGCAGATAGCTGGGTTACAACATTGTTGCTTACATGCACATTCACAGTCATACTGACACAACTGAGTCTAAGGAGTAATGGCTGAATTTGAACAGACTAACTAAAATCACAAGGTACAGAACACTGCCTGAATCACACATACCACATGAGATGTTGGTTTACATTTGTGACAGTGCACATTTCAATGGATGACATCACCATTGTATAACAGGGTGATGTTTCTGTGTAAAATGAAAGAAGGTGGTTCAAGAGAACAGTAACACTACACAGATACACATCTTATATGCATTAGAAGCCTTCTCAAAACAACACAACAGACAAACATACACTCACTATAATCAATGCTGGATTCAAACCACCTACCTATTTATTTATGCATTCTAGAGAGCTCCGTATCAACAGCCAGTGCAACAGGATGAGTTATACTACAAATGTGAGGTAGTTCAGTTTTGAAAATGTGATGTTTCCAAAACTCAATATTGCCTGGGGATACAAGAAATTTTTAGGACAGCCCTCTGCCAGTGAAAATACATTTCTTAAGTGAAAGTGCACACAATGGATGTTGCCATGGAGTCAATTGTAGATGACAGTACACCTAATCATACTGTTTGAGAAATGCTAGAATTGAACCCGCTACCTATCAAGGTACACATTCTGGAAAAACAGCATTAATTGCAAGAACCACAGGAGAAGTTCGGCTCTTAAGGGGGGATGACCTCATCAGTGTGTTGCAGAGAAGATGTTTGTGGCAAAAGTGGGAGTCCTTTCCCAGTTTAAATTCTTCTCTAAGGGAAGTAGATACAGCATGTCTGCTAAAAAAGTAATTTACATAAATACTTTCCCCACTGTGAAATGTGAACCTCCTACCTATCTAGTTATACAATCTAGAAAACACAGTATTAATTGCATGTGCTGCAGGTTAAGTTTGACTCTTAAGGGAAGAGAGTGCACTTTTGACAGGATGACCTCATCAGTGTGTTGCAGAGGTAGAAGTGGAAGGAGAGAAGATACAGCACATATGTTGTGGTAGCTATATGTACCTGGCATTCAAGCCACACACACAAGTTCACCACTGTGAGATTCAAATTTCCTACCTATCTAATTACATAGTTTAGAAAACACATTATTAACTGTGAGAGCCCCAAGAGAAGTCTGAGCTGCAATGGAAGAGAGTACACGTTTGACAGGATGTCATCATTAGTGTGTTGCAGAGAAGATATTTGTAGTAAAAGTGGGATAAAGGTATTGGAGAGTCCTCTCCCAGTTTGAAATCTTCTCCTGAGTGGATATACATATCTGCGTATATCTGTGTAGTGTTACTATTCTCTTCAACCACCTTCTTTCATTTAAGCCACACACACACACACACACACACACACACACACACACACACACACACACACACACACACACACACAAGTTCAGCACTGCGAGATTCAAACCTCCTACCTATCTAGTTACACAAACTTAAATGGAGAGACTGATTTTTAGACTGGCTGACATCATCAGTGGATTTCATAGATGATGTTTCTATTAAAACTGGGATAAAGTGCAGGGGGAGCTGTGTGCAAAGTTAAAGTTTTCTTCTAAATGGAAGTGAGCACAGTGCATCAGTTACTGAAGCTTTACTTATATGTCATATGTGTGTACTAGGCTAATGGGCCTGGGGCCTTAAAAGCCTAGCCATAGGATTACCCTGGCATAGTGCCACCCAACCTTAGTTCCCAGTGCCTCTGTCAAGTAGAGCCACTGGAGTTATCCCCAGGGTGAATTTTCTGTTTCCCATCCACTCATCAAGATTTCTCTTGAAGAGGGTCAGCAAGGTATAGGTTCATTTAAATGTACAGACTTCTTGGATTGGCCAGGAATCAAACCCAGGTCAACTGCCTAGAAGGCAGCTATGCTCACCACTATACCATCAATCCTTTGCTTACGAAGCACAAAGGTCCCAGTGGTTAGATTTGAACCACCTACCTAACTAGTTATACAATCAAGACAACACAATATGAATCACAAGCACCATAGTAGAGGTCTGACTCTTAAGGGGAAAGAGTGAACTTTTGATAGGATGATCTCATTAGTGTGTCACAGAAAAATTACTTGTGTTAAAAATGGGATACAGTACAGAGGGAGTTGAGTGCAAAGTTAAAGTTTTCTCCTGATTGGAAGTAGATGCAGCACATCTTCTTGCTGAAGCTGTACTTTCCTGACACTAAAAGCATGCAAGTTCACCATTATCAGATTTGAAGCACCTACCTAATTACACAGTCTGGAGAACACAGTATGACTTGCAAGTTCCACAGAAGAAGTCTGACTCTTAGGGGGATAGAGTGCACTTTTGACAAGATTGCCTCATCAGTGTGTTGCAGAGAAGATATTTGCATTAATTGGGATAAAGTGGAGATTTGAAATTTTCTTCTGAGTGTATGTGGGCACAGCGCATGTTGTTGAAGCTGTTTTTATCTGACAGTAGAAACACACACACACAGACAAGTTCACCACTGTCAGATTTGAATGCCACCTTCCAAACTAGTTATGTGATGTAGAGAATGGGACTATATTATCATATCACATGCTCAGAAGAGCGAACGACAGATAATCAACCCCATGTAAGTGAAAGCTTACAACGTCGAAACTTCAGAATAGCAATTATTTTCCAATGTGTATATTGCATTACTGTCAATCACATGCACCTGTTTCACAGTATAGAGGATCAATGACAATCACAATTGTAAAACAATGGATTGTCAATCAAGCATTCATGAAGTTCATAACAGCATAATTGTATGCAAACAGTAACCATTTATTGTGATACTGTCAGTTGTATTGGCTCATGCTTGCACAATGTGCATTTACAATATAAATAGACACTTCTTAAATATGGCAGTGCTCTTCTGAATAACAGTAATGGATTTCTGTGGTTGTTCATTTTTTTTTTATTATTTTATTATGTGTGAAAAGGTTACACACTATTATAATAACGTTGCAAATGTAACCATTGGGGTGCAGACATACATTAACAAATTGAATTAATTGAGTCAGGATCACACTGAAATCCATACACCTTATTTACAAAATTCCATTAACACAAAGAGAAGTTATACAACCAACTCACAGAATAATTTTGGTGTAATTTTTTTAACTCTCCCCATGAAGCACACTGACAAGCTCATTTGCAAGGCTGATGGCAAAATATCGGGTCTATATCACCATATTGAATGGTGATAATGCTGAACGGTGAAAATATCGAAAGTTCGCAAGAATGAACTTGTGTTTTTGGGGTCGTGGTACAGTGAGGATTGGGATATTTGCCCTTTCCTCACTGTAATGCGACCTTGGAGTTGGAATATATATTTAGCGGGGGGTGGGGGTGCAGCCCCCCACAACAGCAAGTTAATTCTCATGAACTTTCGATATTTTCACTGTTCGGCATTTTCACCATTCGATATGGTGATATAGACCTAAATATCAGTGCATACATAATGATATCTTGAAGCATTGAACTTAGAATGAAAAATAGCAGTAATGTATGGTACTCTGTGTCTGAATATGGAACAGATATGTGTTACTGTCATGTTTCAGGTGTCATGATTTATACTTTTTTCAAGACAGTTGCAGTCCTTAAATCATTATGTGTACACTACAGGTGTATTATGAAACACACGAGGGACCAAGCATGTCATTGCTGGTGAAAAGATGGCTTATTGAAACAGTATTGAATCAAGGAGCTTTATTTATTTGGTGACACAGTTGCGGTAGAAAGAGGTTGGCATTTGATGAGGGGAATACACATACAGAAATGCTAAGAGATTAGTTTATGGTTCCTTTCTGCACATAACTGTGTTGTATTACTCTTTGGTTTGTCATCATAATTATTCATGCAAGATCTGTACAAGGCTGTGCTCTCAATAGGTGGCCAAGCAGATTAATACAGCCGCAGGATAATGATGTGTTAACAAAATATGTAGTCAACACTTATACACAAAGGAATCATACAAAACATTCGAAACACTTTGGCATACATCTGGATTCAAACCTTTACGGTACACCAAAACAAATCTACAGAGTCTTATCTAACCATACCACAGAATAGTTCCTACTTCACACAAGTCAAATCTAACAACAGACTGATGCAAAGGAGAATGTATGTATAATACATGACAACTGTAAAATCCCATAACATGTACTTTACATTCAGTAGCATAGTAAATATGAAACAGTAAAAAGTGATGATATAGAAGTGGGAACAGATAAGGACATGGAGACAGGGTTAGAGATAGGTAAAGAATGTTATATTTCTCTGTGCCATTTTTCCTTCTTGGTGGTGTATTACTGTTATGTTTTTCCTGATAAGAAATCTGTTGTGCTCTATGTAATCAAGTGTTTTCAATAGGGAGCAAGCAGGGGTTGACAAGGAGAAATGTGACTGAGACATAAGCAGGATAATGGTGGGGTATTAAGATATGCAGACAACACTTACATAATAGTAACATAACTAAAACATTATGTATGACTTTCACATATTTCTGGATTTGAACCCTTGACACTATGCCAAAGGCATTTTACAGACATGTGAATTATGTCCTCATACCACACAGAAAATGTGAGTCTATATCACATCATCGAAAACCGACAATGTCAAACTGCTAAGATATCAAAAGTGCCATTCATTGAAACTGTTCTTGTTGGGGGCTGTACCCCCCCACCCCCCGCTTATTATATATACCAACTCTGAGATTCTACTACAGTGAGGAAAGGGCAAATTTTCTGATCCTCACTGTACCACAATCCCACAAGAACAGTTTTGATGAATGGCACTTTCGATATTTTGGCTTTTCAACATTGTCAGTTTTCGACAATGTGATAGGAACCCAGAAAATGTTACTTCACAACCTTATTTTTACTGGTTTGAAGGGAAAATCACAAAACAATGAGGCACTGGAGAATGTAGGCATCAGACCTCATCACAGTAATGGAAACTGTAACATTACATAGAGTATAGATTACAGTCAGCAGCATAATAAATAGTCCAATGCAGAACAGATATGTCTAATTGTTAAGGAGTTATGTGTCATAGTTTACACTTCAACTAATAAGATTTTACCATAAACTGTGTACTTCCATTTCCCTTAAGTTACAGGTGTGGCTCAGTGCCAGGCATTGTGTAAATGCTGTTGACACAGACTGATGATGCAGAAGGGGGAATAGACACAAAGAGGGGGAGATGGAGGCAAGGCACAAATAGGTTATGACAGAATAAGGATAATGGTGGCTCAAAACAATATGTAGGCAACACCTACACAGTACTTTTGTTCATTTTATCGTGATTGTGTTATTAAATTCTCTGAACACTTTCAGTTTGGTGATATTTTTCTTTAGCGAACTTGAAATATAGGTGCTTACATCTCTGAATTGAGTTGTTGGTTAAGATACTGGAAACAGTTAATCCAATCTTTCCCCATACAATAAAAATATTTGCAACACTATAACTCTTTTCTTATCTTTATTTTTATGAGCACCAGTCCATTATCTATGCCTTTCTAACATGACTGCTCTGTGATTTGCATTGCTTTTGATATCTGTTTGAATGAGTAATTGCACTTCCTTATAACTGAAGACAAATGTTACTCACAGGCACAAAGTGTGGTTATAAAGAATTCATTCAAATGTTAAGAATGCTGCTCTCCTAAGTCAGTCAATGTACTCACAGGCTTTCTTGTAAACCTCTTCTCCCTGATAACCCTCAGTAAGTGTATATCAAAGATGACTGACTGAGAAACCCTGATTGTTCCTGCAGTCATACTGCTCATTAATACTTACAAGCCTTCAACAGGTAAGACTTCTCAATGCCCATCCTTGTAATGGGTATGTGCACACAATCATGTAAGTCCTTACACCATGTTCACCTGCCCTGCATGTATTGCTGATTGTGGAATCCATGGATGCTAAAAGTTCACACTTCATTTGCATATTCACAGTGCTCAGAAGGCTGAATCTCCACTATATAAAGTTAATCATTTAGATACAGAACTTGTATCATAGTAGGAGAGACTGTTTTGCTCCAGAGAGCTGAAGACTGATATTTATTTTCAAAATGTGTTTGCAGTTTAACAACTGACTTGCTGCAAAGGCATGTTGTTGTTTTTTACAGATTGCTTTATTTTAACCACACTGACAGATTACATTTCATAATACACCTATTGGTTTACTTCTGCATTTTTCTTCCTAGCTGTTGGCTTAGCCATGTATAATTATTTATTGACCATTAAAAATTATTGTAAAGAATGTTACCTGACATTTATGGAAAGTTATATCTGGGAGGTTGACTAATTATTGTAGAACAGTGTTGTATTACTTGTTAGCAAGGTCAGAGGGATTTACATTATTGTGCTAAGCCTGTCAAATACACTTGGCTGCCCACCACTGAAGTGTACAGTATATCCCACAAAAGTTTTATCTATTTTTCCATGAAAAGTGTATATTATTTTTGTTATGCTGCAATGTATAACTGTTGTGCTCCTGACATACTTTTAGATTGTTTTTCATTTCCTTTCTTTTTTACTGGGGGTGGGGTTTTGTATTAATGTGTGGGCTTATATAGAGTCTTAATTTTTCAATTATTTTGTGCATAATGGATGGCTACATTCATAGATATTTGTTTTATTAACAATAAGTTGTGGCTTACTTTTTCCCCTTTTATGTTTCCTCTCATAAAGGACTATGGCACCCAAGATATCTGCACCCCATAAACTGCTATACAGTGACAATGAGAATGAAGTGATCATCCAAGCACTACATCAACATTCTTCTTTGACAGAGGCAGAGATGACGATTCCTCTCATGACCATATCTGGGAGCAGGTTTTCAATGACATAAATGTGGTAGGAGGTCATGGCCATACATATCCAAAAATAAGACATAAGGCCTGTGACACGATCAGACAGGTGACACATAGAGTAACTGCAATTGCCTGGGAACAGATGGCTACAGGAGGGTGGTCCTCCTTCCTAATCACCACACAGAAGAGTTCATGTCCACTGTCAGGGATCCAGACAGCTCAGCACAGGGTTCACACAGAATCATTGATGCTGGGGCTGATGTGGAAGAAAATTCAAGTGTGACTACTTTGAGCTTCCAGGTATGTAACATAATTAAATAATTCTCATTATATAATCATATATAAAATCCTCCAAAGCTAGTTACGAAAATAAAATTGCCAAAGATTCCAAAGACAACCACAAGGCATTCTATAACTATGTCAAGAATCTAAATGGCAATGCTCAGATCTGCTCTGAGCTAAAACAGAATGGCATTAAATATACTGATCCCAAGGATATTGCCAATATCCTGGCAGGTTGATTCAGTGCCAACTTCACCCCTCCTTATCCCCCTAAATGGCCCATCTCAATACCGTAAGATTGCCAAATTCCAGTAATAATGGCCACACAGGTAAAAAAACGCACTCTCCAAAGCTAAGAATACAGCATCCATGGGACCAGATGACATCCCAGGCTGTGTACTACATGAACTACAATATGAACTGGCACCTCACCTAAGTGTCATGTTAAATCATAGCCTCACCTCAGGTTTCATGTCCACTGAGTGGTGCAGAGCTACAGTTATCCCACACAAGGGTGGATCCACCTTGGATCCCGGAAACTACCATCCCATCAGTCTGATGAGCCTTATCTGCAAGGCCATGGAGCGTATTATCATGGAACTTATAAACAAAGACATTGGCAACCTTCAAACACTGGACACCACCTAGTTTGGGTTTGTGAAGGGCCGATCTTGTCTTCTGAACCTAATTGACTTCTTTGAATCAGTCTCCAGAGCCATGGACAAGGGTAAGGTGGGTCCATACAGCCTATCTAGACCTTGCCAAGGCCTTTGACACCATTCCCCACTCTGGAATCATAGATACACTTACTAAGCTGGGCATTAATCCCTACGTCACCCAATGGGTTGCTAACTGGCTTACTGATAGAACCCACACTGTAAAAGTAGCCAACTCCAAATCCAGCTCCAGACAAGTGACAAGTGGAGTACCTCAGGGTTCAGTCCTGGGACCGCTCTTGTTTGGCATCTACTTCTCTGAAGTACAGGCCAACACTAAGGGACTCTGGCTAACAAAGTTTGCAGATGACTGCAAACTGGGAGCCATTATTGAATCCCCAAATGATGTGGATACTTTACAAAAAGACCTTACAGAAACAGATGCTTGGTGCCAGAGCCATGGGCTCAAGCTCAATGCCAAGAAATGTATAGTTATCCCCTTTGGGAAAAAACATGTACCCGTGAATTACCATATAGGTGGCAGTACACTAAACACCGAAAGTGTGATAAGAGACTTAGGGACACAGGTGGACAGTGGTCTCACCTTCGATAACCACATCGCCACAACAGTCAGGAAATCCTTCTATGTGGCACACCTCATCACTAAGGGCTTTTCATCCAGAAAAAAGGAGGTCATTGTTCCACTGTACTCATCCTTCATTAGACCCATTATAGAATACAATGCCCCATTTGGTATGTACCTCTCAAAACATCTGCAACAACTGGAAAGGCCGCAGAAATATCTCACTTAAAGAATCACAGGCCTAAAGCAGATGCCCTACACTGACCGCCTTAAAAAACTCCAGCTATATGCTGTCGCATATCGTCTACTCAGAGGCGATCTCTGCTTAACATACAAGGCCATGTCAAACCCAGAGCTGTTGGACATGCTACACTTAAAGAAATCCCAATCTCTCAGAGCGACACACTGCAGGGATCTAAACCTTGTCATCACAATAAACAAAACATGCTGAAGGGATAAGTTCCTGACCCAGAGACTCCCCAGACTCTGGAATAGATTGCCCATACATGTCAAGCAGAGTGCCTCTTTGGCCCTCTTCAAAAGGAACCTTGACGATTGGATGGGAGAAAGGAAATTCACCCCGGGGATCACGTCAGTCACCCTGCTAGACAGGGGTCCAGGGAAGTAAATAGTGTGGGAAGAAATAGCCAGGGAATTGTTATAGCTAGGCTTGTATAGGCCCTAGGGCTGATAGCCTAGTACCAACCTATGAACCTATGAACATCAGTCATAAGCTGTTACCAACATTACTGTACACCTGGGACATGTTTCACCTTACGGACATGTAAGTATTTGCATATGACAGTAATCATTTAGATAACTCTTCTTTTTTCATACAAGTTCTAACTTACCTTGTTAATACTGAAGCTACAAGATGTGTCCTTGGGGTTTATATCTGTCTGGTGTGAAGATAACCACTACATGGTTAGGCAAAGGTTGTGGACTTTTTTAGGCATCACTTTTAATATGTGCTTATGTTCTTAGGTTTTCACTTAGGTAGTCACTGTGCGCTATCCTTTGCCTCTTAGCAAGAGCCATGGCACACTGTGCATGCCCACATCTGCTGCCACCATCTGCAGCTGGTGGTTCTCCCTCAGACTCCTCATCTGTATCTGTTGAGCTGCTGGCCTTACTTGTGGTCTAGAAACTGTGGTCTTGCCTCTTGTTGTCCTTGTTGAAACTTTTTCAGGAGACTTATATTGTGGAACATGGCACAGGCTATGAGTAGGCAGAGATTGTTGGGTCATATTGTGGGGCACCACCTGATGTGTCTTGACACTTGAAGCTGGATTTGAGCAAGACAAATGCATGCTTGATGATATTCCTAGCTTGACTGTGGGCATTGGTGTACCCTTGCTCAGTGGGGTTGTGTGGGTTTCTCATGGGTGTCATGAGCCAAGGTTCCAGTACATAACCAGCACACCCCAGTTGCTCTTGTGCAAAGTCACCCCTAGCAAACCTTGTATATAGCTCAGAAGTGTGACGTGTGTGAGTCATTAAAACTGCCTGGGTTACCTACACAGACATTGTAGATGATCCTTGGGCATTACAGACAACATGACAGTTTATAGAGTGGTATCCTTTCCTGTTAATGTATCTCCTTCTCTGTTCACCTTGTGGGGCTTTTATTTCTATGTGTGTGCAATCTATGGTCCCAAAATGTTAAAATTCCAGTATGTTTCTCGGCCTGTCCTCTGGGGTGTGTGGGAAATATATGTGCATGTTGTAGCATTGTATTCAGAAAATGATGTAATATTCTAGAAGCTGAGACCTGTAACACCCGTAATATATCCTCTATGGGTCTCTGGAAAAAGTACCCCTAACTAGTATATGTAATGCTACACATATCTTTGTTTCCACTGGGATGGGTTTTCCATGATTTTAACAAGAACCAGTCCAATGGGAGAGAAAACCACCAGTAAAACAAATAACGAAAATGTGTAAAATAGTTACAGCAGTACACACACCTTGGAGATGAAACCACAGTTCCACATACTTAAAGACAGAAAAATATTTATTACTTGAACAAGAGAGTTAAAATTAAAGGCTTTCATCCTGCTGTAATCGGGAATTCCTCAGAATGAAGTTTGTACACAAAGATAGGGTCTATGTCAGATAATCGAACTTCCAAAATTTCGAACACCATAAGTTCGAACTTGGAAGTTCAAAATGTGATAACATTGAAACTTTAGAACAATAAATTTTTTCCCTGGGAAAAAATTTGCCCTTTTGAAAAACACACACACAACTCAAGCACACCAAAAACCTTATAAACCTACACTAAACCTTACATACACAACTATCTATGCACTAACCTTAACCCAAACCCTAATCCTAAGGCCTTTCACTATCGCACACTTACCTTACCCGTACCCTAACCCTAAAGTCTGTCACTATCGCACACTTACCTTACCCGCACCCTAACCCTAAAGTCCATCACTATCGCACACTTACCTTACCCGTACCCTAACCCTAAAGTCTGTCACTATCGCACACTTACATTACCCGCACCCTAACTCTAAAGTCCATCACTATCGCACACTTACCTTACCCGCACCCTAACCCCAATGTCTGTCACAATCGCACACTTACCTTAACCCATTCCGTAACTTTCGCACCACAGTGGGGAAAATGTCAAAGCCACAGAAACAGCCAACTGAATTCTTTCCCTGGGAAAGAATTCAAATTTCCACGGCTTCAACATTTTCAACTTTCAAACTTCCAAGTTCGAACTTTTGGTGTTCAAACTTCTGGAAGTTCGATTATGTGACATAGACCCACAAAGATAGCACATAAATACCTTAAAACATTATTAAAATTGGCGCCTAAAGAATAATCCAATTAATTTAAAGGGAAACTGCCCTTCCATGAATATCAATTCCAAAAATAAATAAATAAATACACAACTAAATAAATAAATAAAATAGATGTAAAATGAATGTAAAATAAGCTAAAATGTTAAGATACTGAAGCAGACTGAAAATACTAAACAAATTAATGCAAAATAAAGTTAAATTAAATTAAATTAAATTGAATTACCTAGTACAGGGACATGAAAAACGTTCAAGAACCTATGAATGTGAGTGACATATATAATCCAACGTATTCATCAAAGAGGACTTCTTTTAAACAAAAATGAAAATAAAAAATAAAAAAAAATGTAAATAATACTATTAAAAAGCATTGCTAAGAAACAAACACACAAAATGTTTGAAAAAATATGTATATAGGTATATAAATGCATAGGTAAACATGTATGTGCAATCACTGAAGTTGTGTAAAATATAAAAAAAAGAAACAGTTAATTGATACAGTGATATGAAAAATATAAAAAACCCACATTCAAAGTTCTGATGCCCTACAATTTTAAATAGGTTTAATTGAAACATAATCATTCAAGCTTGGGACAATAAAGGCATTCAACTTAAACTGCCACTAGGTCTCCCTATAATATAATCAATTTTCCCAATCTCCTCCTCTAGGGTCTATGTTTACCTGCCCCAAAATAGCAAATAAAAATTAATTATGTGTTGGTTGCACCAAAATGTGCTTGAATAAGGCATTATTAGAATTCTTTGTCCTGATACTATATATATGTTCATATATATGTTTTTTTTAAAAATAATTCGGTCTTCCCAACATAAAAATGTGCATTTCTTGCAAATAGCTAAATAAACAATTCCTTTACTAGAACAGTTGCCCCTTTTGAAATAAATCTTATTGTGGAGAGATAACAATTTCCTGTTAAAAAATAAACTTACAATAAGAGCATCTCATACATTTTTTAGTACCACCAGAGCATTTATCATTTTTGTTCTAAAACCTCTTTCAAAAATACACTTTAAGTTCTTCACTGTTTTAAAGACAAATTTTGGGTCAGCACTTAATTTCCCAAATAATTCAGGATTAAATCTCAGCATCTTCCAATTGTTTGATACAATATGTTTCACAAACTTAGCATAATTTTATTCTAAAATCATAGCTCTATTGAAATCCCCTGTTGGTACTGTCCGCATGTTCACCTTTTCCACCTGTTTAATGCCTAATAGTGACTTAAATTTTATTTCCCAGCCTGAAATAACTTCCTGTGAAACCTCTGCAATCAAATCTTCTGGGTAGTTTGTTTTCTTTAAATAACCCAGATATAAACTTTATTTCTTCCAAAAAATTTTCAAAGTTTGAAGTCATCCTTGCTGTTCTGACAAATTGGCCTTTTACAACACTTTTTCTTTGCTTAAAAGGATGAGCACTGGTAAAGAGTAAATATGAATTACTAAAAGTAGATTTTCTAAAAATCCTAGACCTAAATCTCTCTTCAAAAAGATATATTCCCACATCCAAGTAATTATTTCCATTTTTTTTTGTAACTATAAGTACATTTCAAAAAATCAGTAGTTTGGTTAAATAGTCAGTGAATGTTCCAATGAGCACTTCAGGGCCTTCCCATATAACAAAAATGTCATTCAAAAATCTTATATACAATTTAATGAACTTCCAAAACCGGGAATTAAACACAGACCTTTTCTCCCAGCTTAATCGAACCAAATTTGAAAATAAGGGGGCACAGGCCACACCCATTGCAACTCCCTTGACTTGCTGAAAGATTTCCCCTTCGAAATAAATGAAGTTATTTTCTAAAACAACTCTCACGAGCTCTAAAAATAGATTAAAGTCTTGTCCTTTTAAGAACTCTACAGTATTTAAACTATCAAGACAAAAATCTAAACCTTCCTCTGTTGGAATGGAGGAAAACAAATCTGTAACATCTATGGTAAGAAACCATATCTTGTCAGAAACTAGATCTTGAGTTATATTACTTAAAAAATCCCATGAATCCTTGACTAGATGGGAGTATATATTCATTATCTCTTTTAAATATTGATCAAGAAAAACTGCCACTGGGCATGTTTTCAAGCCCCTAGCAGCAACAATTGGCCTAAATGGCAGATTGGTGATACTTTTATAAATCTTGGGGATTCGAAAAAATTATGGTATTCTAGACGTCACCTTTTAAAAATTCATATATTTTAGGTGTAATCCTACTTTCCAACAGAAGATCTTCTTATAAAAAATCTATTTTTCAATATGTTATATTTATTTATTTCCTAGAAACTGGAAGATATGTTTGAGTGTCCTGTAAAATCTGAAACATATGTGAGGAGTAATCTAATGCATCCTCCAACACAATACTCCCACCCTTGCCTGGTTTCATAATGTGTAATCCAGTATTATGAACTGGCTCATCTAACACTTTACATTCATTCTGAGTCAAATTATAGTTCTTAGGGACCCAGTTGTTGACTGAAAAGTCGTAAAGGTCCGACATACATGCTGCTTCAAAAACTTGCAAAGGGGGATTGTAAGAACTCTTTTTATAGACTAAACTTTCACTAATGTCCTTAAAAATTAGTTGATTATTCCAATGTAAGTGCTAGGTTCATTCTCCTAATAAAAGGTTTTAATTCAATCAAAGCATTACAAATGTTAAATCTGCCTGCAGGTACAAAGTTAAAACCTTTCACAAAAATGGAAAAATGCTCCATCAAGATAGGAACTTTGCTTAAATTAAAAATGTGGAAAGGTTTAAGAGTATGTCATCCCATCATTCTCTAAGACAATCCCTATGTCTTTGTTTTTCCCTTTTCCTTGGTCTGACATTTCATCTTTGCCTTGGAGGTCAAAAATACGAGTCATTATTATCACTCCCTTCACCCTCAGTAACCCCATGAGATGGTTCTATAAAGTCTAGACCAGTTCTGGGGTTTAGGGGATCTAACTTACTTAAACCAATAGGTTCCACATTAGATACAAGAGGATCACGATTTGTTTCCACAATCCCCCTAGTCTGTGTACCTCCACCATCTATGTTGTCAACAGACCTGACATTTTTAAAACTTTTAAAGTGTGCTTTAAATACACTCCCCTTAAGAAGATAGGGTTTATTTTCCTGATAGTGTTTGGTGTCCCTAAATATTTTGTTCTGTTTTCTTTTAATTATATCTGCATATTTTCTATCTGTCCTAACAAAAACATGCTCATAAATGTCCCTGTGGTAGTCAAAAAGTAAATCTGCTTTAATTAACTTGTTTAAAGCCTCTGCTTCAACAAACAAATGCTCAATCTTCTTTTTATTATATTTTATCATTAATGCCATTAGTTCAAAACCAAACCTGTCAAAAACATCATTAAAACCCTTAATCATTTTCAAATTGTACACAGAACCATTTGGATATTTAAAAAATGTAAACCCTGCAGCACAATCCGCCTATTAATACATTCTTCCAAATATAAACTGTCTAATTTGGCACTCTTAATTTTAAATAATTATGATTCAAATTCCCAGATACCATCCTTTGAAGAATTCATTTGAAAAACCTGGCCCTTGTTATTAAAGCATCCATTACGTGCAGCTTCTTTTACAAACATATCGTTATTCTGGCAAGAACTGGCCAGTTGTTCAAACGGAGTGAAACACCATTATTATTCTTTGCTGAGGTTTGGCAACAGCAGCACCTTGAATTAAAGCTGATTGCAGATAAAGACTAGTGATGGCAGCAACAACCCTTGACATTTTGGCTGTAATCCAAAGAATTTTGGATTTCAGGGAAAATGGTTACACTAAGTGTATACAATTACTTTGCACCGTTTTGAACGGCTCCACCATGTTGCACTGGTTAATTAGCATGTAATTTGGCTATTAATGCTTTCAATAGCATATTCTGCCATTTACCCTTGTTTTGCGGTTCTGTACTAAGCATACAGCCATTTAATGAATATGAAACTGTACGTGTCCTGCCACACTGTGTACACCATACCAGCACTGTGTGTAGGTATTTATAGATATGGATCACAATCTTTCACTCTTCACCTCTTTCCACACACATGCTGCAGTAAAGTTGGGTGAAATGTAATTTCTATTGAAAAACAAATGGTGAACATGCAGCAAGTTATTTACTGATATAACTTATTTTTATGCAGTCTAAGTCAGACTGCTGTTCTTTAGTAAGATTATATGTGTTAAATACCTTAATTGCATGATCACCTGACAGATGTATAAAACTGTAGCTTGGATTTCTTTTCTTTCTTCAGAATCAGAATGCTCCACAGTGATGCTGCGAAACGGAACTTCTGCACCTGCTGCTTCCTTGTTTCTGCCACGTTTCCTTGAAGAACCAATGGTACTAGTGGTATTAGTGGAAGCCTGGAACAAATGACATATATATAGCAGCTGTTACGTGAAAGAAGGTGATTAAATTTTTCAGGAGTTCTTTAATTTTACTGTTTTTAAAAGTATCATGACTATTCCATCTGAAATTTGTTTTTTTCAGGCTTGCTAATTCAAGTTGCGGTGTTTCATTCTTTTTCCAACATATTTAAATGTTTTAAACTGACTTTGTAATCGTTTTTAACTCTAAGCACCAAAGTGTGGTATACATTTCTGAACTCCGGCCACTAGGAATAAATAAATCAGCTCCTGTTTAAAATGTAAATTAATTGCGAGATGGATTTGCCACATTATGCACTTCGAGTATCATACCATACCTAGACTTTTTTTCATCTCCCATGAAAGCACACTTCTGATACATTTAAAGTTCCATATTAATTACAGAAAGGTCTCAATGAAGGCCTCATTATAATTATTAAACAGATACAGGGTCATCAATACTGTTACTTCATTCCTCAACTCAACAGGAATGGACTTGAAATCACATCCGTCTTACTGCATGCATTAGAGCTCTCACATGTCGCTTTTATCCCAATGACAAATACCCTGGGGAGCCCAAACTGTCCATAACTTTCAAAGATCAGTGCTAAGTGCACTGATTCAAATGTATTCCTTACATGTAGACTCAGAGTTATCACTGGAGTTCTGTCACCATCTGACCATTGTTTTATATGTAAAACCCTACCTACAGCTTGCAGACCTTCTTTTAAAATATCCCTTATGATCTGTGCTACAGTTTAGCATGGACAAAATGCACCACATGACCATCATTGAAATGTAAGTCCTATAGTCTAAATTAAGGATAGAGACTGATCTATACAAATTTACTTGCTTCCACTTTGGAAGGGTCTTTTCTTGTTATAAAATAGAGTTATCATATGTTTTGCTGTGTCAGTTAGTTATCTGATTTTAATTATGTAAATTATTTGGTGGCACAGTGGTGTAATGGTTAACATAATTGCTTCACAGCAAAAGGTTCTCTGGTTTGATTCTTGGCTGTGGTGTCTTCTGGGTGGAGTCTGCATAACATCTGTGTGTTTGCATGGATTTCCTCCCACATTCCAAAGACAAGCCTCTGCTGAAAATAAGCTCTGTCCTAGTTGGACTTCCCTGGTCAACAAATGTTAAATAAAATAATCTATATTCGTGAAAGTGTGGCATTATTGTGTGTAACTGTTTTGTGATACTGTGAGCTGTTATTCTGTATTGTTGTTTAGGAACACCACTTTCCATCTAGTATTAGATTACCAAGAAGCTTCATGAAGCCTAAAGACATTTGCAAGACAATTCCATGATGAAGTTTTAATGACAATATATTGTTTTTTTTTTTTTTTGTTCACTCTTTCAGGCATTATGTTTTTCGTGGATTACTGAGTGACATGGACAGTGGAGCACTGCATGGAACTTTTCAAACAAATGATGATGACCGGAGAGAGAAACCTATGATGGATTGCATTTCTCAAATATAAACAGCAGAGTTACAAATCCGCAACTCTACTTTAAAATATGGAAATAATGGAAAAGTAATGTAAGCAAAAAGTAACTGCACAGTAACCAAGCCATATACGACTAATGAATTCTTCCAAGCTTCTTTCTGGTCTGACATTTTAACACTTGTCCCTTTTGTACAGGCAGTGCGCTTAATCTTTTTTTTTTTTTTTTGTTTCATAAATAAATGGAAACACCACAACTCATTAAAGGACTTATTTTCCTGTGGACCACTGTATTTGGTCTATGTGGTAACATAGCTATCATTGTGTCCATGTTAATTATTGCAAAGCAAGAAGGGAAGTTGATACCAGCAGAGACAATAGCAGCAAACTTAGCAGAGTCAAACATACTACTTCTACTAACTTTAGGGCTTCCACATTTCCTTTATGATTTCGGTTTGAAGTATCTTCACACAGATCTTGAATGCAAAGTTGATCTCTATTTAGAAAGGGTGTCCAGGGTTATAACCATAAGCTTAACATGCCTGTTCAGTTGTTTCCAGTGTGCAACTCTTGCATCTTCTAATCCAAAGTGGGTCACACTGAAAGAGAACATGCAAAAATATCTTATTCCTATAGTTTTCTCCCTTGGTTTGCTAAGCTTGTCCTCAACTGTTACCACTGCTATCTTTTCTGTTGTTTCTGTTACAAACTTAACAGCACAGAGACCTATGGTTAGCTTAGGTTACTGTTTTGTTATTTACCCAAACGCATTTACTTTTCAAGTTATTGGCTTCACCATGTTCACACGGGATATTATATTTGTAATCATTATGGTGATTGCAAGTACCAACATCCTGGCTATTTTGTACAGACATGGGAAGCAGATGAAGGGGAAGAGGAGCTCTGACCGAAACCATGAAACAACGGCAGAGCAGCAGGCAGCTAAGGCTGTTGTGACATTTGTGACCCTCTATGTGGTGTTCTTTGGGATTGATAATGGTATTTGGTTTTACCAGATTGCTATCAAAGGAGCTTATCAAGATTTAAGTGATGCACGTCATTTCTTGTCCTTATGTTTTCCAGTCACATTTCCTATTGTAATGATTGCATATAACCAGAAAATTAGAATGTCATTAAAGTGTCCTGTAACTACCTGAAAGACATATTTATATAGTATTATGTGGTCACTCATTAACACAATCTGATTAATTTTCAGCCATTCTCAGCTGCTTAAGTTTTAGATACCTTCATTCTGCCTCTCCATCATCTGATCAGGAGAGGGAAAAGGTACAATGGAAAGTTCTTATATAAATGTTTAAATAAATAGGACAGATACTGGATACTAAATGTAATCACATCAACAGAAGATGTAATTTTAAATGTTTTTACTCTTGTTTTACCTAATGGAATAGTAGCCATGTAGCTGTAATATTTTTCAATTTTCTTCTGAGATTACAGGAACCCATTGGTTGCTTTAATAACTTTAAAATACAGTGTATGCTGAATATAAATTACATTGGCACGATCTTCGTCTTTGACTTATGTCATAGTAATAGCAACTAAGCAGAAAGTATTGTAGATGTAACAACACAATTCTGTGAGTAACATTCACATGCAGTGTATTTTCTGAGAATACAATTTTCAGTATAATAGTCCATTTAGGTACTGAAAATTAGTAGAGCTTAGTTCATATGTAAACATGTATGGGTGAGAAAAAGAGATATGGCTTGCACACACACAGGCACACACATGCATATATTTCTATATATAGGGTCCCTATTATTTTAACGAATGCAATGAATTGCGAATGCTGTTTAGTCCAATGTCATTATGCAAAATGGCAAAATACCGAAAGCACAGAACAGCGATTTTTTTTCCTAGAGAGAAAAATCACTGGGCCGTTTTTGGGACTTTGCCATTTCCTCCACTGTAGTGCGATCTCGGAGTAGGGGGGGTGAAACCCCCCACTTTATTTTGTGTTTTGATTTTTTTTTTTACGGATCAGCGATTTTTTTCCCTGGGGAAAAAAATCGCTGATCCATGTGTTTGATATTTTGGGTTTTCGGGGATTGTGGGTCGATTATATAGCATTCGCAATTCATTGCATTTGCTTATATAATATAGACCCCTATATACATACATATATATATATATATATATATATATATATATATATATATATAAATACGTGTGTGTGTGAACAACCATCCATGAATTAAAGTTGAAAAGAGATAAGTGTTAGAAGAGAAGAGAGTTGAGGCTGAAGCTGATTAAATGTTTGGAATAATGTTAGTGGGGTTCAGAGAAAAAGACTAATGAATGGTTTAGTTAGTGCTGTCATTTTCTGCTATAACTTTATGTTCCAAAATATCAACCCTATGTTTTTTGATGTTGGAATAAATAGACGTAAGTCACAAAATGTCAGAGTTACTTAAACAGAAGTCATATCATTAACTGACGCTAGGTTTGTCGAAACATGAATCGTTCTGCAATTAAAGGAACTACAGCCGAAAAGTTAGCCCCCCCTCCCCAATATGTGGTGATTTCAGTTCTGGACCTATAGATTGGGGATGAGGTGTTCTCTTCCTGCATGTGGGGGTTGAGGGCTTTGCACCATAGAGAAATAATTGTTGGGTTTGAGGGCTTTGCCCCATAGAGAAATGACTGTTTCACATTGACAGAATTTTAGGTACCATTTCATACATTTCCACTTTAGGAGATGGTGTTTATCAAATGTTTATCATGTTCAAAGGTAAGGAGTGGGCTTATTTAGTCAAGCTTAACTAGGATTAATATCCCATCAAAAACAACACTTCAGCTCCACTTGTGTGTGTGTGTGTGGGGGGGGGGGGCGGTGGGGTGACAGAGGAATTCAAGATAAACTTCAGTGCCTGATAAAAATGATAGACAGATGACTAATTAGTAAACAGTAAGAGTTACTGCATTACATCATCATGTGCCGTGATCAATGAAAGCCAGAATGAAGTTAGTTAAAATAAATGATGATAGAAAAAAGGACATGGCAATAATAAAAACAGATAAATAAGAGTATGCAGGGGGTACATACCTAGATTAGTGCATAATAATGAATGAAACCATAAAAACAAGAAAAAAACAAACACTGCAAACTTAAATTGAAACTAGACCACTGCAACAATTGTTAAAACATTCAGTAACGCATCCATTTTATCCCAATCAGTTCAAGGACTTATTTAGAGTTAAACAGTAACTTCCTCCATGTTGTTAATATATTTGTACCCCCCCAAAAAAAATAATTAATTAAAAATGAAAAGATCTGTGAAAAGACTTGTGGGTTTAACAAGTACACTGTAACATTTGGTCAACCACCATCAAAAATACATAAGAAGTATATAAAAAAATTCTCATTAAATATTAACTGTTATAACAATTCCTCTTTGCTTAGATGGCATAAAAAAAAAGAAAACAAACCAAAAAACAAGCATCTTTGAATGCAACCTTAAGGATCATATGCTTGAAAAATGCATGCATATATGTGTCTCTCTGTAAGTGCTACTATATAATCACTTACATCAATAGTTATAGTTGTGAGTCTAATTATATGTACGTCAAAATAATTATATATAGATATGCATAAATGTATTTTTGTGATATATAAAGTTGAGTGCATAAATACTCGTATTATAAACAGGCTGCCTTTTTTTACAATACACTTGAAATGGACTTACATACAGACACATATATTTTTGCTGGTGGGTGAACAAATGCTACTGTAGTTGTTTAACCCATGAGCCTTTTCACAGTTCTTTTGCATTTTTAATTAATGGTTGATTTTGTTGGGGGGGGGTTCAAATATATTAACAACATGGAGGAACTTACTCTTTAACTCAGAACAAGTCCCTAAATTGTTTGGAATGAAAGCGCTAAGTTATTAAAAGTTTTGACATTTTTTTCTGGTGGTCTGGTGTTAACTGAACAAATGAAATCACTTCAGCATCCATATAGCTTTTGGTGTGTTAATCCCAAAACTGCAGCTCTAATTACATTTTGTTGTCTTTCTTTAGCTGCTGATACGAATATGATTACTAGTCGCTGTTTTTATTATGCTGCACTGACAGAAAAAATGTGTAAATCAGGGAATATTTGAAAGAAAAAAAGCCTTGATTACTTTTTCCTCCTTTTGATTGAATGTTCCTCTTTTATTGTGGCATTTTAATTGCCTCAAATTTTGAGTTTGCACATCCTTATTTGTTTAATCATTTTCAAAGAGTTTTAATTGGTAAAATAAAGCAAGCATGCAGAACTATGTATGGCATGATTATGTTCATTTTCTGTGTATTTAAAATAACTGGTTGTCCCATGAGCATACCTCTCTCTCAACTGTACAGATTTTTGTAGAATGTCCAGATTTTTGCCTCATATTTTTGGTCCGTTTTTCATAAAATTGTGGTTTTCTGGCAAATCATCAGCAAGTCGTTAACAATTAAAGTCAGAAAATATGACAGACATTTGAGCTTCAGACTTCATACTCCTCAGAAAATTCATGCTAATGCAAAGCATGCTATGCTATCAATTTTCTAAGTTTGCAAGAGGAGTATTTAAAAATTGTCCTTATTTTTGGGGCTTTGTCCCCCCATTAATTATGACTTTGTCCAGATTTCTTGCTCTAAGAGGTTGAGAGGTATGCCCATGAGTAGATTTACCTGATGGGTTATTATTGCCCAAATCCTGATTTTTTGCACACAGTGCCTATTGACATCACAGTTCAATTGTTTTCTCTTTTCATACTTGCAGGGTGATTCACTTTCTCCAGTTTTGTGTGATTGTGAAATTGATATGTTTAAATAAGAAGGGGTGGAAATCAATATCTCTCACATGAGGGGAGTTGGAAGATGGGTCCCCTCTGCAAAAACATTATTTTAGTATTGCATAGTTTGTTGTTTTCAGAGCGCTATTTTATTTTGCATAGGTTGGTGTTTTCAGAGCACTATTTTGTTTTGCATAGTGTGTTGTTTTCAGAGTGCTATTTTGTTTTGCATAGTTTGTTGTTTTCAGAGTGCCATTTTGTTGATCAGCCATGATCAGTGAGCTGGAGTTTTATGGGACTGGGTGCTGAGGAAATGTAGCGCAACTAAAATAATTATGTAATACTGGGATGAAGCAGAACAAAGTAACACCCTTTGCTAGACAGAATAACTGTCTTTATAAGGAAGAAAAGAAAGCACCATGCTATGTTTCTTAAATAACAACATGTACATAAAGTATAAAAAAGAAAAAAAAACATCTTTTTTTTTAAACTACTCATGCTAATGAGGGGTATTAGTGGTTACAGCTGATTATAGTAGACAAAACTTTTCCTGTCCCAATAACAGCCCCCAGATCATTCTGTGGGAGCCACACATATTCTTGGGTAGATTACATCGTATCATCTCTCTCCAGCATGCCATGGGTCTGCCCTAGGGAGTCTTTGCAGTGGATCTTGTCTGATACACCTCCCACAGTAGGTGTCCAGAGTCACTAGGTACCCAAACTACCTTAGCTGAGTGAGTCCTAGAGGAGTAGAGGTTCTACTCCAGGATCCTCCCAAATTGCAGAACTTCTCACTTAATTGTGGAGACTAAGATTAACAACATTGCAGAGAAATGCTATGTCTATAACTTGTATTCATGATCAAATCTTTTCAGTTACTACTCAAAGTTCATGACCCTTGGTGAGGATGGGGGTCATAGACTGACCAGCAAATTGCGAACTTTGGCCTGTTACTCAGCTCTCAGTTCATCACCACAATCCAGTAAAGCCCTCAATGTAATATTGATGTTACTACCACTGTTCAGTCTCCAAATCCCATTTAGGGTCACTTGTGAATAGGACTCCAAGATAAACTCCTCCACATGGGAGAGCTTCCCTCTTTTCACTTGCAGAGAGCAATGCACTCTTCTATGGGATGGGATGATGACTTCTAATATACAGATGTTGATTTGTATCGAATCCATTTCATCCTGAAGCAGCAAACTGTTTAACTGCATACCACAGATCATAGTCACTTCAAGTCAACAAAGCAACAATATCTGCAATGAAGCACCTCATAGCTGCCACATGGGTACTGTGTGCAGGTCATACAGAGCTATCACAGCAAAGCACCAGTTCAGTTCATTATATAAATAGGGAGGAAAGGGGAAGTGAGGAAAGCCCAAAATAAGTAAATAGCAAGCAGAGGAACACACAAGTTTAACATGAAGTAATGATAGGTTGGAAGAAAGAAGGGCATTTTTATGGGGTTTGGTGTTCATTTCCATTTTTTAAAGAGAGGCAATGGGGGATGGCAGCAAGGAACACATGTGGAAAGGAAAAAAGGCATAGGGAATAGAACTGGTACAGAGAAACAAACATACAGTGTGGACTGAGACTGACTGGGGACTGATACTCACTGGGGAGGTATGGACATGAAGGGGTGACAGTGTAGAGATGTGGACAAGTAAATGGAGAACAGCTGGTGATGGGGGGATTGGACTTCAAACAAGGGTATATGGACTGACATATAATGAAGGGGAATGTCATGATGGTACATCAGGTTAAGTACAGAGGGCTTGTCTACATAGCCAAGAGGATAACCTACCAGATAGCAGTTTCCTCCATAGCTGACATCACTGGGACCATCTCTTTTGGCCTAATGGATTGAATTTTCCAACTGTGTGACTAAATGACCATCCAAAAAGATGTTCTGGAGTGCCCATGTGAGCATATTGCTGTTGATCCACTTTAGCCATGATCAACCTTTGTGTCTCTTGCTGGATGACGTGGGGCATACCATCTGGACCACTCTTAGAAGAAGAGTTATTACCCCTCAAGAGTTGCAACAGAGGAAACCAGTGAGCACCCTGAGTCACCATCTACAAAGTTATCATTATATCGATGCAGAGTGGCACACCTGATGACTGTTGGTGTCCCAGCAGCAAGCACGTTGGCTACTGCAGACCCAGGTGGCCACTGTTACACCTCATTCTGCACCACACTGACACTGGAAAAAGAGGAAACAAAAAGTGAAAGAATAAAAAAAATCCCAAAGATTAATACATGTCTGTATTACATTTGCCACTGTTATATTATATATATTATTCTGATATTATAGTACTTAACTTTCTATCTGGAGTGCCTGCCACATCCCCTTGGTCAGACCTCATAATACAGTGAAATGATTCAGTGAAATCTCATCTGTCACTCTAAAATATAAATCAGGCAGTAATTAGAACAATATTTGCCTGACAACAGAAGGAATGACAGCAACTGGTGATAATCAGAATATACAGCATCAAAGCATATATATAGTGCCTACAGAAGAAAGCTGGATGTCTGTCCCTAACTATAACCCTGACTGTTGAAACAGCTCAGGGTGGCACCTTTACAGGTCACTGTACTTCTGTCAGCATTGCTCCCCAGAGTAGGTACCGGCAATGACATTAATCACCACCCTGGCAAGTTGGGTATCCGGCACTAGGCAAGGATCTTATACCTGAGTCCATCATACGGCCATGGCGTGCACTCCCCCTGGTCTTTGTGCAGTAAATAGGTTCATAGTGTAACACTAGGCTAACTGTTCTGCTGGGCCTTTTTAAGTACAGCATCAAAGCATATACATAGTGCCCACAGAAGGAAGCTGGATGTCTGTCCCTATCCATAACCCTGACTGTTGAAACAACTCAGGGTGGTACCTTTACAGGTCACTGTACTTCTGTCAGCATTGCTCCCCAGAGTAGGTACTGGCAATGACATTAATCACCACCCTGGCAAGTTGGTATCTGGCACTAGGCAAGGATCTTATACCTGAGTCCATCATACAGCTGTGGTGTGCACTCCTCCTGGTCCTTGTGCAGTAAATAGGTTCATAGTGTAACACTAGGCTAACTGTTCTGCTGGGCTTTTTTAAGTACAGCCACATTTCCTGTTTGTTGCTTGCAACTAACCTATTCAGTTTAGTGATTAGATTAATCTTACCCATTCATGGGCTATATTTTATATTACCTCTAGTGGTAATAACTGAAGTCATACTATAGATATTTAGAAAGGTCCCAGTCATGGGTAAAAAAATAATTAGAGTTGCCTTTGTGTATTAGTAGTTTGGGAGGGGGTAGTCCTGGGGTAAATTTCCTATTACAAGTCCCTAGGATACCTCTCAACCACTAAGGGTAAGAAATCTGGACAAAGTCAAAATAATGGGTGGGACAAAGGGACACAAATCAGAAAAAGATTTTAAATATTGCTCTTATAATTTAGAAAATTGCCAGAATAACTGTTTTTTCATTAGCTTACATTTTGTTATGGATATAAAGTTTGAATCTCAGATGTATATCATTATTTAGACTTCAGTCCTCAATGATTTCCAGAAAACCAGAAATTTTATGAAGGACAGAGCAAGAATATGAAATAAAGATCTGGATGCTCTGCAAGACTCTGGGCAGTTAAGAAGTATGATCCATAGATCCAAGTTGTGCTTAAACTTGGACAGCGATGAGATTTGTTTTCCATGGATTGGGAGTGTGTTCCAGAGCAATGCTATCCTCTGTGAGATATAACTGTGTCTTCAAACCATTCTGTTGATGTTGCAGAAAGGGTTTAGGTCCTTGAAGTTAATATTTCTGATGCTGTTTGACTTCCATATGTGCTGTAGGTCTATCCGTGTTGGGTCAGAGGATGTCTTGTCTGCCAGACACGTCACCTCTCAGCATTGTGTAAGAGACTGTATATAGAGACAGGGCTTTTAGGTGGCCGATATAGTGCAAATTGTTTAAGCCTAGTACCTTTTTTGTAAGGTATTTCTGTGGTTGTTCCAGTTACTGTGTGTGTCTGGAGAGACACATGGCAAAGAGGACATTATACTCAATGACTGAACTTATCAGGGCTGAGTAAAGGGGGACAATGACATCCATGGACCTAGAAGCAATCCCTTTGTTAATGAGCTGTGCAAATAGAATGCCCTACTCTTTATAGTGGACACACTGGTTGAAAGTTAGGCCACTGTTCATATAAGTTCCCAGATTCTAAACAACTGGGTCAACTCTTAGGGGCATATTATTAAACTGACTTTTCAAAGATTATATGATAATGCATTTTTTTTGTCATTTAGCTTTAGTGAGTGGCTGCCAAATGGGGGCATGACGACAGTGCTGAGAAAGACTTTTGTCTCCTGCTGCAAGTAGCAATTGAGGAGGTCATGTCCACCCCACATGATAGAATGAGAAGGAAGATAGTTAACCACACGTATTGGACACTAAATGATGGACATCATTAATCAGCAAAGTTGCACAGTGGAAAGTATCACTACCATTGACAGGTAGCATTATGAGCTTTTCAATGTCCATGAGCACACTGTGCCGATGTCCAGGCATGGGTATAGGTAAGCACAATGACACTGACTTTGGCTGATAATGCAATTATGTTATAGCAGGGACTCAGACACAATCATAGTAAATCCCCTCATTTGAAGCTATGATGCCGTTTTAGCAAGGTATAAAGAGTGGTTACTACTTTACAGGAGCCTGTATTAAAATGAGTGATGTAGGAATTAGAATGTAGGGGATAACAGTTTTAATTGACGTATTGGGATATTGATAGCACAACAAGACAGTTAGTAATGTATCTCAGGATTTCAGAATAGACTCAGGGGTACACAGAGGAAGCAGGAACACATACTGAGCATTTGGGTATGAGAGGTATCATATGAAAAGGGTATGCCATATGACTATCCTGCTGGGGAAAGGGGTATGGCTCACACTGGCAGAAAAAGAGCCCAGTTGCATGACATTAATTTCCTGCTGTAGGGGATTCACCTTGAGAGGGAACAAAGTACATAAACATGATGTGTCACTTTGACAGGGGACAGAGCACTTGAGAATGACAGGCAATGGTCGTGCAGGGTAGTGAGTCAACAGAGTAGCAAATGCCAACAGATTACAAGACCTGTTATGGGTGATGGGCAGCATCCTGAGCTCACAGCATGGTGCTGCCAGATGGCAGCCTGTGGTAACATGTCCATTGCTGCTGCAGCTGTCAGTATGGTACAGGGCATGAATGGTGGTAACATACTAGGAGAAATGTCTATAGCTACCAGATGGAGGCATGATGACAGTACTGATAAATTGGTGACTTACCAGGAAAGTCATGCATGTATGCATATGATGAGCCATATGTAACCCACAGGTGTACACACATCATCATGAGACAGAGAGAATGGCAATTGTCAGAAAAGTTCACTGCATCAGAGACAGGCCCTGTTCACACATATAGTTAGACATCCCAGTCTTTCTAAGACCATGTGTGGCTGGGAGCAGTGCAGGGCATCAGTGCTGTGGGTGGCCATAATAGAACAATAGTGCAGTTGCATAGCAGGGTCACCAGGAGGTATTTCACAGGGAAAGAGGAATTCCTAATAAACCTGCCCAGACTAATCTGATTGTGAGATCCAAGCAGGTGAAAACTGGCCAGATGTTAGGCTCCCACTAGAAATCAGGACCATTACACATCCTAAACAATTTAAGACAGCCACCAAAGAGCACATTAAAAGTCACTGGTCCTGCCACTGCACTCTCCCTCCTTAACATCCCCTACTTCTCATACCTTAATCTACTTTCTGCCTTTAACTCGCTCTTCTTACTAGCTCTCTCTAATCTTCCTTGACTACTCTTTCTACTGTCTTCTAAAATCTATTAAGCAAATTGCCTCAGAGAAACATTTTATTGTAATTGTCTTGCCTTCATGCAACTACATTATGATAAAACTGGGATGCTGTAACCATTTACCCCAAAAACTATATTCATCTTAATGACATCTTTCATTTTATACATCTTGAAATAGTTATGCTATACTCCTGATTAACATTGTATTGCTACTTAATGCCTCGTAATAATCCTGCAACATTGCTGTTTAATGCTAATTCATAATGAAAATTATATAATATGTTGGAGCTTTTCTCCCTGGGCATCCGCTGAAAAAGGGCTCTTCAGCTCAGTCAGACAATTCCGGTCAACAAATGTAAAATAAATAAAATAATAAATAAAATAAATGTTTATAGGGGATGAACCATGTTATTACTAGCAGGTTCCATGACTGTTGTACAGGACCCACAAGTGTGAATTCGTTAGTCAGATAAACACACATGCATATCTGTTATCCAGGTATTTTGGGGCTACAGCTGTGGCATCCTGCATTACAAGGTAACTATGTGCCATTAAGATATGCAAATAATTGGCATATAACAGTATGTGTGCCACATGTTGGTCAGAGTGAGTCATATGTTTCAGGATTAGCACAGGTCTGTTACCTTTAACTTTCACAGGTTCAACTTCTGAAGGGCTGAGACCAACAGGCCAGCAGATTCCTGATATCAATAGGTCACCTATGGCTAATGATAAGGTCTCATTACTGGCTAATTTGCATGCCTCTGAATCACCCTTAACTACCACAAGTGCAAATCAGCAGTTTCTGGCAGTAGTCAACACTAGCGGCCCATGCACAATATTGGCACAGGCTGGCTGCCCATGAACACCATTGGCACAGGCACAACCCCCATTCACTCTCCCACAGACATGCACACATTCAAGTGCATCACAATGCAGTTCCTGTTCTCTATTAACTTTCTATGTCAGACCAAGTAATAGTTTAAAAATTCTACCTGGTGTCATCTAGTGCTCCTCCTGGCTTTTCCCAAAGCCCACCCACACAAACACACCTCCATCCCTTTCAATTGTCCCTGATTTTACAGACTGCTCCTGCAGTTGCTTGTTATACATGTTCTATCCCTCATAACTTCATTGTAATCGGAGAATACTGACAGACATTAGAGTTTCATATTTGTTATTATATAAAGAATATCCTTTTACACTAAATCCTCAGTAAGTTTAGAGGTTATGAATCCTAATTGCTGTGTCAATGATGAAGAATTTGAATCTTCCACCTTTTTACTTAAAATTTTTTGTTAGTGTTTTCAAAGACTTAAGCCGCTATGTAAGGACTATCCCCAGTATCAAACAGTGGTTTTGAGAGCTACCTTTGAGAACCAGCTGTGCATGAGCACCGAAGGCACACGGTTTGACGATATAAATAGTTATCCTGGTGTCTAGGGTGCAAGGTTTGCTTTTCATAAGTTCCTTTAAGACATGATATAAATAGTTACCCTGGTGTCTAGGGTGCAGGGTTTGACTTTCTTAAGTTACTTTAAGACATGATATAAATAGTCATTCCTGGTGTCTAGGGTGTAGGGTTTGACTTTCTTAAGTTACTTTAAGACATGATATAAATAGTTATCCCTGGTGTCTAGGGCGCAGGGTTTGCTTTCCAAAGTTCCCTCAAGACATAATATAAATAGTTATCCCTGGTGTCTAGGGCGCACGGTTTGACTTTTCAAAGTTCCCTCAAGACATGATATAAATAGTTATCCCTGGTGTCTAGGATGCAGGGTTTGACTTTCCAAAGTTCCCTCAAGACATGATATAAATAGTCATCCCTGGTGTCTAGGGTGCAGGGTTTGACTTTCCAAAGTTCCCTCAAGACATGATATAATTAATTATCTCTGGTGTCTAGGGCACAGGGTTTGACTTTCTTAAGTAACTTTAAGACATGATATAAATAGTTATCCCTGGTGTCTAGGGTGCAGGGTTTGACTTTCTTAAGTTACTTTAAGACATGATATAGATAGTTATCCATGGTGTCTAGTGCTCCCCTTCCCCATGTCTTTCATGCTGTACAATGTTACTCTATTATAGTTTTCAGTACCTTTAAGAGATGATATAAAGACAACATCCCTGATGTCTTGTTTGCCCCCCCCCCCCCAGTTTTACAGAATTTGCTCATTAGTACATGTGAGAGTAGAGGTATGACAGGCCCTCACATATACATTCATGCATTCATTTCCATCATTCATTCCCATTGTTAAATAACAAAAACGAGTACAATATGTCTACTTTTCTGTTAAGTAATGGAAGAAACAAAAAGACTGGTACAGGGGCAGTAGTATCACTTATATATGAGAAACGTTTTTGGTCAAAGTTTTCAAAGAAATTGCTGCAAGCTACAAGAGATAAACTTAAATCATATACTGGAGAGAGCTCACCTGTATTGGGTCAGGTACTGTGTGCTGTAGAAAGCAAAAGAAACAGGAGCAATCAGTTGTGGTGAATGGAGATGGGATGCTTCATGTGGAAAGAAATGGTTACAGAACCTTGCGTTCATAGGTGCATACCAGGTTAACAACCACTAGGGCCCTTATAAGCCAAGCCATGCAATCCAAATGTGACTCACAAATTGAATTTATAAAGGGGTGCTTTACTGACTGCCTCTGTCCATCAGAGACATAGATGCCAGACCAGGGGTGAATTTCCAACTACTCATTCATTTGTCCAAGTTGCACTTAAATAAGGTTAGGGAGGAACTTGGCTTTACGTGGATGGGTAGCCAGTTCCAGAAAATGGGAATTCTCAGAGAAACGTATCTGTCTCTTCAACGTATCCTTTTTCTGTGTCAAGAAAAAATTAGGTCTTTTGAACTAGAAGTTCTGATGCTGTTTGTTTTGCAGATGTTCAAAATTTTCATCAAATCAAGTTTCAGGAATGTCTTGTAAGCCAGGCAAAGATCACCTCTGAAAAGTCTATATGGTACTGAGTAAAAAGGCAGAGCTTTGAGGTAATCACTGCATGGTATTGTGTTTATCTCTGCATTCTTTTTGTATGGAACCTTTGTGGACTTTTCATTTGCTGCATGTGTCTGGTCAGGTACATACCAAAGGGTGCATTATACTCTATGATGAGTCTGATGAGGGCCAAAAACAGTCGTACAATGACCTCTCAACCTAGATTCCATACTCTTACTTGTACGTTGAGCAACACAGAAGGAATTTCTTACTACCTTGGACACATATTGGTCTAAATTTAGGTTACTATCTACATGAGTTCCCAGACCTCTGACTAGTGAATCAACTTTCAGGGGTGTTGTATTGCTGAAGTAGTTACCCAGCATGCCCAGCTTCCCAAAAGGCGATACATGCATTTCTTGGTATTAAATTTTAAGCTATGACTTTGGCACCAAGTGTTTGTGTGTATTACGCCTTCCTGAAGGGTGTTCTCATTGTGAGGGGATTCAGTGACTGCTCCCAGTTTGCAAACATCTGCGAACATGGTCAGCCAGAGGCCTTTGACTTTTGCTTTGACCTCTGAGAAGTAGATGCTATAGAGGACCGGCCCCAGCATAGAACAGTGAGGGACCCCACTGGTGACTGTCCACTTTGTTTAAGTGGCCTCACCAATTCTAACCTCCTGGGTCATATCCATGAGACAGACAGCTATCCAGCACATTATAAATAAGGTTATGCCTAGTTTCTTAAGCTTGTTGACAATGCTAGAGTGGACTACTGTATCGGATGCTTTGGCCATATCTCCGTAGGCAGTTTACGCTGCTTTCTTCTCATCCATTGTCTTAGTGACCTTTTCAAATAAGTCCATGACCTTCCTCTGACAAAACTAAATTGGGTTGGATTCAGTGTCTGGGAGGGATTTTATGTCCTTATTGGCAATTTCCGTGAAAATTCTTTCCATGACTTTGCAAATAACACTAGTCAGACTAATGGGTCTGTAGTTTCCAGGATCTGTTGAAGACCGTTCCTTATGAAGGAGGATGACCATCATAGTCCTCCATTTTCATGACACAAAGCCTCTTTTAAGGGGTCTATATCACTTAATTGAAATATGTATTCATCAAACACTAAACAGTGAAAATCATTTCAGTGAACCTCAAACTTTTTTTCCAGGGTTAGGAACCCCTCATTTACTAGCAGTCTGGAACACACACCACACTAAATCAAACACATCCAAGTGAGGAGTTTCACACCCCACACCCCCACATCCCCCATAACTATATATACCAACTACAAGACTGCACTATAGTTGGGAAAAGGCCAAAGTTGTGGTGATGGTCAGGTGCTCCCTAACCCTGGAAAAAAAGTCAGAGGTTCACTGAAATGATTTTCACTGTTTAGTGTTCGATGAATACATATTTTGATTATGTGATATAAACCCCTTTTAAGACTATAGTTAAATAGTGACTCCAGGGTTCCTGATAAGTGATAGTTTAGATAGTTCAAGAAGCATCCTGGGAAGTTACCGGGCCCACTTAGGCTATGTTTTTGGCTTTAGTAAGCACAGCCAATATATGTTCTCTAGTTCTAGTTGGAGAGGTTATGTTAGAGGGTATTTCTTGGGAGATGGTTAGGTTGAGAGGAGGGTAAAGTTGGAAGTGAATTTGTCCACTTACAGGTTCTCTATATTTCCAGGCTAAGTGAATGTGGTACCAATAACCACCAGTTCAGCACATTGCTGTGTGTGCTGCCCTTGAGGTTTCTGACAGCAGAAGAAGACTTTATGGTTATCTTTCACCTGGGAGACTACCTTAACCTCAAAGTTAGCTTTGATCAACCTAATTAGCCCTCTTAGTTGCTTATTTAATTTGAAGAGTTTTTTTTTATATTTATTGGAATTATCTTTCCTGATTTCTGCCATTTTTTTTGGTTTTACTGTATATCCTGTTTAATTTGGGATGCCACCAGGGTGGTTTGCCTCTCGAGCTGTGTTCTATGGGTTTGGGGTGCATTGAATTTTGACAAACCATCACTTAAGAAAAGTTAGTTTGCCCAGGAATAGTTCCTAAGTGTTTCTGGTTTTCCTAGTGCTACAGAGTTGATTTTGAAGGAGACAGCTTTATGGTTGGACCTTACCTGTGAGAACAAGACTTTGATGTGGGGGGGGGGGGGTGCAGCATTCTCCCATATTTGTCTTATGAGGTCCAGTATGTTGGAATCTCTAGTGGGCATATTTATTTATTTTATTTATTTGTTTTTGTTGACCAGGAAAGTTTTACTGGGCATCTACCCATTTTCAGTGGAGGCCCAGGGAGAAAAGCTCCACATACAAAGTTTACATATTTGCAAGACTAGTAAGGAATTTGCAAAAGTTACAAAGAACTTACAAACTTATAAACATTATTTACAATTTACACATTTTACTCAACACAGAAAACAGAAATTTATACATGAAACATAAAAATTATGCGTGAAACACAATACATGAGGACAGTCTGCATGTACACAGAATATGTATCCATACATCTGGTTGGTCGAACAGGATGTACACTATTACGTCAAGGGTGTTTGTATTTATGAAGTCCAGGAATCTCTGTGCTTGTAGATTTGAGGCCATATAGCATTCTCAGTCTATAGAGGGGTAATTAAAGTCTCCCATGAGTAGAGTGTTAGTTTGGATGACATGCAACTCCAATAGGTCTAAATAGGCATTATGAGCTTCTTGAGAAATGGAGGGACACCTATAGCCAGCTAGGATATGGTATGGGATTTTCTCTGTTGTGATCTGCATATGGAGGAACTTCAGAATATGATTCTGTTTGACCAAACTAGAGGTGTGGTTGTTACTGATATATATTGAGATACTCCACCTTTAGCCCTTGTCTGTGAGGCTACTGGTCTAAAACTGTGGAAGACACTGAATCTTTGCACTGCCAGGATACTTTCTGCTGCTTTAAGCCATGTCTCAGTAACTGCACAGATATCTATATTCTTGAGTGTAAGGAGGGCTTGAAGGGAGTGTAGTTTTTTATTTAGGCACCTCACATTGAGCAGTAACACTTTGAGTTTCAGCTGAATTGATTTTGCTATGTCAGTAGGTTCGCAATTTGGCATTGCCTAAAAAAGACACTATGGGGCTGGATGAAGTTTTAGCCAGTATTCAAAAGCCTAGAGAGGATGGGTGCAGACTATCCTTGGCAAACTGATTTGGTGTATTAACCAAGTTCTCCCAAGCTGACAAATAGTGGATCTCCTAGGAATGACCCCAGAAAGACAGACAATTGTTCAACTTAATAATGTTTTGCTCATATCGTGGCCTCACTCTTGGTGATAGTAATATGCTGCTCAATGTTAGGTGGATACCAACCTGAGATACATAGTCTGAGATCTCCATAATGTCTTTCTTCATATAGTCCAGGGAGGTGTGTCTCAGGTTATTTAGAACTACATGGACTATGATGGAATCATACTGGCACCTGTGGTGCATTGACTTGAGTGCATGTATGATTTGGAAGATCCTGGCTCCAGATAAGCAACTAATTGTTATCTTCTCTTTGTTCAGCCTGGTTAGAGGGGCACCAGTATGTCTTACAATGGAGTCCCCTATGACGAGAGTCCTGGTAAGTGTGTTTGCTTGCCTTAGGGGCTTAGTATTTGGGGATCAATTGATTGTGACTGTATATGTGATGTTAGGTGTTGTTTTTTATGAGTGCATTTGGGCTTGCTGAGGCATAGCTTTGCCAATGGGTGGTCTAGGCAATCTTTACATTTAAGTGCCTCAACTTATATTAGTCTGTGTGTGTTGTATGATATGTGAGCTAGATGTTATGTGCATGGTTATGGCAACCTGATGTGTGCTTGTATGTGAGAGTTTAACCTCCAATGTCATTGTAAAGTATACCTCTTGCATAATGGGTCTGTTTCTTTAAGGAGAAAGTGGTTGTTGGTAAATATGGGACAATTGCTACATTGTCTCAAAATGCCTATATTCACCAAGCTAGCTAAAGAGAAATTCTAAAACTGCATATCCATGCTGTACAGTCCTTTTATTGGTGGGCTACAAGGTGGGTGGTGCATTGATGTTAGAAGGTTATTAAGGGCACTTTGTTGGTGCAAACTAATGTTTGTTTGTGTCTTTCAGCTTTTTCCCGGTTAGGGGTCGCCACAGCGAAACTCCGGTCTGCTAATGATTGGCAGTAGAGTTTTACGTGCTGGCTTGCCGGGCCTAACGCACAACCTTCAACGAAGGAATGCCCGTTCACGCATGTCGCCACACAGAAGACACTCTAACTGAGGATCGAACGGGCAACGTCTAACTGTGAGGCGACAATGTTACCGCAGCACCTAAGGGTACTAAAGTCTGCTAACTTTAATATTTATACAATAGTGAATTCTACTATATAGGTATTTCCACTCAGTGTACAATCTGCCTGTTCTAAGCTTGTCATCATGCAAGGTACTTGCTATATATTTATTGCTGTACAAGGTACAGTTTTATGGAACATTTTAAAGAGAAAAAATGTTTTCTACGAGTTTGCTACTGTACAGGGCACTGATAACCACCTAATGACCAATTTGGTCAATAAAATAACTACAGTATGAATCCTTTTGAGTGTTTCTCAACTAGATAGACCAGGCAAATATCACGTGCCACAAGATGAATAAACCAATTTCTCCCAATGTAAAAACACAGTGGAAGAGACCTAAAAGTGCAATGCTACCACGAGCCAATTAAACAACTAGCTGGAAATCCCTTGCCGAATATGATTTCAAGATAGTCTTACAGCACTAACAGTGAGAGGAAGAGCATGTTTTCAACAAAAATACAGTTAAATGCACAAATAAAAGCAGGAAACAGTAATGATTACTCGGAATAAACCATGGACGTATAGTCAGTGAAATCAGTTGAAGTATTTTGAAACATTGGAAATGTGTTCTGCAGTATTTTGAGAAAAAAACATTTGGTGCACTGTTTAATGTGAAAGCCACCATTTTGGTCAATACCGGTATTTCTTCAACGTTTTGTAAGAATCAAGGCTGTCATTTACAGTTAAAAAGTTAGTAAAGAGTTAGAAAGCTAAGAAAGAAAAAAAAGAGATTTCTGCCTGGTGAAATGTAGCAAATGAATTGCACCTCTTGCCCCACTGGTAAAGAGAGCAACTCAGTTAATGTGAGTAATGACTATAGGTTAATTGTAAACCCACTCTGTATTATAGGAATATATCTACTACCTTTTCTAATTTCTCCATATCTTTTGGGTTTCTAATACATGACAAGAATGGACCCCATTCCTAAGTCAAAGTATAACTAAAGTTCTTGAAATTAGTATTGTTTCAATCTTAGATATCAGCCAAAAGTGCTCTTCGCAGCACCCGCAATGTGCTCAGTAATGACTCCTTCTGCAATTCGTACAGGGTTACATGGACTGGTAACATATCTAAATATGATTGTAGATTCTTTTTTATAAGACCCTTTGCTCCTACTACTATTGGAACTGTCTGGGTATCTTTCTTCCACATTGCTTTCATTTCTGCCTGCAGATCCTGGTATTTTATGACTTTGTGTCTCTCTGCATGCAAGACACTATAGTCACTGGGTGTGGCGATTTCAATGATCAATGCTACTTTTGTCTTCTTTTCTTGGACCACTATATCTGGTTTTCTAGCATCTATCTTTTGAAATGTTGGTAATGGGTGATCCCATGTGATATAAACTTCATCATTTTTTATGATGCTTTGTGGCTCATGTTTCCAGTGTTTTTCAGCCATTTTGATACCATAATGTTTGCACAATCCCCAGTACAACAGTCTTGCCACATTATTATGCTTTTCAGTATACAGTCCTTCTGCCATTAGTGTGTCACAACCAACAACAAAGTGTGTGACTGTTTCCAGTTTGGTTTTACAAAACTTACATTTGTCTATTTCTCCCACATGTTCAATGGACTTTGTAAACCAGCATGTAAGTAGCCCACAGTCTTGGGCGCCCAATATTAACCTTTCATTTCTTGGTTTGAATTCGCCTCTCCTTAACCATTCCTGCATTCATTCTTGATCAACATGAGGCTCTTCCAGAAGTTTTCTATACTTGCAACTATATTTATATTTATGTTTTTTCCATATTTCTTGCCTTCTCATCTGGTCCTTCACCTTATATTCTTTCTTTTGTTTTTTTGGCACATTCCGTTGCTGCCTGGTTTTTATCTACTTCTGGTTTGATTTTCATTCCTGCTTGACATCGATATGCTTCTGCTAAATTAGGCAGAGAAGTCATTTTAGATTTATTCACCTCATGTTTCAAAACTTTCACCACATTTGGATCTTGTGAGGTCAGCAGATATGTGTGGAGTCCCACGATTGCAGGTCTATACATGTAATCAGTTTCAAGAAGGCCCATCCCTCCTTCGGAATGGGGAATATATAATCTTGGTATACACTGATTTTTATAAATCATTTGCTGAGCATGAAGCGTCCTTCTTGTTTTCCTCTCTAATCTATCCATCACTTTTTGGGGCCAGTCAATCACTCCAAAACTGTAAGTTAGGCTAGGAAGAGCAAATTGATTTATAGCTTGGATCTTGTTCCTAGATGTTAATGCTGTTCTCAGGATTAATTTAAGTCTTCTAAAGTATTCCTTACTGAGTTTTATTCACATTTGTTCATGTTTTATTGCTGATCCTTCATCAATTCCCAAGTATTTTTACACTCCCTTTTCGTCAAGGTCTTTTATATCACATTTTTGTCCCAAACTGATGTTTTCCTGGTGCTGCAGCTTTCCTGCTTTAAAGGTTGCTTTTGCATATCTATCAAGACCAAATGACATTCTAATATCTGAAAAAGTTTTGACAACCTGCAAATTTGCTTTCAGTTCATCTGATGAGGTATACAGTTTTAAATCATCGACAAAGGGAAGATGAGAAGTCATTAGACTTTGTTGTTTTCTAGGAGCCAAATTGTAGCCATGGCCTAAGCTGTTAAGTAAACAGATTAATGGATTAATGGCAAGACAGAGAGTCATCCTGGAGTATCCCCTTTGAATTTTTATCCCTGGGATAACAATCTGTCCTTTATCATGGCTTAATTGCAAAGTGGTCTGCCTTTGTTTCATGGTTACTGTAATGCAGGCAATCAGTGTAGGGTGTATCATACATTTTTAAGCACTCTTTTATCCATGAATGTGAGATACTATCAAATGCTTTATTGTAGTCAAGTCAAGCCAAGCCATACTTAGATTCTTCCCCTTTTTACAGTTCTCCACTATAACTTTATTTAGCAACAAATGATCCTTTGTTCTATATGGATTTCTTTTATTGCCCTTTTGTTCTACTGCCATAATTGAGTTTTTTCTAAATGACTATAAACTCTGTCTGCATCAATTCCCCTGTATAAAAAATAAAACAAGAATCAAACGGAGTAAATGCTCTACAACGGACAGCAAGAAGAATCCAAATAAAAAACAGTAATGTCCGTAGAGCAAAACAATGGAGAGTATAGTTTATACATCATCGGAAGGCAAGTTATTGTTCTATAATTTTTAAGGTAACTCTTGCAGGTTCACTCTTAAGAAAGAGCATTGTTTTGCCTGTTGTTAGTTGTGTGATCTCTGTTCGGGGTGCACATATATATAGTTCTTACTCATGGCTAAATCCTTGTGCAAAGATGTTAACACTTTTAACCAAAAGTTAGGTACTGCATCTACGCCTGGGGTTTTCCAGTTAGAGGCTATACTTAACTTTGTTTCAATCTCTCTGGCTATTATTTCATCCCATTTCATATCATGTGCCTTTAAACTTCTTATTCTTTCTTTTACTTCTATCCATTTAGCATCTTTGTTATGTTCCACAGGATCTTCATAGATACTTCTCCAAAATGTATCTCCTTCCTCTTTTTTTGGCGGTCTTTCAATTATTTTTTACCTTATTTCCCAATTCTCTATAAAACTTTTTTGGGTCATCAATAAATTGCTTATTTTGTACTTTTCCTTTATATTTATCTGTGTATTTTTTAAGTTTTTCCGACTGTGCTGACATTTTTAGTTTGTTATTTGTTATAGTGCATGATAGATTCTGGTCTGTTCTAATACCATGCATTGCTTTAATCATGTCTATATTTCTAAGTATTTTTGTTGATCTATTCCTTCTTCTAACTGTGACACTTCTTGTCTTAATTGCTTTACAGTTTCCTCTGTTCGATGCTTCCATAATGGCATTCAATTTCTCTCCTTCCTTTCCCTCACTACCCTGTGATCTTGTGGTAGAACTTTTATCAGTTATTAATTTAGCTGTACAGTAATATATCTTGTTTACTTCTATTATATCGCATGGATCTCTATGAACAGTCCCAATTACTGTGTTCATTTGTTTTATCAGACTTCTGACTTTTTGGGTTTTATTAACCTTCTGCAGTCTATCTCTTTCATTGATCTTAACATATCTATCTATGCCCATTAAATCAAGCAACTCTTCTCTTAGTTCATTTTCTTCCATACTGAGGGCACATCCCTTGTTTTCCATTTCCTGCAGACATTCTATAGAAAGTTCTATAGCATCTTCCTGTGGCACATTCTCTTCAATTTCATCCTGTGTCATCTGTTGCTCTGTCATATGGGAACTCACTGGCCTATCACTCCTCAACATTGACTGCATCAGAGTTTCCACAGTTTCCTGTTCCTTTTCTTGTTGTCTAGCTTCAAGTGAATGTTTATACTGGTTTGCTGTGGAAGGCCCAAAATATCTTGATATGGCACCTGACCAATTGCTTCCTGTTCCACTGGTTTCCTCTTAATTTGGATATCCATTGCTGTATCCTGTTGTGGTGTTTTCTGCATTTGATTTTCTACACTGCATCCTTCTCTTTGCAGCTGCTCCATAACCTCAATTTCTATTTCTTTGACTTCTCCATTACTAATCTCTTTTTTGACTTTTCCTCTTAATCTTCTTATTTTTTGTATTGTAAACTTTTCCATATCTAGATTCCTTTGTCTGTATTTCTCTTCAAATATCTTTGTTGCTGCTCTTTTTGTATTGGTTAGTTTTGTTTTTTACTTTGCATAAATATTACAGCATATTAAATCTTTTTTCCTTTCTCATGTCCATATTTCTTCTTCACATGTCTCCTGATCTTCTTGCTTTTCCTTATTCTGGGGACTCACTCCATCATGCTGTGATGTAGTCTGTTTTAGACCTTCTACATTAAATCCTTCACTTTGCACACTCCATAACTTCAACTTCTATTTCTTAACTTCTGCTTTACTAATCTTCTTTTCCACATTACATCTTTATGATGTTAATTTTTTTTTATTGTGAAATTTTCCATATCTGGATGCCTTTGCCTGTATTTCTCTTCAAATATCTTTGATTCTACCTTCTCTATATTAGTTAACTTGGCTTTCTCCTTTGCATAAATATTGCACCATATCAAATGTCTCTTTCTTTCCCATGTACATATATGTTTTTATATTTTTCAAATATCTCTAGGTTTTGTTGTTTATATTTTCGCACTTCCTCAGATGCTTCTTTTTCCAAACAGATCAAAGTTTCTTGATCTATATACGCTTTTTCAAAAATCTGTTGTATTAATGAATGCAAATTTTTATTTGAAGCTTCTGACAGTTTTTCCTGCGGAAGTATTTTTCTTTCCTCTAATTTCTCTCTTTATCATTTTGTATATCTTGTGTCTGGAAATTCTGGGCTTTTTACATAATAGTAACAATACATAATTTCTTCTTATCCTCAATAGTCTACTCTATCATCTTTATGGCTCTTCTTTGGCCAATCAATTTTTGTGATTTTTGTGGACTGCTAATTCCTTCTACAATGGGGGGACCATCCTCCCCCTTGGCCTGGCCTGGCCTCATTGTAGGAATGTTTCCGTATTTTGAGGATTCTATGCTGTCATTTTTTCCAGTCCTGGCACCAGTGCACCTACCGGGATTGGGCACTTTTGTATCCTGGGTCTTGTGCACCCAACTATCTTTTTTGTTTTTGGCCAACTTCTGTCCATGATATATGCTATATAAACACAGTCTTGGTGAGATTTTGTGAAAAACAGGGTCCACCTCACAAAGGTACTCACCAACACTTGAGGATAAATTCAATTTCAACAGTACTACTCTCCTTTGCTTGCTGACTTTTCATCTCTCCGTTATATCTACTACCCAGAGTGGAAGGGATAACAGCCATGATAAGGAGTGGAAGTGCATTCTCAAAAACTGATTAAGCGTCTACTTATTAACAGGAATTACTTGCTGTGAATTCTAGGAGATATATAACCATTAATACACAACATGTCTTTATGTACATCAGAATTACATTTGTTTGTTTTTTTTTACTCCCCTCAGCTAACAATGTTTCTTCTCCACACTCACTGGGTCTACCTTACTCACATTAGCCTCCCCGGGTCAATTAGATCTACATCCAGTGCCAGTGAGGAGACTGAGAGTGGGTGAAACAGCATCATACTGTTGCTGAGGAGTGCACCCTATCTCTTGCACCCTTGTGACATCCTTGCCAGGTCCACAAACACTGCCCTCATGAGGTGCATGCAAGCTTCCTCACACACAAACCTCCTGATTAAGTAACTGACCAGGCTCAAACATTGCTTATTGTATTGAGCCCAGGTTGCTGCCCTCCCCCAGGTTGGGTGAGAAGGCACTGACCACTCAATCCCATCCTCCCAGTACAGGTCCTCTAGTGCTTGTGACATTAATCACAAGTGTGTCATGTGGGGCACAGTAGATTTGCATTTGTTGTGAATTGCGCACCTCCCATTTTCCCACCAAATAAAGGAATATCTGCTGCAAAGTTTGAATGTGGTGGTGTAGCTAGATGCTTTATTAGCCACTGGGACGTCAGAGAGTAGGCATCATAATAAGTTATGGAAAGAGCCATTGATATTGTAAGAATGTTGTTTCAGGATTTCTATATTGTATATTAAATACATGGGTTAATGACAGATAAAAAATTGAATTATTTCTGTAGCTGACAGTAGAAAAGAATCCATGATGCCCCCATCTGAATAACAGATCTGCAATCATGTCTTATCTAGGTAACTACTAATGGATGTTTGCACTTAATAAGTCTGCAGTACTGACACCCTCATACTGGTTACTTAAGGAACAGACTGGGGACAATGAGGATGCCAGTAAAAAATGCATTTAAGAAGTGCAAAGAGTTACTAATGTCTGACAAAGTGCTGGTACCGTATAAGAAAAACGAGCCATGTGCATTATCACATGATACCTTACATGTGGCACAGCTGCAATGCCAACTGCCTCCACATGTGGCATTGCAGCTGTGATTCGAATTCTTATACTTTTAAAAGAGGGAAGCTCTTTTGCTTTTACATCTAAAGTACTGCCTCCATTGAGACAAAATATTCACAGACTGAGAAGAAAAGCACTAATTTGATACTTGGAGTAAAGAAATTAGATTTGGACCTGTGGGGTAGAGAGTTTAATGTGGTTACAGAGCTTGAGTTGTTTAAAAGATGTGTGGCATTACTAATAGTCTTCCTACTGTCTGTGACGTCTGTTACATAACTATCCTATCAGGGGACTTATTTTATGGATGTGCAATAACTAAGTGCAATACTAAGGTAGCTCACCTACACACTGAAGGACTGTCAAGTGCAATTTACAAACTGCAATAATTCAGTCTAATCATAGATATGCTGCTATTGTTTCCTTTTTACTTTGACAATATTACCTTCATATTGTCCCTTGTCTTCCTTGTCTCCTGTTCTGGGATGGGTGTGGCTCACTGCTGTTCTACTTTACTTACAAATTGCTACTTATTAAATTTCTGTTGAAAGATTTTATTAATATTTCTCTGTCTGTATGTGCAACTGTTTCCTACATTGAGAACAAAGCATTGTAATTTCGTTCAGCTGCACTGAATGATAATAAAGTTTTCTTTGACTTTGACTTTGACTACTGTGGCAGCAGCAGCTTGTGTCCAGAGATAGATGGTCAACTTATCAGATTAACTACAGACTGTCCAAAGGACACAGCCAATAGTCTGTCATGAATGCCATTACCAGAAATTACTGATAAAGTAACTGAAGGCATGACAGAGTATAAAACATCGTTTTCAAGAAATCTCAGTAAATGTTCAAATGACTGCAAGAGTGTAATTAAATCAGAAGGAAATTTGTGGTGTATTTATTTTATTTTATTTATTTTACATTTGTTGACTGGGATAGTCCGACTGGATATATGTCCATTTTCAGCAGAGGCCTGGGGAGAAAGCTCCAGATAACACAGATAGAACATAACAGATATGAGTCAAATATATTTACAAAGCCCTCTAGCAGGTACTCACAATATGCACAGTGTGTAATAGCAAGTGATTATGAGCAAGAGATGTGTACAACATTAATTTAAATAAGGCATTGAATAAGTAGTGATTAATCAGGGTTAGTACAGGGACAAAGCCAGTGCTCTTTAAAATACTGTTTGAGGCCTTTTTTGAAGACTTAAAGAAGGTTCAAGGGTAAGGTTAGATGGAAGTGAATTCCAAGTTTTACCAACAATGGTGGCAAACAGACAGTCGCCAGCTGAGTTAATGGCGTTGTAGGTTTGGACCAACAGTTTATTGGATGATCGTAGTTGCCTTGAATTACTACTGTATGGCTTTATGATATTTTTGAGTACAGGAGTATTTTCAGGGTGGTACAGAATTTTGTGTGCTACTATAAGCTGTTTGAACAGAAGTAGGCTAGGCAGTTCTAGCCACCCGAGAAGACTGAGGTTTTGACAGTGATGTGTCCTATATGTTGAGTCTGTAACAAATCTGGCAATATGGTTGTAACAGTGAGAGCGCTTACTAAGTTCAGTTTTGCTCATATTGGAGAGTATGGGGGAGGCACATAGAAGGGTAGAGAGTAGTTGTGAGCGGGTGATTGCAGTCTTAGCTAATGGAGTTAGAAAAGGTTTGCTTCTATACAATGAGTCAAGCTTCTTATTAATGGTTTTTATAGTTTTATTGATATGCAGATCAAATTTGAGATTATTGTCCACTATTCCTCCTAAAAGCTTAGTATGGTCATCTGGAGTGATCGAGGTACCATTGTTGGATGTTATGGAGAAGGAAAATGGGGGGGATCTACTGGTGGGGGTAAAGAGCAGCATTTTACTTTTGTTGGGATTTAACAACAGACAGTGATTAGAGAGCCAGTTTTCAACTGTGTTAAATGTGTTCTGTGTTAAGGTTTGCAGGTCTAAAGGGGTGGAGGCCATACAGACCAGGGTAGAATCATCTGCATATTGAATGCAGGTTGCATCAGGGATGGCAGTATCAAGATTGTTGATGAAGACTGGAAAGAGTAGAGGACCTAGAATAGAGCCTTGAGGGACACCAAGGGTGAGAGGTAGCAGGATGGGCAGTTTGCCCTGCTATAATACAGCCTGTTGTCTGCCATTCAGATAGGATAGGAACCACTAAATAGCATGGTTATCTAGGGAGATGGATTTTAGGGAATGGATGAGTAATTTGTGGCTGACCATATCAAAGGCCTTCGACAGGTCTAGAAATAGGACTGAAGATAGCCTGTTGTTGTTCCGATTTTGGAATATAGTACTTGTAAAAGAAAGGAGGGCGGAGGTGGTGCTGTGATGTGGCCTAAAGCCATGCTGAGAGTTGGCAAGCAGACCATTTCAAATGAGATAGTCCACAAGCTGCTTATGAACGCAATTCTCCATTAATTTGACTAGTGATGAGAGAATAGCAATGGGTCTGTAGTTGGACAGTTCTGTTGAACTTCCACCTTTGTGGAGTGGTATAACATGGGATATTTTCCAGATTGAGGGGATAGTTTCATCAGTTAGTGTTCTATTGATTAGGATAGAGATGGGGAATGTTATGACATTGGCAGCTTTTTGTAGGTACTCTGCAGGAAGGAGGTCACCAGAAAGGGTGGTTGGTTTTAGTTTTTTGATAAGGGATCAGATAAAAGTGGTAGAGACAGGTTGGAAGTTAAAGGGGGTGTGAGAAGTGGGTGTGTTAGTGGTAGAGTTAGAGTGGGTGGGAGTAAGTTGGTTAGCTAAGGACTGAATAGTTTCAGTGAAAAAGTTATTAAAGGCAGTGGCAACAGTTTCTGGGGATTTATGGGTGTAGTTTGATGGGGTTGTGTTAGTAGATTGTCCTGGATGAAGAAGTCGGTTAATACCTGCCCAAAACTTTTGGGGATTGTTTGATGTTTAAATTTGAGGTCCTGGTAGTAGTTTTTTTTGTCTAGCAAAATTAGTTTTTTTGTATCATTTCTAAGTTGACGATATCTCACTTGGTCGAGGGGGGCTTTAGTTGTTCGCCATTTAGTCCAGGCTATACTTCTAAGTTAGATTTTTATCTTAGTTTCCTTTGTGAGCCATGGAGCAACATTAGACTTAGTCTTTATAGTACATGCAGGAGCATAGGAGTCAAGGATGCTCAGGAATGTATTGTTAAAGAAAGTTATGGCTTCATCTAGTGGTAGATTTTTTAGGACTGACCAGTTGACTGATTTAAGTTTGTTTAGGAAGTTAGTAGGATTGAAGTTTTTATTATTTCTGATTATTTTTTACGTAGTCTTGTGGTGGGTGTCTGCCTTATGCGTAATAATAAAGTTAGTGAATGATCACTTAGGTCATCAGGGACAGTCCCAGCTATATACAAGCTTGGGTGGCTATTGATAAGTACCCAATCTAAGATACTTTCCCTGTTGGTGGGTTTACTAATCCTAGTGGGAGAGGTTATTATTTGTGTGAATCCAAACAGATTTATATGGGTGACAGGGGATTCAGCTGAGCAGGTGCACCAGTCGGTGTTAAAGTCACCAAGAACAATAGTTTCTTGGAGGTAGGTAGTGGATAACCATTGCAGGATACCTTCCAGAGTGCTTATTTTATTGCCTGGGGGAATGTAGACACAGACAATATTTATATCTTATTATTGTTTGCAGTTTGGTAATGAGGATTTCTGTGTTATTAAATGGGAGCGGTTGAACTGGATCTCTATTAACTCTTAATGTATTTTTGAAAATAACTGCTATCCCACCTCCCTTTTTAGCTGTTCAGTCTAACTGGTGTATGTTGTAGCCTGGGGGTAATACCTCATTACTGGCAGTAGTAGGTTTAAGCCAGGTTTCTATAAGAGACATTCTGTCTGGGGGAATGAACTGCTAAGAGGGCATGTAGGGTGGAGATTTTATTATTTATACTTCAAATTTTCAAGAGAAATGTCAGGAGAGCATTTGCAGGACTGTTAAAGGGTAATTTATTGATGGGGTTGAGGGTGTAGGTGCTATTGTCACCAGGTGGAGATGGGCCAGGGTTGGGATGGATGTCCCTATTTGTAACGAGGTTATATTGAAATCTGATTATGTGGTTTAGAAACTTATGAATAAGTCTTAGATAGTGCTTGTCCCTTGGATTAGATTTTAAGGTTTTAATTGGGTGGTGAGGTAAAGGGGATGAGGGTTTGATGTGTGGGGATAGTTAGGTGAACTAACTTGTAAGAGAAGTCTGGTGTGGTAGTTTGACATTTTGGGTAGTGGAATCCATGGGGGTACTGTTTTTATAGGTGGTGAGGAGATAAAGGATGAGCATTGGGGGTGTAGAGAAAATACTAGTGTTTTTGTTGATGCTAGCATAGCAAGGGGGCACGCCATTATAGGGCACAGTTTTTAACCAGGATTTGGCAGGAAAGGAAGGAGAAAAGTTGGGTTATAGAGAGGGAGGGCCACTTGGTGATGTGTGAGATGCTGGTTGGGAGGAAGAAGCAGGGGGAGTGGCTAGGACAGTATAAATTTAACAGTACTGGGTGTGGGTGGGAATAGGAGGCAGGGTGGGGTGTGGAGCATGCCCGAGCAGAACGGGGCTAAAGTGGACTACAAGATTTATATAACAGCTAAGTAAAACATAAGTTTATAATGGGGACGTAAGTTATTTGCCTTACTACATTTTAAATATGGCTCCCAGAGGAGTGAGTATTGATATAGCCTCCTATGAGAATGGCTCGGGGGAGGGGGGTAGCAATTAGCAGTGTGAGACTGGGTGGAGCCAGGAAATGTAAGTAAGACAATAGACTATGTTAGAGCTTTTCAGCTTACAGAAACCAAATGTTGCTAGCAAGCCCTTTAAGGATGAGTAGAGGTAAGGGAAATAGGACTGAACTAGAGGTTTGTTTTGGAATAGTTTTAACCTTAGACTCTGGAGCTGACCTGTTTGCATACAGAGGGAATAAGGAACTTGTGCAATTAGTAGAGTATGTTTCTACCTAGTGGCCGACTTCATTAAAGCTCTCCAAGTTGGAAGCTGAATGGAGCTCAATGCAGCTGTGCTCACCTCACAATGATAGTCACAAAGTAAGAGAAAATTATTAAAAATAATTCAATGACATTCACCTAATAATTAATTCTACTGGAAGGCTTGTGTATAAAAGTTGAGATTTCCCAGGACTGATTTGAGCTTTTGCTGAAAATTTGCTTCAGAACCAAAGGTGTGTGTGTGTAGGTGGGTGTGCGATCCCAAGGCTTGTGGATGGCCCGAGCAAACTAATAATTAATTCTACTGGAAGGCTTGTGTATAAAAATTTAGATTTCCCAGGGCTGATTTGAGCTTTTACTGAAAATTTGCTTCAGAACCAAAGGTGGGGGTTGGGTGTGCAATCCTGAGGCTTGTGGATGGCCCGAGCAAAAGTGAGCACTGACAGCAGACTAAGGGAAGCTCCTACAGGTTGGGAGTACTAAACTTTATGATGGATGGATACTTGTTCTTATAGACAAAATGACAGCTTAAGAGCACTTTATAAGAGAAGATTTGAATTAGTACTAGAAATAAAAGGTTGTCACCTTTGGCAAATACAAAGGTGTTGTTCCATGGAAATTGAGGAAAACAGTGGTGGAAGAGCTGCTTGCAAATCATACGGTACTGTGAGAATGAGGATCATGGCACAAAGGTTCCTGTGGTGGCCAATATTAGTCAGTCAGCAGGAGCAGATGTGCATAGAAAATGTACCTTCTCAGATGGAATAAAGAAAGCCTCAACAAGCAGAACTGCATCCATGAGATTTCTAGAAGGATGGTGGAAAAGGCTGCATATTAATTTTGCAGGTCAGTTCATGAGCAATGTATATATAATTCTGGTGGATGCATAAATAAAATCAGAAGTCATTTCTTCATGAATGAGGTTACTGGAACACATAGTTATGGATATAACCCTCAGTTCCTGTCAGAACACTTACATTATTTAATTAAATAAAATGGAATAACCAGTCCACTAGTATACAAGAGCATCATACATTCGGTGGTTTAACGGAAAGGTATGTTGAGACATTCAAAGTATGAATGAAGAAGTTGTCAAATGCAGTACTGGATTTGGCAGGTAACATCTTGTTCTTCCTGTTAATGTACAGGACCACACTGGATAGTCACTAGTAGAGGTATTCCTGAGCCAACAAATCAGAACAGACATCTCAGACAAAAACAGCTCTACCAAAAATTCCATCACATGCAACATACAATGGAAAGGACATTGTATGTGTCAAATTCAAGGACCAGTTCACAGTAAGCATTACACTTAAGGCACTATAGGGGTGGCAAAGGCTTTAGCTACCCTTATATTGCCTTTTTTTAGGCAGTGTCAAAGTAACCAATCTCCTAATGTAACAAAATCTTCTCTTGATAAGCCGAAGGTACTGCAGCTCAATGCTAGGAGTTTACACAAGACACTGCATTCCCTAGAAGTACTCCTCACCTTGGAAAATGCTGACATCTGTGCAGTCACTGAGACATGGTTCAAAGCCACAGAATGCAACCTGGCTGTGCAAGGCTACAACACCTTCCATACATTCAGACCACCAACTGAACAAAAAAAAAAAAATAATAAAAAACAAAGGAGGTGTATCCATCTTCAAAAAGGATAAGTACACCTCAAGACTGGTCAAACAGTATGACTCTATTGGGCTTACCATCTCCAAATAACAATAGTCAAAATCACCTACCACTATGTTACCAAGTAGGTAGCCAAATAACTCACTGACAGGACACATGCAGTCAAAGTGGGTGAATTCACCTCTATCAAGAGGCCAGTCACTAGCTGCTTACCACTGGGTTCTGTACTAGGCCCTATCCTGTTTGGTATTTATTTCTCAGAGTCAAGGCAAATGTAGATGGTCCTTGGCTAAGCAAGTTTGCAGATGACTGCAAACTGAGGGCAATCACTGAATCCCCGAACAATACTGATATACTGCAGAAAGGATTAATGCAGAAAAATAATTGGTGCCAGAGCCATGGACTGAAACTAAATGCAAAAAATGCATACTTATTCCCTTTGGAGTAGCAAATACTCCAGCTAATTACACTATAGACAGCATCTGCCTAAGAGTAGACACAGTGGTATGTGATCTGGGTAATCAGTTTGATAGTAATCTGAGCTTCGACTACCATGTGTTCACAGTGGTGAGAAAGTACTTATATGTGACTCAACTCATAAGTAAGGGCATGGTATCCAGATCAAAGGACATTATAATTCCATTATACTCGGCCTCATCAGACTAATAATTGAGTACAATGTACCCTTTTGTATGTACTTCACCAGACATCTGTGACAGCTTTAGCAGCCCTACAGGTTTCTCATCAGGAAGGTATAGTGTATAAAAAACAACCTATGCAGAAAGATTGAAAGCCATATCACTGTTTTCTGTCTCCTACAGACTACTAAGAGGCAATCTGTCTCGCATTCAGGGCAGTCTAGGATCTGGCCCTGATTGAAATGTGACATTTGTAAATCAAACTTCACGAGGTCAGTCATTCCAGGGATCTTAAACTAGCCTCTAACATAAATAAATCATATTGGAGAGACTGATATGTCCCTCAGAGACTACCCCTTCTCTGGAACAAGCTTCCCATTCATGTGAAGCAGAGCCTTTCCTGGACCCTTCTTCAAGCACAACCTAGATCAATGGATGGGTAATTGTAAATTTACTCCTAGGGTGGCACCCATGTTCTTCATGGACAGAGGCAATTAGTATTAGATACCATGGCATTGGCTTATACCTCTGTAAACTTTGTTCACCTAGCTATTGAAAATTGGGAAATTCAGGTTAAATATGTCTAGGCTTGTAAAGGCTTTTGGGCAGTTAGCCTAGTAATCTCCTATAAACCTATGAACCTTAGCCATCAAAGGAATATCTTCCTCATATATTTCTTACAAAGTTATACATCACAGAAAGGGTAGAAATAGTAGAGATGAAGGCAGCTTGGCTGGTGAACAGTATCCATGCCTATCCATGCCACTGTATGTACGGTGCCCCCTGCAAGGGTGGCTTTTTTAAGAGATCAGTTGGTATAATAGCTAAGGTCTTTGCCTCCCAAGCACAAAATGCAAGGTTCGATCCTGACTTCTGGCCATTGCCTGCTTGGAGTCTGCCTGTTCTCCCTTTGTCTTTGTGGGTTTTCTCCCACCTCTGAAAAACATGCTGAGTTTTTCCATCTCAAAGTCATTAAAGCATGGAGTTGTGGGCAGCAGCATAGACTCTTCATGGTGCACTATAGGGGGACGAGTTGTACAAACCAACAGAGGTTAAACCATTTCCGGCACCATAAAGTCTGCTCTTTAAATTTTCCCTTAAAACTAGCCAGTTTTTTAGTTTTAGCACTCAACTCTGTTTCTTTGAGCTCAGCACTTGTTCAGAACTCGTTGTAAGCACTAAATAAGCTACAAATTACTACAACACTCAACTTTCCTCACTTGTCTAGAGGAAAATAGTTTTTAGTACTTAATAAATAAGCACCTATCCAGGCATGTCTAAGGGTCAGCTCCTGGTGTTTTCTCCTGTCTACCTGATGAACCTGGGCATCTTGGGGCAAAACAGCAATTGCCTCATGTACACAGACAACCCTCTCCTCCTACCACCCAACACTACAACCTGTGAGAGATACACTTATATAGTCAAACTGGAAGCAAAGCTCTCTTCACCCAAGACTGGACTAGACAGTCAAGAGGAGAAGGTAAACACTTGCACCACACCATACTCATCACATAGTCCCTCAAAACCTGCACCATCAAAACAGACACATAGAAACACAAAACACACACCGACATTCATGGAGGCTCTCAATAAAAATCTGCTCAAGCAACAGAGACCTCCAAAGCAGAAACACAAGCAACCTCCACCCCCCCAACACAACCCAAATGACACATAGCCCACAAACTCAGTGTGCCACTCAACCACAGCTCATAAGGCATGACAACATACCCAACACTCTAGTCATAGGTGACTCTATAGTCAGGCACACTGATGTTCCACTCACCAGGCTAAACAAGAAGAAGGTTACTGTCAGCTGCCTGTCGGGTGCCAGGACCTGCCACATAACGCTCGTACTCAGGTCACTCCACAACAAGTACAAATATGACTCTATCATTGTCCATGTTGGTGTAAAAGACCTGAGATGTACCTCCCTGGACTACATGAAAAGACACATGGAGGAGTTCTCCGATCTTGTAGCCCAGGCAGGTATGACCCTAGCCCTGAGTAGCATCCTGCTATCACCCAGAATGATACCACAGTACAAGGACAAAATGATTGACCAACAATTGGCTAAGCCTCCAGTGTAATTCTAAGGGGATCTAGTATCTGTCTGCCTGGGATGACATGATCAACAGACCGCAATGCTTTGCCAAAGATGGCCTGCACCTGTCGCCCTTGGGATTCTGGACACTGGCTAAGGCTCTTTCCACCCCTATAGTGCCTTTTTAGACAAGGTTCAAATGAAAAATTCACCACCGTAACAGGTACAAGCAAGCAAAATCTGAGGGTAATGCTACTCAATGCTAGAAGCCTAAACCTCAAAATGCATTCACTCGAGGCACTCCCTAAAATGGAGAACATCGACATCTGTGCAGTGACAGAGACCTGGTTCAAGGCTCCAGAGAACACCCCTGCATTACCAGGCTATAATTCATACCACACCTTTTGGCCACCTAACCTGGACTGAAACACTAAAGGTGGAGGTGTGTCCATATTCATTAAGGATATCCACACCTCCAGGCTAGTTGCTCAGCATAATGCATCCGAGATTATCCAAGTGCAACTAACTCTGGGCAAGACCGCAATCAAAATTGTAACTTGCTACAGATCCCCCACCATGCCCCAGGATTCCCACTCCTCATTTCTTGATACACTGGAAAATATTAGAGTACAACCCAATGCCCTCATAATGGGTGATTTCAACTACCCCGCCATTAACTGGGAAAACTACCCATGTACCAACTCTTTTGCCCAACGTTTTCTGGAATTCATAAATTCCAATGCCTTGGATCAACTTATCCACACCCCTACCAGGGGCAGCAATATCTTAGATATGGTCATTACCAACATGGGCGACCGGTGTTCCATACCAGAGGTCAATTCCTTGTTGGTCAGATCCGACCACAAGCTAATCACCCTAGACATCCACATCCCGCCCCCTCCCCCCATTAGGGAAATGACCGTAAAAAATTTCTTCAAAGCCAACTTCATGCTTCTTAAGACAGAAGTGGCAAACTTCACGGCACCCATGCAGATGGACAATAGAGGTACAACTGCTGAATCCTAAACAAATGCACTTCATAAGCACTTACACAAGTGCATGAATCATGCTATCCCTAACAGAACCAAGATGCTATCCTCCAACAAAAGGAAGCCAATCTGCTGGTCCCCTGCCATAAACAAACTCTACAACAGAAGAAAGAAACTGTTGCAAAAAAGAGTAAAATCCCATGATTGGAGGAACTCCCTGGTCAGCCTCAGTAAGAAGCTGAGATCCCTCATAAAATTTTCCATAGCTAGTTATGAAAACAAAATTGCCACTGATTCTAAAGACAACCACAAAGCATTCTATAGCTATGTCAAGAATCTCAATGGCAACATTCAGATTTGCTCTGAGTTACAACACAATGGCACTAAATATACAGAATCAACTGATATTGCCAACATCCTGGCAGATAGGTTCAGTGCTAACTTTACCCCTCTCTAACCCCCTAAAGGTCCCATCTCTATACCAGAAGAATGCAAAGTTCCTGTAATCATGGCTGCATGGGTAAAAACCACACTCTCCAAGGCCAAGAACACAGCATCCATGGGACCTGACAACATCCCAGGTTGCATTCTACATGAACTTCAGAATGAACTGGCACCCCGCCTAAGCACCATGTTCCATCATAGCCTCACCTCAGGCTTTGTGCCCACTGAATGGTGCACAGCAACGGTTATCCCACTCCACAAAGGGGGAGCCACCACAGACCCCGGGAACTACCACCCCATTAGCCTAATGAGCCTGGTCTGCAAGGCCATGGAATGTATCATCATGCAACTTATAAAAAAGACAATGGTAATCTCCAAACTCTGGACCCCACCCAGTTTGGGTTTGGAAATGGCAGATCATGTCTCCTAAACCTGACAGGCTTCTTTGAAGCAGTCACCAAAGCCGTAGATGAGGGTAAGGTGGTTCACACAGCCTATCGAGATCTCATCAAGGCTTTTGACACCATCCACCACTCTGGAATTATAGATAAATTTACTAAACTAGGCATAAATCCCTATGTCACAAGATGGGTTGCCAACTGGCTCACTGACAGAACCCACACTATGAAAGTAGCAGACTCCAAATATGACTTCAGACCAGTGACAAGTGGAGTACCACAGTGTTCAGTCCTGGGTCCTCTCCTGTTTGGTATCTACTTTTCTGAAGTACAGGCTAACACAGAAAGTCTTTGGCTAATGAAGTTCAAAGATGACTACAAACTAGGAGCCATAATCAAAACTCCTAATTATGTGGACAGTCTACAAAAGGGCCTCACTGAGACAGATGCCTGGTGTCAAAGCCATTGCCTCAAGCTCAATGTCAAAAAGTGCATTGTCATCCCCTTTAGTAAAAACTCTGCACCCATGAGCTACCACATAGGTGATAGTATACTTAACACCGAAACTGTGATAAGAGACCTTGGGACACAGGTGGACAGTAGTCTCTCCTTTGATAATCACATCGCCACAATAGGCAGGAAATCCTTCTACGTGGCACCTCATCACAAAAGGTTTCTCATCCAGGAAAAAAGAGGTCATTGTTCCCCTCTACTCTTCACTCATTAGACCCATTATAGAGTACAACGTCTCTTTTGGTATGTACCTCACAAGACATCTACAACAACTGGAAAGGCCACAGAAATACCTCACAAAGAGGATTACCGGCCTCAAACAGATGCCCTGTGCAGAACATCTAAAAAAACTCCAGCTTTACTCCGTCACATATCGCCTACTCAGAGGCAATCTCTGCCTAACATACAAAGCTATGTCAAACCCAGAGCTGTTGGACATGCTCCACTTAAAGATATCCCAATTCCACTGAGCTACATGCTCTAGGGACCTAAACCTTGTCACCACAATATACAGAACATGCTGGAGCGATAGATTCCTGTCCCAGAGACTTCCCATACTCTGGAACAAACTACCTATCTATATCAAACAAAGCTCCTTATTAGCACTCTTCAAGAAAAATATTGATGATCGGATGGGAAATAGAAAATTCACCCTGGGAATCACCTCTGGGGCTCTGCTCGACAGGGGCACAGGAAAATAATTTTCTTGGGTGTCGAAAGCCAGGGTACCTTTTTGGCTAGGCTTATATAGGCCCTAGGGCCAATAGCCTAGTATCTACCTATACACCTATGAACCTATGAACTTTGGGCATCTACTTGGGCCATGGATGAGGGTAAAATGGTACATAAACTTCATATCTAGACCTGGGCAAAGCTTTCAACACAATCCCCCCCTTGGGGATCACAGATAAAGTTACTGATTTAGGCATAAACCCCTACATCATCAGATGGATAGCCAACTGACTCACTGACAGGACACCTTTTCTCTGGATATGTGAATCCACTTCAGATAAAAAAAAAAAAAACTTGTGACTAGTGGTGTCTCACAGGGCTCAGTATTGGGGCCCCCTCCTGTTTGGTATATATTTCTCAGAAGTGAAGGCCAATGCTGGGGGCCTCTGGCTCACTAAGTTAGCTGATGCTGGGACCAATCATTGAATCCTCAAATGATGCCAAAATCCTACAAACAGACATGAAAGTGACAAATAATTGGTGCCAAAACCATGGTCTTACACTAAATGCTACAAAATGCATAATCATACCTTTTGGTAAATCAGATATCCCTGCAAATTATAAAATTGATAGCTTTCCCCTAAAAGTAGATCCAGTGGTGAGGGACTTAGGAACACAGATAGACAGTAATGTAAACTTTGTCAACCAGGTGGCTACTGTAGTGAGGAAATCCTTCTGTGTGACTCAACTTATAAGTAAAGGCATGGCATCAAGATCAAAGGAAGTCATAATGCCATTGTGCTCAGCACTCATCAGACCCATAATTGAGTACAGTGCTCCCTTATGCATGTACCTAACCAGGTACTTACACCTAATGAGTTGGCCCCAGAGGTTTCTTACTACAAAATACAAAGCATAAGACATATGTCTTATGCAGGCCAACTAAAGGCCCTATCCCTTTACTCTGTCTCATTGTTTATTGAAAGGGGACTTATACCTGACCTATGAGGCATTCTATAATCCAGTCCTTATGAAAATATTACTTATTCACAAGAAAAACTTTACAATGGTTATACATTCCATGGACCTCAACCATTATTTGTGTCTCTAACAGAACTTGCTGGAGAGACAGACTCATATCACAAAGGCTACCTCGTCTATGGAATAAACTTCCCATCTTTGTAAAACAAAGCCTGCCCCTCACTCTCTTCAAAAAGAATTTGGATAAATGGATTAGAACCATAAATTCACTCCTGGAGTACTGCCCATGTCCCTTATGGACAGAGGCAGTCTGTAAAATGAGTCAGGGCTCCAACGCCCACGGTCCCACTACCCTGATACTACGTCATCCCATATCTGGGAATTAAGATGTGATATGATCTTATTCTCTGTATTATTAGCTAGGCTTATAAAGGCTCCTGTGTCATTAGCCTAGTAATCACCTACGAACCCGTGAAGTATCAGGACATTAAGATAAAGTATGAAAACAAAACAAAAAAAAATGCTTGGAATTACAAGGGGAACAAATTGTAAGAAAATATCAGAGATAGTGAGGGAAAGTCTGGTGGTATGTAAAAGCTCAAAAAAGGTAATTCTTCTATGGAAAAGTGCAACATGAAAGGAAACAGTCATGGCTATCCAGGACAGGAACAGCCAGAAGAAAAAAGAAGCCAGTGTGGATAACAAGAGTGGAATTAAGAACCATGGGAGGGCCTACAGGATGTGGATTGTGACCAGCGTCTGGTTTCTTTCTGTGCTGTACATCATACAGTAAGAACATGCTGCTGTAAACACTCCTGCACAAGCTCATGCATATTTTCATTGCCGTCTCTTTATTCAATGGTTTTATTTTATTGGAAGATTGCTGTACTATAACAAAGTCTTGTGGCAGATGACGTAGGACTTAAAGAATTCCCTTGCCTGATTGATCTGTCTAATTATAGCTGTCTCTCTGACAGTCACAGCTCTCACTCACCTATCCATTTATCCTAATGTGATTATTCCTGTGGTGATGACACCATGGTTGGATGGTAGACCTTTGGTTCCTTGGACTGACCTTGCCACTTTACTTGGTATCTTTTGACTTCTAACCTGGTTAGACCTTCAGTCTGAAAAACTCTGCTTAACATCATAACTTTTCCAATGACTAGACTCTTTCATTTCATACTGAATCTTCTATCTCCCAGATCTATTTTTCCATAGGATTGAACATTGCCATTCTTGGAAAGGTAGCTTCTATGGTGACCTCTGTAGCCTCTGGGCCATAGTAGACATTAGTTAAGATGTTTCATCTCTAAATGATCAATGCATGATTGCTGAAACAAACATGTCATCCCTACAACTAAGATCAAAATAAGCATTTTTTTAGGGGGTGACAAGCCCTCCTGCACCCTCCCCTTTCTGCCTAACTTATATATACTAACTTCATGGTCGCACAATAGTGTGGAAAAAGAGACTCCCCAAAGCAGTGCACAAGAGCTTCACACAAACAAAGGTCCCGTAGAGCCTGTCTCTCAAGCATATAGTCTATGAACAAATTTTAGTCTAATCAGTTGTATTCAGGCAATTAGAACACAATCAGGTGATCACTGATCACATGTAAGGAACTCAGCTAATAACAGATTAGAAGCTTCTAGACAATAGTATAGCAACAACTCTCAAGCTAGTCACAAAGACATCTTTTCCAGTTTTTTGGTACTGAAGACGGAGGGGCAGGTACATAACCACACAATACACTTTTGTATATAGCTACAGGAAATGTCCATTGATGGCCATTAACAGTTGTTCTGCTAAACACATGGTACCAACAAGGGTCATTTTAACACTTGTTTAAGTTCTCTTCCCTCTGCAAGATAGAGGTGTCTATGTAGTGTTTTCTCCTTTACTGGTGGATGATTTATTGAAACCAGTTAATTTACTATGGAGAGACATTTCTCAACCCTGTACAGCTGGCTAACCATGTTATCTTTTCTGACTATACACTTGCAGTTTGATGAGGCTTGAGTAACAGCTGTTATGTGCCTGGGCCTAAGTATGGCTACTTGTACTTCAGTGCAGGGGCTACTAATAGATTAGCTGTCTCAGGGTTGGGCAAAGACTCTGGTAATATGAGTTATGCTGTATTTTGTAGGAAAATGCTGTGTTAGAACATGAATGGGTCTACGCATCACATCCTTCAATGAATACAGGCAGCATTAAGGCAGTTATAATGAAAGATGCATGAAAGTAAATGACAGCAGACCAAGACAACTTAACCAACCCTCACATTGCAAGATAATGGAGGTGTGGTGGAAACTTTAAGGATACAGAGGACACAACTATGGCATTAGTGAAGAATTCTAGGCACCATTAAAAGGAAGTGAGAGCTACAAACATGATGCACTCTTGGATTAAGACAGAGCCACGGATCTAGACAATTTGTCACTGAATGCAGTAAAGTGTGTTTTCATGGTAATAAGGTAGACAGTCAGCATGATTTACAAATGAATGTGACAACAGGAAAGATGGAAGATAATTTGAAACATTAGGGTACCCTAAATTTGGGAAGAAAGTTTTACATTGAAATGAAACTGAGTTATCAAAAAAAGACAGAAAAAAATGAGTAGGAATCAGACGTGTTTCACAATATTATAGTCAGATGTAAACAGCATGTTGTCAAATTTTACTTTACTGAATGTGTATATGACTGGACATATTTTTATTTGAAAATGAGTTTCAATTAGCAAGTAGTATTTCTGCTAGACAATAAAACTGAAAGTTCACTAGTAGTTCAATTTTATATGATAACATGCAGTCATACTGCAGAAATTCTTGTTTTGTGTTCAGTTTTATTGGCTGATAGGAGTATAATCACTGCTATAGGGGAGTGACCTCCTCAGAAATCTTGAAGCTGATTTTAATATTTTATAATATTTAGTGAAGGCAAGGGACATTATTCCCTGCATGAGATGTGGAGCTTTCATCTTCATGTGACATGCTTTTAGAACTTTTTTTTAATACTGTGGTATGATTTTGAGTAATTTTCTGTTATTTGTTGTTTTCGTATTTGACAAGCATTTGAAAATATTATTTTTATTTTGATTGATTTTAGGCTATTCACTATTCTATAATTCTCATATTGGATAGTTTGCATTACTTTATTTCTGATTCATTGACTCTCAATCACTGTGTTGCTAAACGTGACTGAAGTTCCCCAAGTCAGCTTTTCCATGAAAGTAGCCCAAACCCTGAATTGACAGTGGACTACATTTTTTTCTCCTGTATATATTCAACTATCTGATTTGATTACATATAGTTGAGGGCATGCGGGTAGTGCAGTCCCCCCAGTATGGAATCGGGGGGGGGGGGGTTGACAGGAATACTGTTCAAACAAAAACATGCACATTTTTGTATATATTTACATATCATAGTTCATGTCAGTGTGAATAACCTGAGATGTACCTCACAGGACTATATGAAGAGAAACATGGTCGAGCTCTCTGAGTATGTGTCCCAGGCAGGTAAGTCCCTAGCCTTGAGGAGCATACTACCCTCAGCTAGAATTATGCCACAGTATAAACAAAAATGATTGATTTCAATAATTGGCTTAGTTTTTAGTGTCATTACAAGGGAATCCAGTTCCTGTATGCTTGGGAAGCCATAGTCGACAAACCTTCCTGCTTTGCCAGATTCAGCTTGCACCTGGAACCCCTAGGCATTTGACTGCAGGCTAAAGTTCTTGCCTCCCCCATAGTGCCTTTTTTAGGCAAGGTCTGGAAAGCAACATTACCGATGTGAAATTAACAAATTAGAACAAAATAACGGTCATGCTGCTAAATGCTATGAGCTTAAACCAAAAACTGCACTCCCTGGAAGCACTTCTATCACTATAAGATGTAGATGCCTGTGCAGTCACAGAAACCTAGTTTAAGGCCTCAGAGAGTACCTCATCCCTGCAAGACAACAATGCCTTCCACACCTTTCGACCACAAAATGAACATGTGAAAACCAAAGGAAGGGGTGTTTCAGTCTATATTAGAGAGAAATTTACCTCACATCTAGTTAGACTGGACAACTCCATGGAGTTGCTCCAGGTCCAGATTATGGTCGCTAAGACCAAAATTCAAGTTCTAACCAGTTATTGATCCCCCTCCATGAGTCATGACACCCACAAAGCCTACTTAATCAAACTGAAGACAATCCGAATTTTACTGAACACACTGGTTATGGAAGATTTCAATTATCCCACCATCAAATGGGAAACCTCCTCTAGCCCAAACTCACAAGCACAAACATTTCTTAACTTTCTGAAGTCAAATGCCCTGGAGCAAATTTTTCATACCATGACAAGAGGAACAAACATTCTAGATCTGGTCCTTACCAACATGTCAAACAGGTGCACTGCTGCACCTCATTAGTTAAAACTGACCACAAATTAGTCACCTTCAAACTGACACTAACTCCAGAACTCACATAGGGTGAAATCAGGCTAAACTTCACCAAGGCAAACTATACCCTCCTAGGTGAAGGTATAAATGCATTCCAAGCCCTACTCCAAGCTGAAAGTGGTAACTACACCTAAGCTTACACTAAAGCCCTGTACAATCCCTTGCATAAGTGTATAAACTCAGCTGGACCAGATAGAATCAAAGCCTGAGCCCCAAGTAAAATCAAGCTGCCGCTGTGGACTTCCAGCACCAACAAGCTGTACAATAAATGCAAAAAGTTGCTGTCTAAGAAAACAAAGACAAGGACCCAACAATGGAAAATCACCCTCCTCAGCCTTAACAGGCAAGTAAGACAACTTGTCAAATCCTGCAAGAGCGCCTTTGAGAGAAACCTAGCAAGTACTGCCAAGGATAACCATAAGGCCTTTTACAGCTATGTATGTTCATAGGTTCATAGGTAGGTACTAGGCTATTGGCCCTAGGGCCTATATAAGCCTAGCCAAAGGTACCCTGGTTTTCGACACCCAAGAAAATTATTTTTCTGTGCCACTGTCGAGCAGAGCCACAAAAGTGATCCCCGGGGTGAATTTCCTATCTCCCATCCAATCATCAAGATTTTTCTTGAACAGTGCTAATGAGGAGCTTTGTTTGATATAGATAGGTAGTTTGTTCCAGAGTATGGGAAGTCTCTTGGACAGGAATCTATCCCTCCAGCATGTTCTGTTTATTGTGGTGACGAGGTTTAGGTCCCTAGAGCATGTAGCTCATAGGGATTGGGATTTCTTTAAGTGGAGCATGCCTAAAAGTTTTGGGTTTGACATAGCTTTGCGTGTTAGGCATAGATCGCCTCTGAGTAGGCGATATGCAATGGAATAAAGTTGCAGTTTTTTGAGACAGTCTGCATAGGGCATCTCTCTGAGGCTGGTAATCCTCTTTGTGAGGTATTTCTGTGGCCTTTCCAGTTGTTGTAGATGTCTTGTGAGGAACATACCAAAAGGAGCATTATACTCTATAATGGGTCTAATGAGTGATGAGTAGAGGGGAACAATGACCTCTTTTTCCTGGATGAGAAACCTTTTGTGATGAGGTGTGCCACATAGAAGGATTTCCTGACTACTGTGGTGATGTGATTATCAAAGGAGAGACTACTGTCCACCTGTGTCTCAAGGTCTCTTATCACACTTTTGGTGTTAAGTAGACTACCACCTATGTGGTAGTTCATGGGTACTGAGTTTTTACCAAAAGGAAGGACAATGCACTTTTTGGCATTGAGCAAGGCCTTTTTGTAGGATGTCCACATCTTTTGGAGTTTTGATTATGGCTCCTAGTTTGCAGTCATCTGCGAACTTCGTTAGCCAAAGACCTTCTGTGTTGGCCTGTACTTAAGAGAAGTAGATACCAAACAGGAGAGGACCCAGGACTGAACCCTGTGGTACTCCACTTGTCACTGGTCTGAAGCTGGATTTGGAGTCTGCTACTTTCACAGTGTGGGTTCTGTCAGTGAGCCAGTTGGCAACCCATCTTATGACATAGGGATTTATACCTAGTTTAGTGAGTTTATCTATAATTCCAGAGTGGGGGATGGTGCCAAAAGCCTTGGCGAGATCTAGATAGGCTGTGTGAACCACCTTACCCTCATGTATGGCTTTGGTGACTGCTTCAAAGAAGCCTATCAGGTTTAGGAGACATGATCTGCCTTTTACAAACCCGAACTGGGTGGGGTCCTGAGTTTGGAGATTACCAATGTCATTGTTTATAAGTTCCATGATGATACGCTCCATAGCCTTGCAGACCAGGCTTGTTAGGCTAATGGGGCAGTAGTTTCTGGGGTCTGTGGTGGTTCCCCCCTTTGTGGAGTGGGAAAACTGTTGCTGTGTGCCATTCAGTGGGCACATAGCCTGAGGTAAGGCTATGACTGAACATGGTACCTAGGTGGGGTGCCAGTTCGTTCTGCAGTTCATGTAGAACACAGCCTGGGATGTCGTCAGGTCCCATGGATGCTGTGTTCTTGGCTTTGGATAGTGTGTTTTTTACCTGTGCAGCCGTGATTACAGGAACTTTGCATTCTTCTGGTATAGAGATGGGCCCTTTAGGGGATGACAGAGGGGTAAAGTTAGCACTGAACCTATCTGCCAGGATGTTGGCAATATCCATTGGTTCTGTATATTTAGTGCCATTGTGCTGTAACTCAGAGCAGATCTGAGTGTTGCCATTGAGATTCTTGACATAGCTATAGAATGCTTTGTGGTTGTCTTTAGAGTCAGTGGTGATTTTGTTTTCATAACTAACTTGGAAGATTTTATGAGGGATCTCAGCTTCTTACTAAAGCTGACCAGGGAGTTTCTCCAATCATGGTATTTTACTCTTTTTTGCAACAGTTTCTTTCTTCTGTTGTAGAGTTTGTTTATGGCAGGGGACCACCAGATTGGCTTCCTTTTTTTGGAGGATAGCATCTTGGTTCTGTTGGGGATTGCATATAAAGTGCATTTGTGTAGGATTCAGCAGTCATACCTCCATTGTCCGTCAGCATGGGTGTCGTGAAGTTTGCCACTTCTGTCTTAAGAAGTGTGAAGTTGGCTTTGGAGAAATTTTTTACTGTGGTTTCCCTAATGGGGGGTGGGGGAGTGATGTGGATGTCTACGGTGATTAGCTTATGGTCAGATCTGACCAAGGAGGAATTGACCTCTGGTGTGGAGCACTGGTTGCCCATGTTGGTAATAACCAGGTCTAGGATATTGCTGTAACCTAAAGGGTAGGACCCAAGCATGTGCAGAACTGGTGGCCAACGGTATCACACCCACTAACCCCACAGAGATAGTGAACCTGCTAGTGGATAGGTTTGGCAAAAATTTCACTTCCTTATCCCCTCCTAACTTACAACAAACTCTCCCCCAACCCACCCCACCTTACATATCTGAAGAGCAGATCTTCAAAGCCCCGTCCAAGGCAAAGAACACGGCCTCCATGGGATCAGATGACATCCCAGGCAGTCTTCTATACAGGCTAAAACATGAATTAGCATCACCAGTAAGTACCCATTTCAATCATGGCCTAACCACAGTCTTTGTTCCTATGGAATGGAGAACAGCTGAAGTTATTCCCCTTCACAAAGGTTGCCTAGCAACAGAACCAGGGAATTATAGACCCATAAGTCTGTCCAGGCTCATCTGTAAAGCCATGGAATGTATCATTATGGACCTCATAAATAAAAACACAGGTGACCTCCAAATCCTGGATCCTACCCAATTCAGCTTCATGAAGGGCAGATCCTGCCTGCTAAAGCTGGTGAATTTATTTGAAAGTGTGACTAAGGCCATTGATGAGGGCAAATCTGTGCACACAGCATACCTCGACTTGGCAAAGGCTTTTGACACAATCCCACATTCAGGCATTACCAATGAACTTAGCAAAATGAATGTAAACCCCTCCGTTGTAAGATGGGTTGCCAACTGGCTCACAAACTGGACAAACACTATCAAAGTGGATGACTCCACATCAACCAACATACCTGTTACCACTGGGATGTCGCAGAGGTCAGTGCTTCTCAGAAGTTCAGTATACTTCTCAGACGTTAAGGCCAAAACTAAAGGGTTATGGCTGACCAAGTTTGCAGATGACTGCAAACTAGATGCAATCATTGAATCCCCAGATGATGTCAGTATACTCCAGGATGGTCTCACACTGAGAAACGACTGGTGTCTTAGTCACGATCTCAAACTGAATGCAAAGAAATGCATCATCATTCCCTTTGGCACAAACAATGTTCCTTCACATTATCAAATCAGCAATAATACCCTAAGTACCCATGAAGTGTTAAGGGATCTGGGGTCACAGGTTGACCTTGACCTTAACTTCAACCACCACATGTCTACCATTGTAAGGAAAGCTTTCCACATAGCTCACTTGATTAGTAAAGGCATCGACTCAAGAGCAAAAGAAGTTATAACCCCCCCCCAATAATCTACACTTATCTGGGCCATAATTGAGTATAATGCCTCATTCGGTATGCACCATACTAAGCACCTACAGCAATTAGAGAAGACCTCAGAGTTTCTAATAAAGTAGATCAAGGGTCTCCGGCATGTGCCTTACACGAACCGACTAAAGTCCCTGTCACTATACTCTGTATCATATAGGCTTCTTAGGGGAGACTTATGCCTGGCTTACAGAGCAACTCAAGACCCAAACCTAATGAACTTACTGCATATCCATAAATCAAATGGGTCTAGGGCTACCCATTCCAGGGACTTAAATATGGTCTGCTACTTAAATAGGACATGCTGGAGGGACAGATTTATCTCCCAGTGATTGCCACATCTTTGGAACAGGCTACCAATTCATGTCAAGCAGAACACCTGTATGACACTGTTTAAGAGGAACCTGGATGAGTGGATGGGTCACTGTAAATTCTTACCAGGGACTGAGCTCACAGCTCTCCTGGACATGGGTAGTCATCACTAAATGTAATCTTGGGTATTGACTTGTAACTCTATGGTATTACATTGGGTTGAAATGGCTAGGCTTACAATGACCTCCGAGCTGATAGCCTAGTAATCTCCTATGATCCTATGTACTTTGAAGAGCACCACTATTCTGTTATTTCAATTTATGTTTAATTTAATAAACTACAGCTTAGCTGGTCATGGGTTTACACTTTGACTTATATTTAAATCAAAATTTCAGGTGATACAGAAAAGCAAGCATCCTTTGTTTATTTTTGATACTATTACATTGTGGTGGCAGCCCCATTAGCAGTAGTTAGCAAGTTTGTTTATGTGCTTTTCATCTTTTCACTTCTTATATGATGCTCATATGTTGTGAATCACTGCGCTCCTCTTTTGATCATTTTGTAATTGAATTTTTCTTTCTGATGCTCCATATGACTTTTCTCATTTCACAGCTGGTCAAATTTTATTACTTGAGTCTGTGATTCATCCTAGGTCATTTAATACTCTGTATAGGAAAGATGGGTGTGGTCTTGAGTATATTAATTAGGGAGGACTTTGTGATTGCAGCATACCTAGAAGAAAAAAGTGAGACTTTTGATTTAAAAAATAAAAATTGATTTTAATCATGCCACAGTGACCTAGAATGAGAATATAAGAGTGGAGCCCACAAGTGGGGTCTAGGGAGACTTGCCCCCCCCCCACAAAATACATGTGTAGAGTTTTGATGGCTGCAATTACATGAAAGTAGTTCCATTATAAGTACATGTATTTAAGTGCTTCAAGTACTTGAACGACTGTTTTCATGTAGTTTCAGCCAATGCAGCAAATTAAGACTATGAGCTCTAAATAAGATGCTTCCTGTAGGCCTTGGTTTGATTCTCCCAGCTTCCATTTGCCTGCTGTGTGACCCTGAGCAAGTAACTGAACCAGAGAATGTCCTGGAAATTGTGCTAAACTCCTGACATCTCCTGGACTGCATGCCTACTCTTATGAACCTCTGGGACATTGCTTGGATCAGATGTAGTCTGACTTCTACAGAACTGACCATGCTGGTCAATTCAGATTCAGGAAATTATTTCAGAAAATAATCATAAAACTCTTCATGAGTGCACTCAGTTATTCAACAGTTTTGTTAGCTAAAGGAAAACAAACAAGAATGCAAGAAAAATATTAAAAATAATATGACCTCCTTATGTCCACTGCTTCATGCAATTGTTTCAAGCCTATTTCAGGGCTGAGAAAAAGGCAACATTTAACTTCATCAGTCTTAGAATCAAAAGCTGTACTTCAGTTAACAACTTAAAGAAATATTACTCAGAAAATAGGATGATACCACTATTAAATACTCTTCTGCTTAAAATTTTGTGCATTATTGCTGACTGGAGGGCAAGGCTACACGTCCAATAACAACCCCCAAAGGTGTGTGTGTGTGTGTGTGTGTGTGTGTGTGTGTGTGTGTGTGTGTGTGTGTGTGTGTGTGTGCATGTGAATGGTGTGTGCGTGTGTGTGTGTGTGTGTGTGTGTGTGTGTGTGTGTGTGTGTGTGTGTGTGTGTGTGTGTTTGCAGCTGTGGAATGGATCCTGTTTTGTATTATACAGCAGCTTTGGCCCTGTGGAAATCATATCATCCTTCATAACCTATCTCCCTTTCTAATGTAGCTTGATCTCTGCTCTCATTGGTATTTTTCCTGTTATGTGTCAGCTCTCTTAGTCATCTTATCTAGGCAATTACCTGTCACTCAATCTTAAAAGGATTTCTACTTATACACTACCTGTCAAATCCTTGCCAACTCCAATTAGACTGGGTGTACTTATTAACTCTGTATACTATCCCTGTACCTATCTTAAGTTAAAAGACAGATTAAGCACTGTAAATAATTGTTATACTTTTACTATACCAACTTGAAAATGTTTATATTTGTATCTAATACTATTTTTTCACTTACAATTTTATTGTAATTTTGTGGAGCTTTTCTCCCCAGGCCTCTGATAAAAAAGGGCTTTCAGCTCAGCTGGACAACCTGGGTCAACAAATGTAAAATAAATAATAATAAATAAATAAATAAATATAAACAGTGTAAGTTTAACATTTTTCAGCTGTATACAGAAGCTGCTTGACTACACTTTGTGGAGTCTTAAATTTCATTGTCAATTAACTTTCATTCAGTGAGATTAACCTGGTTAAAAAAATGCCATAGGTAAAAAAAAAAAATTTGCATACCTAAAACAAGGTTCTACTATGAAATGCTGACTTTCTTGAAACTCGACCTTTCAAAAGATTGAAAAAAGAAAAACAGCCTGAAAATCAACAGGGTGAAAAACTAATTTTTTCTTGTTTTTTGCAGAGGGCAAGCCCCCCTGCATCCCTAATGTGGGGGACAAACTCCCCACACTTCCCACACTTGGATATACCTACTGAGTGGTTGCACCAACTCGAAGAAGGGAGAAAACTTCCCCAAAAGTGAATCATTGTCGGTGCCCAATTAGAACTCACACCGCCAATGATTTCCTATGGAGAAAAGTGTTCAACCTTATTATGTTGTTCATATTTTTTTCTGTGGGCTACTGATACTTGAGGAATTTCTCCTTGAGCACGTGTAGGGAAGCCCTTAAAACATTCCATTTCAGTCATATTTGCTATCATCAGAGAAAACTGTCAGTATTTATATGTGACACAAAAACAGGGCTACTTGCATAGAAAAAACTCACAAGTTTAACTGAGTTTATCAGTTAAGCCGCACTCTTGTGAAAAACCTATGTAATGTATTTCTTCATGGAAATATATGTTCTATGTCTTTATTAGAGAAGCAAAAAGAATGCTTCTACAAATTCAGTGAGATGCTTGGTTTGGTGAGTAAGGCAATGTCTGAACCGAGTTAAATATAGTCAGAAATTATTTGGCACTGGCCACATGACTAAGACGCATTGACATCTCCTTCATAATTCAGAGAATCCACTTTTTTTATCAGTGATACACATATGATAGATTCTGTACTATTTCTGCACAAGCATCACTCATCTTAAGAGCACATTAATTGTGAGAAAAAGGCCTTGCAACTTGAAAGCCTGCCTACTGAATGCTCCACTGATACCATTACAGAAGTGACCAAAATAATCCTTTTTACATATTTCTTTTTTGTCCCTCTTTGCATGCCTTCCAGTTGACCATCAGCTGCTCCTTGTTTACTTCCAATCCAGCATTTTACTTTGTGTTCCCAGTATCCTCTATATTAGGCTGGGACTGCTCCCCTTGTGGGTGGAGGAAGGGAAATGGCCATGAAGAGAGTATCTTGCAACATGACATATGCTGTCCTGTATTTCAGGAAAATCTTTTGCATGAACTAAATGGCTGCATCTATTGATATATATATATATATATATATATATATATATATATATATATATATATATATATATATATATATATATAGTTAGTGCCAGACCCTTCTTCTAGGCAACATTCCAATGTCTGTCTGCTGTGTGAGCGCTGCCATGCCTTTATCACCAGTGGCATGTCATATTCATCCATCCATCTCTTCATCCTTCCATCCATACATCCATCCATCCCTCCCTCTCTCCCTCCATCCATCCATCCACCCATCCATCCATCCATCTACAACCCTGTTTTACCACTTTTGCACACGGGGTTGGGGTGTCACTTCCACAGTGACAATAATTTACAGTCAATGTTCACATCACTGGGTGGCTAGCCCTGACCCAGTCATTCTTCCATACCACACACATGCACACTCAAACCTATGTCCAATTTAGTGGGCCCGGTCCACTTACGACATATCTTTGGAAAGTGGGAGGAATGTCAGATTATCAGAAAAAAAACTTTCTTTCTTCTGTAGTGGACAATCCAGCACAAAGGTGTTCCTACCTACACAACTCCTGCCCATCTCCTTCAGTGTCCAAGTTGTTAACTGAACGCAGCTAGCCGGGGTCATATTTAGGGCTCTGTTTATCTATGGCATAGATCCAGAGTGCCAAAATACATTTCTTAGACAGAATATGTGTGTGTAAATAAGAGGGAGGATAGAGGAATGGTGAGGATGCAGGGAGTTGAGTTGGCGAAGGTGGATGAGTTTAAGTACTTGGGATCAACAGTTCAGAGTAATGGTGAGTGTGAAAGAGAGGTGAAGAAGAGAGTACAGGCAGGGTGGAATGGGTGGAGAAGAGTGTCAGGAGTGATTTGTGACAGACGGATAACAGTAAGAGTGAAAGGGAAGGTCTGCAAGAGGGTAGTGAGACCAGCTATGTTGTATGAGTTGGAGACAGTGGCATTGACAAAAAAGGCAGGAGTCAGAGCTGGAAGTGGCAGAGTTAAAGATGTTAAGATTTGCACTGGGTGTGACAAGGATGGACAGGATTAGGAATCAGTATATTAGAGGGTCAGCCCATGTTGGAAGGTTTGGAGACAAAGTCAGAGAGGCGAGATTGCATTGGTTTGGACATGTGCTGAGGAAGGATGATGGGTATATTCAGAAAAGGATGCCAAAGATACAGCTGCCAGGTAAGAGGAAAAGAGGAAGGCCTAAGATAAGGTTTATGGACGTGGTGAGAGAGGACATGCAGGCAGTTGGTGTGACAGAGCAATATGCAGAGGACAGGACAAAATGGAAACAGATGATCCTCTGTGACGACCCCTAATGGGAACAGCCGAAAGAGAAGAAGAATAAGCCTTTTTGATGTAGAAAACATTTAAATATACACAAAAGTTGATATATTTTTGCATTTCTAAGCTGTGCTTAATAATACCTCAGAATTTAATCAGTAAAAAAAAAAAACTTTTACATATAGACACCTGGTTTACCTTATGCCATCAATGGTATTTTTGACTCAGCTTTCATTCGGATGCTAGCTAATGATTATAATGTCTTGCAAGCCTTAGAGATTTAAATCCCTATATACTGCTCACTGCTCATTAGATTAATGCTTATTGGAGTATTGTAAATTCTTAGTAAGTACTTGTTTTAGATGCACTAAATGGATGTGGTGTTGTTTGAAGAAGGCGGTCTTTCAGTAAATCTTATATAAATATTTTAACCTGCACTTGCTGGAGTTTCAAGATGAATTCACAGATCCATGTTTCTCTCTAAAACAGAATGCAGGTAATGTTGTACTTTAAGTTTAAATGTGATGAAATTAATTTACTATAATTAAAATTTTATTTTAATGAATTTTAGTGTTTGACATGATGTATGTATAAAATGTTTAGCTATCACTTATATGTAACAGTTCTTTAATATATACTGCTATACATTATTAATATTTCATATCACTTAAGATGAGTAACTGGGAATTATTAAAAAAGAACAAAACAAATTAAACAAAAACAGTTTTGAATTTAATATTATTTCTAATATTATAATTCATTTCTGCATTTCTTTTTAACATTTTATGAATTCTAACATATTTTTCTGTAAAGCGCAACATAAAGTGACATTCATCCTGCAGTAGTAGGTTTGATTCTTGCCTAGTCTGTAATGTTGATGATGTAATTTAACAAACCAGTGCTAGCAGGCCATCCCTGCAAAAACACTTTTGTACTCAATTGGAAATACCCTGTTAAAAAAGAAAGAAAACACAATATTATTACTTTGCTAATTCATAATTAGGTGATAATATAAAGATCTGTGTTTTGGAATATTATGCAGTTGCAACTTCTCTAAGACACACATTCATAGCTAGGTCAAGCATACATTGTCATGCTTATGATACAGCAAAATAATATCTGGTTACAGACAGTGCAAAGGTTCAGTGTTTGGTGTTGCTGCCCACAGGTCCAGAGTTTGATTCTAATCAGTTCCTCTTTGCATAGACTCTTCATTTGTGTCTCATGTCTGCATAGGCTCTCCACAAGATAGCTAATTTCTAACCTCTCAAAAGAAATTTGCTTAAAGTGTCTTGACTATCCTAAAATACATGTAATACTGTTGCCATGTACATTTTTCTGAGTGATATCATCTAATGAGGTATTTTATTTATTTTATTTGATTTGACATTTGTTCACTGAGATAGTCTGACTAGGCAAAAACCCCTTTTCAGTGGATGCCCAGGGAGAAAAGCTCTACATTACAACAATACAAGAAAACTAACATGATAAAGTAATGTACATTACAAAAGTTTGGCAATATAACTATTTTTAATAAAAGTCACTTATAGTAAAAAATAAGAAGAAAGACACAGTGGGTGAGGATAATAGCTAACAGCAGGGAAAAGGGAAGAGGATGTTGACATCCCATTCAAGGTAGATCATGCATTTTGCCCAGCATTTCATGACTAGGTTCAGCCTGGCATGATCCTGGATTAAGCAGTGGCAGTGGACTAATGGATATAGGGTTGGTGTAATAGTGAAGCACCTCACAGACACAAAGTTTTTTTTCTGACCTCTGTTTATTCCCTAGTTGTTGGCAAAGCATTTAATAGTTTACAGACTAATTGCCTAGTATTTTCCTATGAATTGAATAATTATTGCACAGCACTGTCATCTTCTGGATATAAAACAGGGTTGTATTTGATTTATTACACTGTAACATTGAGAATCATTGCTTTCACAAATCAGTCACAGCATTTCACACACATATATATACACACATACACACACACACACACACACACACACACACACACACACACACACACACACACACCTCTCTCTCTCTGTATATATATATATATATATATATATATATATATATATATATATATATATATATATAAATACATATAATAAACTACAGGGAATACTGGTACCTGTGAGCAATAAAGCTGCTGGCTGAGAATTTTTAAAATATCAGGAAAAAAGAACCAAGAACTGTAGACAAGCTCAGCTGAGACTTCAGAGAAATCAAAGACTTATAACTTGTTTAGAAATCTAAATTTCTTTACTGAAAGTGCTTTGTAGCTACAACATATCCATATGTTATATATACATATGTCTGTTTTATTGGAACACCGGTGCTGACCTTAATGTTGACTTTAAACATTGGACTGGACTCATGAACACCTAAACTAAGTATGCACCATTCTGAGTGACTAGACAACACAAGCTTAAGTCACATCTTCTTCTTCCTCCTAATTTTAGTTTTGCTACTGATTTTCTTGCAACCTTAAATATGGAGAGGGATTCACAAAGGTTACTGCAATCTACAGACTACATATACACTTAGTCTAATCTTTCTGAGTGAATAGACTGCACAGAAAATGTGGTAGGAATGTTCTTGAATACAAATTGTGTACACTTAGTGTTAGGCATTCAGGAATCCATTCCAACATCTTTTCGTTTTCAGAACTTTCAACATTTCAGATCGTATTTTACTGTAGGTTCTTTCTGAATGAAGCCTTGCTATCATGTCTTCTACGCAATGGGAAATTAGTGTGGTCTAATAACAAATAGGGTAGAAAGGGTAGGTTTGCTCGGTAGTGCCCAGGAACTTACTAGAGTTTTCACACTGCTCACCATGTGTGGTTGAAAACACTTTCGTACTTTATTGAGGAAAGTTTTTTCACCTCTTGCAGTTTCTGCATGTCAAACAAAAAAAAGATATTACTTATAATTTTCAAATAAGCTCTAAGTACATAAGTTGCTTCATTTACACAGGGTTCATGCTCTTTTTCACAATCAAATATGCTCACATGCAGCTACAACTATTAACATTGTACTGGGGAGAGAGTCGGTCAGCTACCTGACCCAGGGATATTTTCTTTTTACCTCTTCATTTGTTCAGCATGGTTAAGTGCAATCTACCCATCTGTGCTATTGTTTTTGACATTTGAAAAAGGGATTGAGAATTATTCTGACACTCGTTAACTAATCTGATTTTCATACCAAGTGCTGTAACATACAAAGTGTAGTACAAAACAAATCATAACACTTCTGATACAATTACTATGAAAACAAATTGCCTTTCAAACACTATTTGACTGGCTTCAAGTAAGGCTGTCAACAAATTATCATACTGTCTGCGATAAGCTAAACATTAAACAACTGCAGAAAACCTGCAATTTTTGTTTGTATTTATTTATTTAGTTAAACTACTTCTGTCTAAGAACTTGTATGTAATTTACTGTTGATAATGTTCAACATCATGTCCATTTTTGTACAATTATATAACAGGATAATGGCCATGGGGGCCTTACAAGCCTAGCCAAGAGTTTATCCCCCAAAAAGAAACTTCAATCAGCACCTGTCACCCCTGTCATTGAGGGCACAGGTGGAACCCTTGGGACAAATTTGTGGTTGCCCATCCACTTATCAAGGTTGCGCTTGAAGAGGATCAGCAAAATAACTTTGTTTGATGTTTATGGGGAGTCTATTCCAAAAATGGGGCAGCCTCTGGAAGACAAACCTCTCTCTCCAGCAGGTTTTGTTAATATCAAAATAAGTAAAGGAATGCTGCTCACAAAGGCAAATGCTCTCGTTTAGAACAGTCAAAATTAAAAATGTATATATAAACCAAGAGCAAAGTAAGGATCCGTTTAAAATATTTTCAAATCAAATCGTTTATTGTTTCAAATGATAAGCGCTTTCGCTAAATATTAGCTTCATCTGATCACATACCATTTATTATACATAATGCTTAAATGCTGAATACGAGCAGTTATTCATTCAAATAAACCAATCAGAAGATCATATCAATTAATTTCTTTTCAGAATTAAAAGGGTAAATACAGAAGTAAGATGCATAAACTAACCTTTGAAAATACATATAGTTACTTCCTATCTATCAAATACATAAAATATATAATATTAAAAATAAAATATATTCACAATCATCCAAATAGATACATAAAGAAATATAAATATTGAAACTATAAAATGCTAAATACATATGACTATGCATGTAAATTTATGTTTAATAAAATATTTGGTGTGTATTAGATACTAAAAACATATAATAAATACACATATGTAATATAATATTGCATAAATACAAATATGTATGTAAATAAATATATCTATTTAAAAATGTATATAGATAAATTCTTTGGTTATTTATTTATTTTATGGTTGTTTATTTTATATGTCTACGTTGCCTAAGTGTCGGTTTTATTGATACCTTGTCATTCAATCCTGAACCTCTATCTGCTCTCAACGTAATAATCCAATTATTCTCCTTTTCTTCTGTACGTGATGTGATATTTCCACCTCTCATATCAGGTACAATTACTTCTATCACTCTAAACATAAATTCATGACGAATGTTATTTAAAAAATGTGTTTTGCTAAAGCATTTTGCATATTATTTTTCCTAATGTTATAGATATGCTCCCTTATTCTATCACGTAGTGGGCGGTTTGTCTTGCCCACATAAAAGGATGAGCATAATTTGCATACTGCTAAGTAAACAACATTAGCAGTCATACAATTAGCATCTACCTTAAAATGAAAAACTTTTCCAGTATCAGGGTTATAGAATCTTGTATTACTATCAATAAAAACACAGAAGTTACACGTTAGAACATATTGATATTTCATTGGGCTTAATAACATTTCGGGGTGGGCCAAAATATGGTAGACCTTTAGTTTGACGTAGACCATAAACATCACTGACATGCTGATTAACTTCATCTGTTCTGTAACCTCTATCTAATAATCTATTTCTTAAACTAGATAGATCATTCTCTAAGCCTTCCTCCAATGGATTTAGTCTGGAACATCTTAATGTCTGTCCTTTTATAATATTCTTAAAAATATGTGGTGGGTGCATACTAGATCTATGGAGCAGCATATTACTATGACAAGATATTCGAAATACTCCAGTGTTTATAAGACCATTGTGTAATCTTTCTACATAAACGTCTAAAAATTCCACCTTTTCAAAAGAACACTGCATAGTAAACCTTAGGCAGTCTGTTAACTTATTCATAGTGTCAAGCAGTGCCTCTAAGTCGTTAAATGTCCCATTCCATAAAAGGAAAACATCATCCACAAATCTACGATAAAAAACAACATGTTATTTAAACAAGGGCTCAGTAAATAATACAGATTCTTCCCAAAATGCCAGAAACATGTTGGCGTAGCTATTGGCACATGGAGTGCCCATAGCTACGCCTTCATGCTGTCTATAGATGTTGCCATTGAACATAAATATATTATTATACAACACCAATTCCAAAAACTGGGCTATCAAATCAATCAGCACTTCAGAGTAATTACTGTGCTGCTTGAGATAACTGGAAACATAAGTTAAACCCAATTTGTTAGGAATCACCGTAAAAAGCGATTGTATATCAAGGGTAACAAAGGAACATGCATCAATAAATTCATACTGCATAACACATTCATAAAGGTCAACTAAAAAATGTTTGGTATCACGTAGAACAAATTTGTTATTTTTAAAATCGACCTAAGATGTTTCTCTATAAATACTGAGAGGTGCTCAGTAACCCAACCTCTTCCAGACACGATCGGTCTCATGGGTGGGTTATTTGGATTTTTGTGCAACTTGGGGAGTCCATACATTAATGGTATAACTGGTTTATCAATAACTAAATATTCAAAGACATTTTTCTCAATTAGATTACTTTTGAAACTGTCTAAAAGGGTAAAGTGTATATATTTGCATGTTTCATAGACATCCTGATCATTAATAGTCACATAATATTTATCATTTAACATAGTGAACATAGAACTCATATAGTGTTTACTATCCATTACTACGACACCAGAGCCTTTATCCGCTGGTCTAATAATAATATTCATATTTGCTTGTAAATTGATCATACTTCTTCTCTCATTGTATGTAAGGTTATCAGATCTTTTAAACTTATTAAACTTTTTTGTTTCATAATAATTATATAGATCTTCTTCAGTGACTTTCATGAATGCTTCCACTAAAGGATGGTTCATTGGTACATAGTCACTGAAGTTTTTAAAATAAAGCCTTTTTTAATGTTGGTAACATTAGTAGCAACTGTATCTTTATAAATGTATTTAAGCATTACATTTCTACAAAACACCTTGAGATCAGTTATAGTGTCAGTCAAACAACCAGTTCTCTTAGGAATAAAGTTTAAACCCTTACTCAATAGGGAAATATCAGATTCAGTTAGCTCTGTAGTAGATACATTGTGTACTAATTTTTCTTTGTCCACATTTTCTTTAATGTAGTGTGATGGAGGGAATCTCCTGATAATTTTCTTTTTTGTCTCCCCCTGCTCATGGAGCGTGACCTTTTCGGGCCCTTGTCCATGCGTACAGGTAGGGGAAAAGACAAATTAGCATCAAAAACAGGTTCATTAATATTGCTATTCCTGATCTTAGGTTTAACTATAGGTTCTTTATTAGTTACAGGTTTATTTTTAATGATACTAATTTCAGGATATAGATTGCTATCTGCTTGCATACTTGGGTGAATTAGTCTTATAACATCATTTGAATCATTACAAAATTCATCTGCAACCACATCATTTGTATTTTCATCAACCACTGTATTAGTTACATGTTCACCTCTACAATCATGTACTTGGACAGTGTCCATATTAACAACTCTGTTATTTACATTATCAGGTACATTTGGACCATTAGAAACATTCATATTAACATTAGCACTATTAGCTTTTGAAGGTTCACCAGCAATGTTACCCCCATTGTGCTGTATAGTACGAGCACTAGTTTCAGTCAATTGTTCATCCTGCATATTTAAAACAAGTCCGTTTGTGCCATGCCTCGGCCAAGTGAAGACATGGCCAGATCTAAAGTCATTCAAATCACGCAGTACTTTGTTCTTCTTTTGTTGTAATAATAAACTCCGGAAGAAGCAAAGCTTGTTAATACCATCAATCTTAAACAAAAACAGTTATTTAATGACTTTCCAAATGCTGTTGTATGCCCGCTATTTGAAAGCTTGCTTGATTGTGTTTCGGCATATGACCGTAAACTATTACAACAAAAGAAGAACAAAGTACTGCGTGATTTGAATGACTTTAGATCTGGCCATGTCTTCACTTGGCCGAGGCATGGCACAAACGGACTTGTTTTAAATATGCACGATGAACAATTGACTGAAACTAGTGCTCGTACTATACAGCACAATTGGGGCAACATTGCTGGTGAACCTTCAAAAGCTAATAGTGCTAATGTTAATATGAATGTTCTTAATGGTCCAAATGTACCTGATAATGTAAATAACAGAGTTGTTAATATGGACACTGTCCAAGTACATGATTGTAGAGGTGAACATGTATCTAATACAGTGGTTGATGAAAATACAAATGATGTGGTTGCAGATGAATTTTGTAATGATTCAAATGATGTTATAAGACTAATTCACCCAAGTATGCAAGCAGATAGCAATCTATATCCTGAAATTAGTATCATTAAACCTAAGATCAGGAATAGCAATATTAATTAACCTGTTTTTGATGCTAATTTGTCTTTTCCCCTACCTGTATGCATGGACAAGGGCCCGAAAAGGTCACGCTCCATGAGCAGGGGGAGACAAAAAAGAAAATTATCAGGAGATTCCCTCCATCACACTACATTAAAGAAAATGTGGACAAAGAAAAATTAGTACACAATTTATCTACTACAGAGCTAACTGAATCTGATATTTCCCTATTGAGTAAGGGTTTAAACTTTATTCCTAAGAGAACTGGTTGTTTGACTGACACTATAACTGATCTCAAGGTGTTTTGTAGAAATGTAATGCTTAAATACATTTATAAATATACAGTTGCTACTAGTGTTACCAACATTAAAAAAGGCTTTATTTTTAAAAACTTCAGTGACTATGTACCAATGAACCATCCTTTAGTGGAAGCATTCATGAAAGTCACTGAAGAAGATCTATATAATTATTATGAAACAAAAAAGTTTAATAAGTTTAAAAGATCTGATAACCTTACATACAATGAGAGAAGAAGTATGATCAATTTACAAGCAAATATGAATATTATTATTAGACCAGCAGATAAAGGCTCTGGTGTCGTAGTAATGGATAGTAAACACTATATGAGTTCTATGTTCACTATGTTAAATGATAAATATTATGTGACTATTAATGATCAGGATGTCTATGAAACATGCAAATATATACACTTTACCCTTTTAGACATTTTCAAAAGTAATCTAATTGAGAAAAATGTCTTTGAATATTTAGTTATTGATAAACCAGTTATACCATTAATGTATGGACTCCCCAAGTTGCACAAAAATCCAAATAACCCACCCATGAGACCGATCGTGTCTGGAAGAGGTTGGGTTACTGAACCTCTCAGTATTTATAGAGAAACATCTTAGGTCGATTTTAAAAATAACAAATTTGTTCTACGTGATACCAAACATTTTTTAGTTGACCTTTATGAATATGTTATGCAGTATGAATTTATTGATGCATGTTCCTTTGTTACCCTTGATATACAATCACTTTTTACGGTGATTCCTAACGAATTGGGTTTAACTTATGTTTCCAGTTATCTCAAGCAGCACAGTAATTACTCTGAAGTGCTGATTGATTTGATAGCCCAGTTTTTGGAATTGGTGTTGTATAATAATATATTTATGTTCAATGGCAGCATCTATAGACAGCATGAAGGCGTAGCTATGGGCACTCCATGTGCCAATAGCTACGCCGACATGTTTCTGGCATTTTGGGAAGAATCTGTATTATTTATTGAGCCCTTGTTTAAAGAACATGTTTTTTATCGTAGATTTCTGGATGATGTTTTCCTTTTATGGAATGGGACATTTAATGACTTAGAGACACTGCTTGACACTATGAATAAGTTAACAGACTGCCTAAGGTTTACTATGTAGTGTTCTTTTGAAAAGGTGGAATTTTTAGACGTTTATGTAGAAAGATTACACAATGGTCTTATAAACACTGGAGTATTTCGAAAATCTTGTCATAGTAATATGCTGCTTCATAGATCTAGTATGCACCCACCACATATTTTTAAGAATATTTTAAAAGGATAGACATTAAGATGTTCCAGACTAAATCCATTGGAGGAAGGCTTAGAGAATGATCTATCTAGTTTAAGAAATAGATTATTAGATAGAGGTTACAGAACAGATGAAGTTAATCAACATGTCAGTGATGTTTATGGTCTACGTCAAACTAAAGGTCTACCATATTTTGGCCCACCCCGAAATGTTATTAAGCCCAATGAAATATCAATATGTTCTAACGTGAAATTCTCAACCCATTATACAACAGACCTTTTTGAGGTCAAGAGAATTATTAGTAAACATTGGGATATATTAAAGACAGATGAACACATTCACCAGATTGTTGGTGAGACACCTTCCTTTTTATATAGGAATAAAAGTAATCTTAAAAGGCTCTTATGTTATCCCAAGATGAGTAAACAACCTAGTAAATTAGGCCATACAAAACAATGTGGGCATTGTAACTTCTGTGTTTTTATTGATAGTAATACAAGATTCTATCACCCTGATACTGGAAAAGTTTTTCATTTTAAGGTAGATGCTAATTGTATGACTGCTAATGTTGTTTACTTAGCAGTATGCAAATTATGCTCATCGTTTTATGTGGGCAAGACAAACCACCCACTACGTGATAGAATAAGGGAGCATATCTATAACATTAGGAAAAATAATATGCAAAATGCTTTAGCAAAACACATTTTTTAAATAACATTCGTCATGAATTTATGTTTAGAGTGATAGAAGTAATTGTACCTGATATGAGAGGTGGAAATATCACATCACGTACAGAAGAAAAGGAGAATAATTGGATTATTACGTTGAGAGCAGATAGAGGTTCAGGATTGAATGACAAGGTATCAATAAAACCGACACTTAGGCAACGTAGACATATAAAATAAATAAACAACCATAAAATAAATAAATAACCAAAGAATTTATCTATATACATTTTTAAATAGATATATTTATTTACATACATATTTGTATTTATGCAATATTATATTACATATGTGTATTTATTATATGTTTTTAGTATCTAATACACACCAAATATTTTATTAAACATAAATTTACATGCATAGTCATATGTATTTAACATTTTATAGTTTCAATACTTATATTTCTTTATGTATCTATTTGGATGATTGTGAATATATTTTGTTTTTAATATTATATATTTTATGTATTTGATAGATAGGAAGTAACTATATGTATTTTCAAAGGTTAGTTTATGCATCTTACTTCTGTATTTACCCTTTTAATTCTGAAAAGGAATTAATTGATATGATCTTCTGATTGGTTGATTTGAATGAATTAACTGCTCATATTCAGTATTTAAGCATTATGTATAATAAATGGTATGTGATCTGATGAAGCTAATATTTAGTGAAAGCGCTTATCATTTGAAACAATAAATTATTTGGTTTGAAAATATTTTAAACGGATTCTTACTTTGCTATTAGGTTTTGTTAATGTCACATATTAAATTTAAGCCTTTCGATTGGGTACTATGCAGGGAGTTAGACTTACAGATATGGCATACCAGTAGTAGAGCAGAGTCTGAGATTGCCTCGTAGGTGAGACACAAATCACCTCTAAGCAATCTGTACGATACAGAGTAGATTGATAGTGATTTGAGCCTGTCTACATAGGACAGGTGTTGGAGGCCATGGATTCTCTTTGTGAGAATTTTCTGTGGCCTCTCCAGTTGGTTCAGGTGTTTGGAGAGGTACATACCAACTGGGGCATTGTACTCAATTATTGGCCTAATGAGAGAGGAGTACAGAGAGGTAATAACCTCTGTTTTTCTGGATACAATCCCTTTACTTATGAGATGAACCAAGTAAAACGCTTTTCTGACCACTGCCCTACATGATTGTCAAATGTGAGATTGTTGTCAATTTGTATACCCAGGTCTCTCACCACAGGTTATGTGCTTAGGGAGTTGCTGCTAATGTGGTAATCAGTAGGGGACATGATTTTGCCGAATGGTATGATAATCTAACTCCTATAACAATATTGCCAGATTTGCCACTGGTAATGCATTTCAAACACACCACTGTCTGAATCTAAAGCAGCTAGACTGGCTTGAACTCCCTAACGTGCTAACTTTTTCCCAACTCACCATTGTTCATAAAATCTTTTACCAACCAAATAATACTCCAATACTTGCTAACCTCATTACCCCTTATAATAATCTTAATTCCCTACGCTCTTTGAGTAAACTACTTGCTAGCATAAGTAAGTCCAATAACTTGTCAGACGACAGCCTATTCTCCAGTACTGCTGGGAAACACTGGAACCTTCTACCTACCGATCTAACACTACTACCTTCACTGTCACTCTTTAAGGAAAAACTCAAAAGTCACCTAAAATCACTCTGGTTATGTCCCTGCACTAACCCGGATTAATCTACTACCTTTCCTATTTTTATCTTCATACTGTCTCTGGATACAGCATCATACTCTACATACCCCTCTGTGTGCTAAAAACTGGTCATTGTAAAACATATATAACCACAAGTATATATGTTAAGTAGCAATGAACTCTAATGTATCTCTCTTATCAAACGATCACATGACTGTTATATGACTTTATACTCGCCTTCTTAGTATTGTACTTTTTATAACCTTTCTCTTTATTCCAAATACCTATTACTTTATTTGTTATACAATTGTATATTTCATTTTGTGCTATGTTGGAGCTTTTATCCCCGGGCCTCTACTGAAAATGGACATGTATCCAGTTAGACTAGCCCGGTCAACAAATGTAAAATAAAAAAATAAATAAATAAATAATACATTTTGTTTAGCATTTAACTTAAGACCATGACTTTGGCACCAATCATTTGTTGCTGTGAGACCCTCATGAAGTATGTTAACATAATTTTGGGAGTCAATGACAGCACCCAACTTACAGTCATCCACAAACTTGGTCAGCCACAGGCCTTTTGTCTTTGCCTGGACCTCTGGTCCCAGGACAGATCCCTGGGGGACACCACTAGTGAAAAATCTGCTGTCGGTGGTAGTGGTACCTATTTTGATCTTGTGGGTCCTATCAGTGAGCCAGTTGGCCACCCACCTGATGAGATAGGGATTTACGCCAAATTCTGTTAGCTTTTTGATGATGCCCAAATGGGGGATTGTGTCAAAGGCTTTGGTCAAGTCAAGGTAAGCTATATGTACTGACTTTCCCTTATTCAGTGCCTTGGTGGCAGTCTCAAAAAAGTCAACCAGGTTCAATAAGCAAGATCTGTCCTTGACGAATCTGAACTGGGTGGGGCCAAGTGCTTGCAGATTGCCTGTGTCCTTGTTTATGAGGTCCATAATAATACACTCTATGGCCTTGCAGATCAGACCTGTCAAGCTAATGGGGGTGATAGTTTCCAGAGTCACTAGTGGCACCACCTTTGTGCAAAGGGATGACAATGGCAGTTCTCCACTCTGCTGGAATGAAGCCTGTATTTAGGCTATGGTTGAATAGGGTGCTCAATGCTGAGGCTAGTTCTTACTGGAGATGTTGCAGAATACAGCCTGGGATACTATCGTTTCTCATGGAAACTGTGTTCTTTGGTTCATAGGTTCAAAGGTTCATAGGTGTGTACTAGGCTAATGGCCTTGGAGCTTTTACAAGCCTAGCCCATAGAAGTGCCCTGGCCTTGTGCCACCCAATGTTAGTTCCCAGTGCCTCCATCAAGTAGAGCCACTGGAGTGATCCCCAGGGTAGACTTTCTATTTCCCATCCACTCATCAAGATTTCTCTTGAAGAGGGCCAGTGAGGTGCTCTGCTTGACATGTATGGGAAGTATATTCCAGAGCATGGGCAGTCTCTGGGTTATGACCTGTCCCTCCAGCATGTTTTGTTGATTGTGGTAATGAAGTTGAGGTCCCTGGAGTGTGTGGTGCAGAGGGATTGGGATTTAATTAGCTGTAGCATTTCTAACAGAGCTGGGTCAGACATGGCTTTGTACATGAAGCAGAGATCGCCTCTTAGTAGACAATCTTTGCCTTGGATAGGGCCTTTAACACTTGATCTGTGGAGATGTGAGGTGCGGGGCAAGTATCAGGGATGTTGAATGGGCCTTTGGGGGGAACGGGGGGGGGGGTGATGTTTGTGCTGAACCTGTCTGCTAGCAGGTTGGCTAAGTCATGCTAGAAGACAGAATAACTACTCTAGTAATATGAGAGTAAGATTTCAAATAAGGGGAAAATGTTATGAGTAGATAGCTGTTACTAGATGTAAATGAATTTTTGTTGAACTGCTGAAGTATATTATAGGTGTTACTTGAAACCCTGTGATATAAATAAGAAACATATTAAGATTCTTAGTTTGGCTTAATGAAGATTCTACTTGAAAATAGCTAAAACCTAAGTTATATTAGTATGTTTTTTTATTTATATCATATGTTTTAAAAATTGTAACATCTGGTACTCGAATAGCCAAGTATAAATCCAGTTAAACTACACATAGATATATTACAAGCAATCAGACTTAATCTATTATTTAAGAAATACCTCCTTCCCACTGGGGGTATTCACCCAAATCCATGGCCAAGCGACATTATACCCCCAAACAAACAAAAAGCTGACCTACTTATCATTGACCTTAACGCTCGCAGTATATCGAACAAACTCCCTCAATTTCACGCATTCATAACCCACTACTCCCCTGACATTCTAACCATAACTGAGACCTGGCTAAAATCCAACACACAGAATGAGCAAATTCTGCCTCCAGGATATAATATCCTAAGGCTTGATAGAACAGGAAAGAAAGGAGGGCGTGTTGCAATTGCCTATAAAAATACACTTACTATACAACCTCTACCAACTCCTCTACCTAAATTTAATACTGCTGAGATCATAGGCTCTATGCTAGAAATAAACAAGAAAAAGAACATCAATATTCTTTGTGCGTATATCCCTCCAGGTAATAACTCTCCAATAATTGAGGAGATTCTTTAATGGGTAAAAGACAACCTCCCACAAGAGACTATTCTACTAGGAGACCTAGATACTGATTGGCTGGCCTGCAGTTCCAAAAAACCTACTAACTACATCAACCTATGCGGATTCTCCCAACTTATTCTAGAACCTACTAGAGTAGATAAGAAATCCCACAATGAATTTATACTAGATTGGACATTAGTAAACTACCTAGAGCAGAACTGCCAAACAGGCTGTCTACCAGACAGCCTTAGTGACCACCTCCCAACATTCCTCCTACGCAAACGTATTAACTTACCCAAACCTACAGTCTTTAGACAAGTCAGAAATGATCACAAAGTTAACCCTGTAGATCCAAACATTTCATTAAAAAAATGTAACTGGGAACCATTACGCTCCTTTGACTTGAAGCAAGCAATGGACTACTTAATACTACTTTCACTAAGGTCCTTGACCTAATAGTCCCCATAAGAACAATTAGAGCTAAACTTTGTTCTGCTCCATGGCTTACCAAATCCACTAGAGCCCTATTAAAATCCAGAGATAAAGTATGGAAAACATGGAAGAAAGACAACACAAATCTTTCTAAACAAAACTACCAACACCTCAAAAACCAGGTTAAACAGCAAACTAAGCTTGATAAACAGAACTACTACCTAAATATCCAAAACAAATACTCCAACAACCCTCAAAAGTTCTGGCATACAATTAACTCCCTACTAAAACCCGGAAAAACCACCACACCCACTCCCATCTCAACCTCCAGAAATACAGATAGCAATATAGCCTCCAAATTCAACCAACACTTTACTGAATCCATTACTTCTCTATCTACTCAACTATCCAGAAATAGCTACACACTCATGCCAACAGCCCCCAAGAACTCTTCTCCCCTCTAATTCTCACCAATCCCAACCTCTACAATAAAGAAATACCTCTTAAAACTGAAACCCACTACTCTTGCAGCAGATGGTTTACCAGCACATTTCCTAAAAAATGGCTGCTAACTCCATATGCTACCCAGTCTCAATCCTTATCAACCTCTCTATACAGGAATCATATATCCCTCGTCTGTGGAAAATCTCTTACATTATTCCCCTTCATAAAGGTGTACCTCTTATGATTTCTCCAACTACTGCCCCATTGCTATCCTGTCTCCTTTATCAAAGATACTAGAGAAATGCATACTCTCTCAAGTCATGCATTTCCTAAACTCAAACAATCTCCTCTCCCCTACACAACACGGTTTCCGCTCACACCATAGTACAACCACAGCCCTTCTCTCCTTCACAAACCTGGTTAACCAGCATAGGAATAACAACATATTTGTATCTGCTATATTCATGGACCTCTCCAAAGCATTTGACATGGTATCTCAATCCATAATAATAGATACTCTAACCTCTTTAGCCTTCATCCCCAACACTATTACTTGTTTTAAAAATTACCTATCGGAACTCCAACAAGCTGTCCAGTGGCAAGGGGGTCTATCACCTCTACTCTCAACCACCGTTGGTGTACCCCAAGGCTCCATATTGGGCCCACTACTCTTTTCTATTTTCACCAACAACCTACATACCTCTACCCTGCAGGCCTCACTAATCCAGTATGCATATGATTCCACCCTAATCTGCTCAGCCCCATCTCTCACCATCCTACAGCAGCTCGTCCAGGAATCCTTTGCCTCACTAGAAAGGTGGATCACTAATATTCAACTCATCTTAAATCCTAACAAAACAAAACTACTTCTATTCACCCCAAACAAATCAAAAACCTCTCCACTTTCCTTCTCTATCTCTTCCAATAATGGTACCGTCATTTCTCCCTCTCTCCACACCAAGCTCATTGGCATCGAAATAGACAACCTCCACTTTGACATTCATATCTGTCAAACTATAAAAAAGGTGCACAAAAAAATGGGTTCCTTATACAGACAAAAAAAACTTTCTATCAGATCTGGCTAAAGTCACCCTAGCTCAAACTCACCTTCTTTTTACACTAATGTATGCAGCCCCAATTTTCACTTATATCAGGAAATCTGACCTATTCAAACTTGAGTCCTGCTATAACAAAATTGCCAAGTTTGCTACAAACTCCCCATTCAGAACCCATCACCGCACAGCTCTTAGGAAACTCCAATGGTTTGAACTTCCTCATTTACTATTGTATCATCAACTTGTCATATCATACAACAACCTAAAATAACCAGACAAAACTTCTGCACTAAAGCAATTACTGACTAGCTACACTCCAAATCGTCCACTCCGCTCTGCCAATAAATCACTCCTCACTGTTACCTCAGCTAATAACACAGCCGGCAAAGCTCTATTATCACATTATAACTAAAACTTGGAATAATCGCCCTACATCCATGACTGCTGCATCAAATACCACTCAGTTCAAAAACACCCTTAAGGCCCATCTCAAAAGCTCTTAGCTCTGTCCATGTGTCACATAGTCCTAAACTCTGCTACCTTTGCACTATCTCTATCTCACTTTTGTTCATGCCCAGTAAGCAGGTTTCTTCCAAATGGTATCCCCTGTTGAAGTAGTGTTATACTTCTTGTAATCCCTGTCTGTTTCTCACTACAAACAGAATGTACATATGTAAATATTTATTTTGAACTGTCTGTATTGTTCTCCATCTCTCACTAGATACTACTAAGAGAACAAATGCTTTTTCTACACTTTGTGTAATATTATTATTGCTGTAATGTGCTATTTTTTTATGTAAGTGGAGCTTTTCTCCCCGGGCCTCCGCTGAAAATGGTTAACAAAAATAAAATAAATAAATTAAACTAACGTAGTTATGTCTGCACTCCTATCTCTTTGTCTTTATTTGAAATCTTAATTTCACTTTACTCTTGTTTGTCTTTTCGGGTTTTCCCAGTTAGGGGCTGCCACAGTGGAACTCCAGTCCGCTAATGACTGGCAGTAGATTTTTATGGTGTCAGGTTGCCAGCCCAACACCCAATCTTCAGCAAAGGCACACCCATTCACACATGTCTTTTGGACGCCACTCAACTGCAGGGAGAACATGCAGACTCCACACAGAAGGCACTCCAGTCGAGAATCGAACAGAAGAACCTCTTGCTGAGAGGCAACAACGCTACCACTGTACCACCACAGCACAGTAATTTCACTTTACTCTCTGGGCATGATATTGAACAGTTTTCACAGCCATCTAAATTCCAGTCCCCACATGTAAATATTTTAATTTAGAAATAAGCATTTTCTTTAGTTCCATGATATTTAACTTTTCAAAGACATAGCATGATAATTTGCTAGCTGCACAACATGATGCCAGTTACAAAAGTCCAACAGGGCTGTTAGTAGTCTTTCAACAAAGCTTTAGGAGGCTAGAGAAAAAACAGGTCACTGAATAAACTCAGACAGTCTCCACTTCGATAGTTACTGGACACCAGGACTTAGAACTCTGACACACAAATAGTTATCATTCAACCAACATGTTGTTTATACTGATCATCAGATAATATATCCAGTGAGGCAATTAAAGAATGATTTGGTAAAATGTAGCAGCAGTCTGAAAGGTAAATATTATACTATGAAAAATGCAAGATAGTCTGTTTGAAGCATCTGATAAAAACCTTGACTGAAGACAAGTATTTGCTTTTAAGTTTTATAAAAAGGTATAACTGTAACAATTTATGAAAACTAAAACAATTGTGTTAAGAATTAACAGACTGCTGTATTGTGAAATAAAATGATCTATGGTATGAATTAAATAAGTTATCATTTCATGATATGCATACCAATACAAAATAGGTTGAAATTAGATTTATCTGTACAATTAATAGTACCTACACACAAGTAATGCATTGGTAAATTAGAAAAAATACAGAGACGTATAATTAATGGTTCTGACAAAGTAGTTTATTTATTTATTTATTTATTTACTTACTATATAGTAACTGAGTAGGTGGCTGACCCTTTTTAATTATGAGTTAAGCTTCATGAGCAGCAAATACAGTACTTTTACACTAAAATCAATACTTTATCGAGATCTACAATACATAAGGCATAGTTTATCTTATACATACAACATGCAAGGAGTATATAGTATATGACAAAAGAAAAAATAAACACCAAAATGGTGTCCAGTAAGGGGACAGTACAACACTCAAAGATAATAACTAAGAGATTACATATTCACAATATAGACAGAAGCAACACACTTACTTTATTGAAGTTCTCTATATCATGGAGTTGCCTATCTTGACGTCATCTTAGACCACTGTATGTGCAATGGTATGGGAGATTAGCCATTGTTATGGTAATAACTGCACTGAGATTCTAAATGAAGGTGGTCTTTTAGTGCATTCTTAAATGAATGGTTTCTTGATTCTTACCTTTGCAGTTGCACCATATCAGGTTTAGTTCGAGTGCATTTAACTATTATGCACGTTGCAACTATTTTCATGCAATCAGTGCCAAGCAGTATCATCTGGTGCAATTTGTTTCAATGTCTAGAAGAGTGGACCATGACGATACTGATTTTCAAGAGTGCAAGTAACATGTTTAAAAATATTCAGAGGACCAGTTATTTAATTATTTAAATTGAGAAATAAGAAACAATAATGTCATACAGCTGAATTTCATACTATAAAAACAGAGACAGTATCAATGCTAGAGTCATATATCAAGGTGGTACAGGTTATGAAATTGTAAAAAAAAGCATTGTATATGACAGCAGCAATTTAAGTAGTTATTACAAAATTTTCTGGAGGATTACAAATTTCAGGGTCTAATTTTTTCAGGAGGCACAAAGAGAGAGTTACCTGCCTGACAGCTGCCTGTTGTGCAAAAGTGAGCCCATTCTTTATGCAATGTCTATAGGCCGGCATTAAGTATGGCAGGGGTAAAACATTTAAATATTTGAAAATAAAAAATAAGCAAAAAATATACATATTTTAGGCTTCAGAGATGCAGATAATTTAAATCCAAGATGAAGAAAATTATCAATGGATTGTACAACAGCTCTGTCCAGGAATTAATAACTAATCAATTATGACAGACACAGTGGTTAAGAGACATACCCTTTTTGTTTATGTTTCCTTCTTTTTTTCTTCATATTTAAAATAGATTCCTTAATTTTAAAAAGGAACAACACTGGTTTTTGCATTAGCCTGAACTAGCTAAAAACATTTAAAGGGCACATAAAAGTTAACACCTTAGAATATTTTACCAGTATTTATCTGTTTTCCTTTGCATGTTTATTTTGCACTGTTGCAATCAAAATGATTTTTTATAGGATACAGAGAAAGAGTATATTATTCTACAACAGATAAAAACTTATTTTCCCTTGTAAATGTTATGAATGTCAGTTAACTGTTGTCCGTTTATTCAGTAAACAGCTGTTGATCACTTATCACATGACTAAGTAGAATTAAGATCATTACAGGCATACTGATATTTCACATATTTTGGTTTAACATGCTTATTCTATGAATAAATTAAGGAATTAAACGCCCAATGTAATTATACTTATTAACACATTTTTTTCACCAATCGGAGCATCATCCACTACATAAAATTAAATGAATTTCTGTCATGGGTGATTAGAAGCATTCAGTTCTGTTTTATATTCTGCACACTTTTTTTCAGATAATTTGCATGCTATAGCTTTTAGTTCAAAGTTCTAACCAGAAAACTTGAAATAGTGTGTTCTGGCTGATTTTATTTGCCATGTAATACTAAATGAGAACTATATTTTAGTCAGAGAAGTGACCTTAATAATACCAGTTTAAAAATAAAATTGTAAAGAAAGTCCACTCATGACAAGTACAACTTGGAACTTATTTACGTTTGATTGAAAAGCCTGAGCTGCTATTATATTAGATAACTGATGTAATGCTTGTTTTCTCATTTTAGCAGTGCTTTGATGTTCTATGAAAATATAGTCCAAGAAGTGTGCATTATAAACAAACCCTTCTTGTGATTACTTTGATAAGGTTTTGAAAACGAAGTGGGTCAAATGGGGATAGGCTGTCAGACAGATATAGTCAAATATCCCTAGCCTCTAGTGATGAAAGCATGTTCATTTCAATGTGATGTCACCACTGGACAACCTAAGGCAGTAGTTCAAGACAGAGGTAAGTCAATAGTGTGTACTCTTTCATCATGGAAAGAAGGTACATGCATACGTCTATTCAATTCTTCCTATAAGGGCCTTCAAGGATAAAAAAAAACAATGTGAAAACAATAAGAAAGGCTTGTAGAGTTTGCTTATTGTCACAAATTCTGGACAATGTATCAAAGCCAACAGTACAGTTATTGTTACTAAAACGATGGAAATCAAGGAACTATTATATAGCTGCAAGTGCGCAAACTCCAGTAATGATACCTGAATGAATTAGTGGTACAGAAGGATGGCAAAAAGATACATGAATGGTAATGTATTAAAGAAAAATCTAAAAGTGAAATATCTTACCTCATTTCATGACAATCAGTTGCTTGCTTGGTCATTCAGCAATTCATATTTTGTTCTCCATGCATAGTTTTGCCTACTAAATTACGCGTTTCATTATGTTCTGCTTTCTTTCTCTATTATCCTTTTAACTGTGCTCAGATCTGGCTTTGCCAATATTAAAATCTGTAAACAAAATATTCTTAACAAAATTCTATAGCCCACGTTTAGTTCTAATTTTAAACTTTGAAGAGAGTGTAGCCAGCGATATTTTAAACTGGGCATAAAATGTATTTCTTTCGTACACTACATGTGACTTTTATCTTTCTGCCATTTTATATTAATTTTTCAAACCTTTCTTTATACTTAGTCCCTTTTGAGATGCATCAACATTCTAAACCCAGTCGTGGACACGTTCTTGCCCTTTGTTGAGAATAGAATTCTTGGGAATGTATCGGAAATACAATTCTTACCTGGAAAGTTGAGAGATTTAAGTACTCACTCAAAAGCTACAGTTGGAATCATCTCTTCACATATGACTTCCAGCTTTTGTATTTGGGAATATGTTTTGGGGCATGACCTCAGCAACAAAGAAATGGAAATGCCAGAACAGAACATAAACTCTTCTTGTCACTGACTCACTTTGCTGCGTTTAACTGCCATCTTTGCTTTGCTCCTTGCCATCATTCTGTTTTGCCATGCAGTGTTGCATCTTTTAAAGTCAAATCCAAGTCACCTTAACTGAGGACACTTTCCTCCTTTGGCAAACACAAAATCCTTGGGAAGGCTACAGGTCTGCATTTTCTATGTGGAGGACTGATAGACTGGACTAGTCTCTCTCACTTTTAAAGCCAATTCAGACATACACATCACCCTCTGCTTGCAGAAATTAGGAATTATGACTTTACTTTTAGAATTTAGAACAATAAACAATTGGCACTATATGTTCTGATCCTGTCCACCATTTTATATTGGCAGGCTGTCATGTGTAAGTAACTTTGTCAAAAACATTACTGCTTAGGCTGCCTTTTTCCTGAAAAGGATTTGATGTGTACTGTAATACATGTTTTAAGCTACATCTGGGACTTTGTTGCCTTCTAGATCAAAGAACACTTTCTCACTCTGGTGATTTTTCCTTCTGAACTTCATATGTCACTGCCTTTTGCACTACAAGCTCCACTATAATGGAAGAATATATTTTCAGACCTCATTTAATTGTAAGCAGCTATAACTTTCTTTTACCATGATAGGGATGTTTTAGTTCAACTTAATGTTAACACAGTCCATATTTACACCGTTATCTATTGAATTTGCTTGGTTCATTTCTGTATGTTTGACTACATTACATCATTAGTTAAATTACTAGTCTCTTTAGTTCACTGCTAGTTAGCAGAGGATTTCTGAACTATTATGCAAACCTTGCAAACACATTTATTGTTCCATTACTTTTCCAACCATAAACTCCTAGAAGCAAGGAAATGTCAGTAAACACTGTGAAACAGGTGAAACAGCATTGCACATATTTTATAATTATTTACCCATCTCCTGAGATTTACATGGCATTAAATATTTTTCCTGGTCACATTCTTTAACATTTAGCAGTGGCTGTAATATTGACCATTCTACTGCTTATATCCTTAATTCTTCACTAAGTCCACACCTGTATTTCTCCACTCATTCCCTTCTAGAGAAAATTATTTATCTGCTCTATACTGTTCTCTCTGGCCAAAGAATCTGGCCTTTATCTATTATCTTACACGAGGAGGAATTTGCTTGCAAACTGATGCTTGCCTTTAAGTAATAATTGACTTCCAACACTGGCAGCTTCTATCTGACTGTGACTAAACTATGCTCAAAGCTGTCATCAGGCTGCTATAATTTTATTACTTGTGTTTACATAGCTTAGATACCAACCTCTGGTAAGTTTAAAGAGCTATACTGCTCCAGATTAGGTGTAGGTGCAATCACTTCAATCTAAACTCATGTGCACTTTAGCTTGCATCTTGGGTCAGGTGTGAATAAACTGTACAGCTGAGAATGTGAGTTTTAGTTAATTTCCTGCACTTTCGAGCTAGATTAGCTAAGGTAAGGTGCAACAATACATAATAAAATAATGTCCATATATACCAGCTACTTACTATGCCTTTAATGAAGGCCATGAATATGTTGAGAATTCTATTACGTCTTAGCTGTATACCCTTATATGTCATTGTTGTCTAGCAAGTCTTGCCTTACGAAACAAGCAGCAAACATAGTCTAATAAAGTGGAGCAGCACTGCTGTTGTAGAAGTAAAAAATAAATATACACGCAGCAATGGCATCACAGATCAACTGTCTCTTTGTGCTGAGAACCAGCCTAAAGCTATTGCTGATGATGAATATTGTGAATAATGTCTCCATTTTCCTGATTCATGATGTTTTCTTTGCTTCCTTCACATGCTGTTCCATGTTCATTACTCACAAGATGTACTGGGAACTCCCACTGCTCCCAAACATGTATCTTCTCATACAATCTGAGATGAAACTCTTGGGATGTCACAACCTAAGCAAAATCCTAGTCAGCAACCTTATACCTGACTGTAACTGGAATATTTGGTATACCAAACTTGTGGTGCAAACAACTACAGATGATGATACAAACATGTGGCACCCATCCTTTACTTCCCATGGTATACCACTACTCATGGCTGACAAACAAGTGGGCTGCTATTGTACACTGCTTCAGACAAGAGGGTCATGCATGTTTCAAATCAGCAAGGAAGAGAAGATGGGGGTCTTGGTTCTGCTCTCCAAATTTAGTGCAGTGGTACTTACAGAAATGTGGTTATTGCTTTATACCCCAGGTACCCCTGACTTAATAAGTGATTATCAGTGTGTCTGGAGAGACAGAACTGAGGTCAAGCTTGGAGCTGGAGAAATGCTGATATACACATGTGACCTATGCCCCTTGCTTGTGAAGTCAAGTCTTAGCACTGGTGCATATGAGGTTGACTATATTTTCTCTGAAATTCAGTTACGGGGGCTTGCCAAACTTATGCTAGTCTGTGTCTGTATCCCACCACTTTCTAGTGAGTCTGAACTAGTAAAGGTATTAGATGACTTTCTTCAAGTAAACAGGATACAAGATAGGAGGAATATCATTATATTTCAAGTTTTACTGACATATGATAACCCTGAATGGCTCAATGAAAACACCAAAGCTGGTCAGATAGTTAATGATAGTGACCTGATCCAAATAATTATAATTCATACCGCACCGAGCCTGTGTGCCCCATTTCATTCCCTACTTTACTGGTTGCTCAGCGATTTCCTGGAGTGCATTTACTGATTTAAAATAAGTAATAATATGTGAATATGTGATCACAACTCTGTTTTCTACCTGTGGTCTAAAAAGCCTTCCTGACACTATTGCCTTAAGAGACTTATGTCTACTTAATCAAAAAAAAAAAAAAAAAAAAAAACACTTACAGATTCTGACAGAGTAAGCCATCTTTCTAACAATAGTTCTGCTATGATAAATATATCTAAAGTAGCTCATGCCTAGATTTTAGTCCTTAGAAGAAAAAAAATCCTTAGAGGGAGGGGAAAAATAATAGCATTAAGATGAGCTAAAAATGGCAGAGGAGGTCATACATGCCTCTTCAATGAACAAGAATGTTCCTTTCTTTCATTCTTTGAGTACCCACTTTATTTAATTTAATCTCACAGGAGGAACCAGAGCATATCTCAACAATCAGTGGAAGAAAGGTAGGAAACTTTTGTCCTGGATAGATTGCCAGCCTGCCCTGGGGATGCTAATGTACTCACTCACTCAAGTGCCACAAGGACAACCAATGTTATGTCTTTGGAATGTGGTAAGAAACTTGAATACTTGACATAAAAAAAAAAAAAACATGGAGATGGGGCAGGCAGATTCTACCGCAGATGGGGATCAAACTGGAGACCTAAGTACTGTCAAGCAACACTGTGAATTGCTGTGCTATCGTGTCACCATAAAATGTCTCATGAAATAAAAACAAAAATGCCTATTGGGAAGAAGAATCTTTAAAAACAAGCATTTCCTGGATCAGATTCACTATGAAATGGAGGTCATGGAAAAAAATCTTGCAGGACCATGAAGTATCAAAGTTAATTGCTGCCTGAAAAAAATCCCTGTTTTCAAGCAGTAAAAAGCACAATCACCTGTCTGAATGCTGTTGTTAAACTTGTATAGGAGATCTTCACTAGTATTTTGAAAGGCACCTATAGTATTGACATGAGGAAAGACTCTTTGACCTACTGGCTTAAAACTGATTCTCCACTCTTTGAATATGTCTCAGTTTGTGTACATCAGGCACTGCCACAGAACCTCAAGCCCAGTGGTTGTCCTGGCTGTGATCAGGCATACCCTAGAGTTAAGTCATGTGAAAATGAGATGACTGTCTGTCCACTGGCCTCCCCCTGTTTGTTCTGTTTCACTCTAGGGTAATACCTGAGGCATGAAACTAATGTCCTTGCTCAAAGGATCGGATTCTTTTATAGGTGGTGACTTTAGACTAGTATTGTCCCTCATATTTGCCAGGGCATGTAAGATATTAATTATTAATTAGATGCTGGAATATGTCTAAGCTTAAGATATACTATCACATTTGCAATGTAGTTTTAGGCCTGGTTTCAGGACGTCCATTGCTATCCTTGATCTATTTGATACTGTATTTGGTTGCATGAATAAACATTTTATGAGTAGAGCACTTTATGAAGCCACAGTGAGTGTTTTTTATTTAGCAATGCCAGCACTGGTTTTCAATAATATACACACATGATCAAGTTTTGCATTGAGTAAACAAGGCTGTTGTTGGGGGCAATCTTCTTTCTCCCATGGTATGTTGACCTTGGAATGAGCTGCAATAAAACATGGGTGCAGGGTATACATTTCACTATATGGAGAATGCTTGGGGGTTTGGGGGAGGGCAAATGGTATGCAGTTGTTATTTCAGACATTTTTTACCTGGAATAACATTTGCAGAATTAGTAGCCTAATATAATATATTTACTGCCTTATTCTTATCAAGATGGTCTGTGATATATGTCAAAGTGAAAGTATTCCTGACTACTTGGAAACCTCCACTGGACATGGCATTCTGCATCTTCTTACAATGTGGACTTGTTTTGGGCATTCCCAAAAGATCAGGGCTGGGTCATTGGACTTTTCTTATTTGGATATTAATGATCTCTGCCTTGTTATGTAGTGAAAATCTAGGTTGATTGAGATCTCTTTCTGGCATTGTAGAACTAAACAGTAAACAAAATAAATGTTTTAATGACAAGCCAATTACAGAGGTCCATCAGCTTGGGATTATCATGGTATGCAATACAACTGCTAGACTCCAACTAGAAATGGATTGAACAGTCACTGATCGTCTATGTAGTAATACCATACCTCGATGGCAGAGCTGTTTCTGCATGGTCTAGAGTTGAGTATGTCTACTAGCAGATGACCGGACACCAAGCCTGTAAGGACAAACTCAGGTTATTCTTGGTCAGAAAAGCTTAAGTGACATGCTTCAGCAGATGACCTGGGGATCATACAATCCCTCAGCTTGTTAGGATATGGATAACAATACTAGTTAGTTAAATACAACATACAAACTACTTGTACCTGAGAAGATAAAATGGGGCAAATGCTGCATTTATTCTCATTCCTGTGGTACTGTGTGTTTATATTTGCTTTTCTTTCTGTTGGTGGCATGTTTATAAAATTAGAATAGTACAGATAATTGGATGGTATTTGTTTCTATACCTCTGACTTTGGTCATGTCTGAAAAATGTTTGTGAGGACCAATTCACTTATGTGGTTGAAAAGGTAAAACAAATACTTTAATGACTGCTTCCATGTCATTAAGAGTCTATCTCTGCAGTTCCCAACTGGTGACACCCCCGCTCCTTACCTGTCACTTTACAGTAATAAGACTGCATGCTATTTATCTCCTTATCTTGCCAGAGGCTCTGTGTAACCTTTTATTTTTCTTTTTGGCTGCAAACTATCCTTTTAGCATAAAAAATAAGACATCCATTCTGATAAGATGAGGTACACTAGGATAATCCAAGTAATACCACATTTTATTAAGACTGAGCGCATTTGTCTGCATAAAACTTATATCAACCAGACCTCATCAGAATATATTAAATCACCACTAAGTGCGCTATTTAAAGTAATTCAAATGATCACATGAGAGATGATCCCTCTTTCTTTATAATAATGTATACATACCAATATGTAGAGGTTAAGTTGCAGTCATTAGTGGCTGCCACCTTAATTCCTTATATTGTAATGAATTCTCCCAACTCCTTCCCTCTGGAGAAATGTTAACTTTATCTATAATAAATAAAAAAAATATTTTTAAAGTTGTTACATTGAGCAGAGTATTTTATAAACTGCTTTATTATAATTGCTTTCTTTTTTATATCATTCTGATGCTCATATATCCTTTGAGTTAGTTGCTTTTCCATTTTGACCGCTTAGAAGATATCAGAAGAAAGACAGATTGCTAAATAAACTATTGCTATGTTTTTACAATTACATGCTTCAGGGCAAGATATGGTCCATGGGTGGTTAGCTATAACTACATATGGACCTTTTTGACTGTATTTGCAATATTTGCATGCACTATACGTTGACATTTTCCACCTCTAGAAGCCATTAAGGTCTCTTCTTTCTTTTATTTCAAAAATCACTTTCAAATGCATACCTCTCTTGTAAAATAAATCTCGAGGTTCTTCCTAAAGCCATAGTGTCGGTGTTTCTTATCACTGTATTCTTCCATTTTTATCTCGAGGTTCTTCCTAAAGCCATAGTGTCGGTGTTTCTTATCACTGTATTCTTCCATTTTTTCTGATGATTCCCATTACTATAGAACTTTCCCCACTATGCACACTTGACACAATTATAGTGTTAGAAACATAATTGTTTTGGTTTAGTATTCTTGGGCTAATTTTAATGTTTCATAAACGTAGTGGGGAAAAAAAACATTTGCTGTTTTTTTGGCTACCCTTTTAGCATCCTTTTGCTATTTCTTATTTATTAGGAAAGTGACTTTGTAACCTATTGGAAGGCCTGAATGGACCAAGCAGCTCCCCTCACAATCATTTAAGCTATGTATCATGTGCATGACAATGACCCTAACTTGTACTATACCCACACTGGCTGTGACTGCTATTTGGTCCACACAGGTACTTCCCTGCAGGGTTTACCTTCTTTTCTCTACATAGAAGTACTCCCTAAGTGATAACATCCTTCCCTATATGATGCAGGGTTAACTCCTGCCAGATAATTCCCTTGATCCTTCATCACAGCAGGCACCTTTAACCATGGGCTTGCGATTTGATCTTCGTTGTCACTGTCAGAGAGCTAAAACTTTTGTGCACCTGTTTCAAGCCCCCATGCCCCACACACCAAATGCTAAGATGCATGAGGCTTGTAAGGTGGGTGTTTATGCATGCTTCAGATTACTGGACTACTGTGATCATACATTTAACATGCATGTCACTGTACTGCCTTCACAGGACAGCCACACAGGGTGACCTTCTAATCATCCATGGTAAGGACAGCAGTTATACTCTGTCATACTCATGCTCACATTTATATTTATTATGGCATGCATACTTTTTCTTATGCTCAGACTCATACACATATTCATACTCATTCTCATCCTCATACTTCAGCATGTACTTATTTTTATGCCCATCATCATAGTTGTGCTTATAATCATAGTCATACTCATGCTCATGCTCATACTCATGCTTGTACTAGTACTCATGTATATATGTGCTCATACTCATGTTTATCCTCATGCATGTGTTTTTACTCATGCTCATACTCATACTCATGCTTGTACTAGTACTCATGTATATATGTGCTCATACTCATGTTTATCCTCATGCGTTTGTTTTACTTATGCTCATACTCATGCTTGTACTCACAGGCATATTTGTAATACTGGTGGACAACAAATAGACCACGCACTACCTAAAAATATCCAAAGAAAATGTATTTAAAATTCTATAATTCTAAACTTAAAATGAGTGGATAAAAGAACAGACAGGTGAGAAAAGTTCTAAAAAAATATATTTAATTGACCGATCTTGTAAAACAATTAAATAAACCAGGATTAAGTGCTGTCATCTCTCTCGAGAGACTTCTTCAGAATATAAGGAAACAGTTTCCCCTCCCTTTTATATCATCTGCAAATTAGATAATTGAAGCTTAAAACCATAAATTAATTGTATAAACTTTTAAAGAAATACACACACTATTTTCACTGATCACTTCCCCAAAATTACCAAAAGACTTTAACACTAGTTGTATTGCTTTAAAAATAGTAAAATTCATTAAAATACTTTAGAACTTTTCGGAACTGTTTGTTCATTTATCTACTCATTTGAAGTTGTAGTTACTGGTTTTAGAGTGGAAATACCCTGATTTAAAGATCCTATAATTCTACAGAGTGTGCTTAACATTATTAATTTTTGCATCCTTCTTGATTTCCAGCAGCAAATTTGTTTATGACTTAACGTGGGAGTAAATCAATGTTTTATTTTTTATTAAAATGACTCAATAACATTTCAAGCCTGACATGAATTTGTATAAGTCTACAAAATCTAAAATTAGTAGGAATCTCATTTCTTTAAATAATTTGGTACTATTCAATATTTTTATTACACCAAGATTAGGTTGCTGTGTTTTTCCCTAAGCCTAAAGACAACTAGTCCATATGAATTAGTCTTTCAGCATAGGTGAGTGCAGGCAGGTTACAGGCAGAGTTTTTTGTAAAAATTCTTTGATTGCATTCCAACCTTTTAATATTTTGGCATGGACTCCATACTGAAACTTCATACTCCAACAGCTTCTTATGATGCTGTTAAAATAATCATCACAATAAATAGCTCTTGATCCCTAAAATACTGTAAAATGCAATATGGCAGTGTAAAGCCATATTTACAAACATAATATTTGGACTGAAGTTTGACTTGTTATCAGTGACACCACACAGAGTTTTCTAAGTTACCCTGGACAGAGCTATGCTTTTTTCCAGGGAAAAATATTGAACCAACATTGATGATGTTAGGATTTTCACATTACTTAAACAGTCCATTAATTTTTGACCACCCAGAATATTTCCCTAAATGTTCTGCAATTTTTCAGTGCTAGCACCATCATTCCATATTGTCAGCATGTTTTTATGCCTCTGTGTAAGAATGGGCATGTTGATTTTGTATAATATAAATAACCGAGAACCCATGACTAATCCCAGCAGAACCCTGCAGAATTCTCTGTCACGTGTTTTTTTTTGTGCTAAGATAATCTTAAATTTTTAATTTGCTACCCTATTTAATTTAAATACTGTCCAATTTAGTTGTAAATTCAGATTTATCCCCATATTAACTAACTGATGAGCACATTTTCATGAGTATCTATCTGAAGGACATTGCTTAAGTCCACTTATACAAGCCAATTTTTATATTTTCCTTAAGAACAACAATAAACTTGTAAACAACCAAATAATCCAACAGGTTTTCACTGGAAGAAGAATTCCAAGTCATTTTCATAGACTCCCACCCTGACTGCATCTGTCTTCAGAAAATCAACTATGGATTGGGAGGGTGGCCTAATGTTAAGGTGTTTGCCTTGCAAACACAAGGTGGAGGGTTTGAGTCTCACAAGGAATAATTGGCTAGGCTTAAAATGGCTCGCAAGGGCAGTTAGCCTAGTACTAACCTATTTTTTATCTCTCACACAGTTTGTCAAAATGGACAGTGAGGCTTATTAATCTATATGTTTCTGCATTCCCTTTCTCCATTCTCTTTAGATGTTGAAACAATTACTGCATGCTTCCATTTTACAAGCACCCTTTCCTATACTCAGGTGTTAAGTTATTCCATCTATGACAGCCTTACAATGTTCAGGTCCTGCTGCTTTTTAGTGTATATCCATGTTGAACTCAGGACTGGGGCAAATTGCAAATACAATTCTGGTTTAAAAGTGGGATGGGATCTATTTCAACATTATTAGGATCAGTTTCCTGAATAATTTGGAAGGTATATGCATTTATTGCACTACATATGAATAGAAAATATATAGAAATCTGTGTGTTAGAAAATCCTCCAAGGATTGTGGCAGAATTCATTGATATATATATATATATATATATATATATATATATATATATATATATATATATATATATATATATATATATATATATATATATATATATAATATTTAGCAGTCAGAAGATGACTTTATTCATTCTTTTTCAAAGAAGTGATAAAGATATTAAACATTAAAAATAAAGTTTAATCATAATCTTGAAGAAAAAATCAATAGTGTAAGACAATTCAGATATTTATTAATTTTGTAAATAAGTTTGAACATTGCATTAATTTCTTTTTTTTTTTTTAGTTTTTATATATATATATATATATATATATATATATATATATCTATATTAATTTCAGAAGCTCGAAATACTGAAATCTAGAATTTCAGTATCTCGAGCCCAAGAAGTCGAATCCACAAAACAACGAAAAGTAAAAACCACGAAATTCAAAACCTTGAATACCGGAAGTTTTGAATTTCGCGGTTTTACTACACACACACACACACACACACACACACACACACAAACACACACACACACACACGCACACACACACATACCATCCACCACACAAACACACACAATCACTATACTACATGAAAGCAGGGGGGCAACCCCCCTGCACCCCCCCAAACCCCCCTACTTAAATATTCTTACTCCAAGGTCACTACAAATAGAAACACACACAAAACATCACCACACAAGCTACTTTCTCTTCGCACACACACATCACAGCAACAAAACACACTGACACACACCACAGCCCCTACCCAAACCCCTTAACACACACACACACACACACACACACACACACACACACACACACACACACACACACACACACACACACACACACACACACTTACCTGAATACATGACCAAAGTGGAGCTTTAGAAGTGCAAAATTCAAAACCTCCGGTATTCAAGGTTTTGTATTTCACGCTTCTAAACTTTTGCTATTATGTGGATTCGGCTTCTTGGGCTCGAAATACTGAAATTCGACATTTCAGTATTTTGAGCTTCTGAAGGGAACCTATATATATATATATATATATATATATATATATATATATATATATATATATATATATTAGTATAAAAACTAAAAAAAGAAAGAAAATTGATGCAATGTTCAAACTTATTTACAAAATTAATAAATATCTGAATTGTCTTACACTATTGATTTTTTCTTCAAGATTATCATTACACTTTATTTTTAATGTTTAATATCTTTATTACTTCTTTGAAAAAGAAGGAGTAAAGTTCATCTTCTGACTGTTAAATATTAAAATAATTCATATATGTATCCAAGTAGCAATAATTAATAACAAGCTAGCACAAATTTTCTTTGTCCTGTGACTCAGAACTATTTATTGGTTAGACTATTTTATTTTTCTGAACAATGTGAAATTTGCATTTTATGTAATTTGGTTACTCTGTTTAGATTTAATTTATGCCTTTTATTTGTTTAAAAACAAATAATTCTAATAAAATGTAACCATATTATACCTATCAACAAATGCATATCAGCCTGGCAAGTTGCTTTGTAAATAGTTAATAGTGCGTGATGGTTGTTAAGTATGATTTATTTTGTATAAGCAGAAAATATAGTAGGATGTGATAACTACATTTCACTGACTTCAGTATATTAGCATGGTTGAAGACTAAAAGGGAACATGCATAAACAAGATTAGATGGACTTTACTGACACAAAAACGGAAACATTGCAGGCCAGTGGATAAGGGGCAACAGAATGCTTGGAATATTTTTGTTCCTTGTGCCTTCATTATATGGTTAAAACTTGTAATGCCCTGGCCAGAACATAAATGCATTATTAAATTCTGTAGTAAATTTGTGAGGTTAGAATATATGTATGTATGTATGTTAATTTGCGTTTCTTCTTGATGTCCTTGCAGGGAATAAAATAATCTGCTAGTCCTAAAAATTAAATGAAGGTTATGTAACTTTTTGAAGTAACTGTGTATTTCTGCAAGTATTCAGTTGTCTATTTCTTCTAGTATAATGTCTCTTAAGAAAAATAATGGATATTCCAAAAGTATTTATTAAATGCTCTGATCAAAATGAAATCTTTTAGCTATTGCGATGGGTAGGGCCAATTTAACAGCAAATGGGATAGGCTAAGTGAAGAACCAAAACAGAAATTGGCTAGACATAAAAGAGCAGCTAGTCTAGACCTTACCAATTAACGTACTTGGTCAAAGAGTTTGCTTCTAAACATATATTGCAACATTATAAAGGGGGCATAATAAACTATTAACCAGAACATGCAAAATGCAGTGGAAAGGGATATTTCTGTGTAGACTATCAGCATGCAGTACATGATGAAAATTCTGGTGTGAAGTTTGTTTTGAAAATAGAAGGGGGGTGCTGTATCCCTCCCCCCCAAAAAAAGAAAATTACATGAAAAAGGTGTATTTGTAAATCCATTTTATTCATTAGAGGAGGTAATATGGGAAGGTAGGTAATTAGAAAGAGAAAGTAAATTCCATAGGTAAGGAACATAGAAGAGCAAGATATGTAAAATACATATAGGAAGACATGAAAATGTGATAAATGGCATCTTTTAAATTCTGCTTTAAATGCAGAGACTTTAAAGAGTGAGATAAGGATGACCATTCTTTAATTGTTGTTAGATTGTGTTGAGGATAATGTTTATTTGCAAGGTGGCAGAAACATAGCAGAAACAGACAGACAGAAATATCTTTGAGTTTAGATGAGGAGAGCCAATGCTGTAGAATTTCGTACCACCAGATTGTTGTGAAATAGCAGTACTATTATCAATGAAATGTATATTATAATACTGGCTGTTACTATAGTACAGTCAGGCACAGCATTAGAAAATGATATGCTGTATGTAGGAGAACATACCAGACTATGAGAAGCATATCATAATAGGATCGTAGGAGGTTACTAGGCTATTGGCCCTGAGGCCCTTATAAGCCTAGCCAAGAGTTTATCTCATGTTTAGACACATCAGCACCTGATGCCCCTGTCCAGCAGGGACATGGGTGGAATCCCAGGGGTATATTTTGTGTTTCCCATTCAGTTATCCATGTTGCGCTTAAAAAGGGGTAAAGAGGTACTCTGCTTGATGTGGAGAGGGACTCTATTCCATAGATGGGTGATTCTCTGGGAAACAAATCTGTCCCACCAACAAGTCTTGTTGATGTCACAGACCAGGATGAGGCCGCACGTGTGGGTTAATTGAGTGGAGCTTAACTTGCGGATATGCAGCAGTTCCTTCAAGGTGCGGTCCACGATCGCCTTGTATGCCAGATAGAGGTCACCTTTGAGGATTCTGTATGAAACTGAGTAGAGGGATAGGGCTTTTAGCCTATCTGTATATGGTAGATATTTGAGGCCCTGGATTCTCCTGGTGAGGAACCTCTGTGGTCTCTCCAGCTGCTGCATGTGCTTTGGAATGTACATGCCGAAAGGGGAGTTGTACTCAATAATAAGGGAAGAATGCAGGGATGTTATGACCTCCTTGTCCCTGGATGAGATACCCTTACTTATGAAGTGGGCCATGTAGAGAAGTCTTTCCATACAATGGAAGCAAAATGGAGGTCAAAAGGCAGGTTGCTATCAACCTGGGTGCCCAAATCCCTCATGATGATAGCATGCTTAGGATGTTATTATTAAAGTGAAATTTATGGGGACATTATTCTCCCCAAAGGGGATGATAATGCATTTTTTGGTACTCAGCTTGAGGCCATGTTTCTGGCACCAGTCATTTGTCTGAGTGAGACCCTCTTGGAGGATGTCCACATCACTAGGTGAACTGATGACAGCACCCAGCTTGTAGTCCTCTGCAAACTTGCAGATATGCTCATTTTAACAGGGAAAGAAAGGGAAGAAATGTTTGGTAAGCTGGAACCATACTTTCATGTAAAGGCAAATATGTAAACCTACCTATCTAGATAGCTATCTGTTTATCTATCTGTCTATATGTATATGGATGTACTTAAAAATATTGCAGTACAAATACATCAGATGGAAAAAAAAGCAAATTAATCTAAAAGTATCAAAGCACAAAAAAATGAAAAAAAATAGTAACTCATGTTTTTGTAGGGGGCAAGTGTCCTCCCACACCCCCCCATTTCTATTGCTAATTATAATTAGATTGCTCTACAGTGGGGAAAGGACAACTTCCTAGATCACCAGTGATGCTTGTCTCACCCAAACGTAATAGCAGCAGAAGTAATCAAATGATGTCTGATGCCTTCTGCCAGCTGAAAACGTTTGATATTATGAATATTCTATTATACAGAAGACTTCTACGAGAAAAACTGTCAGAAGCTTCAAATAAAAATTTGTGTTCATTAATACAACAGATTTATGAAGAATATTATATAGACCAAGAAACCTTGGTCATTAGGAAAAAGAAGCAACTAAGTGTGAAAATATAAAGAACAAAATCTAGAGACTTTTCAAATGTATTAAAAAAAAATATGTATGTGAGAAAGAAAGAGGGATTTGATATGGTGCTACATTTATACAAAGGAAAAAGCCAAATTAATCAATAGAAAAAAGGCAGACCTAAAGATATTTGAAGAGAAATACAGGCAAAGGCATCCAAATATGGAAAATGTCACAATAGAACAATAAGACCACAAAGAGGAAATGTAGAACAGAAGGTTAGTAAAGTAGAAGTTAAAAAAATAGAAGTTGAGATTATGGAATACCCTTGAAGTGAAGGATTTAGTGTAAAAAGTCTAACACAGGTTATATCACAACATGATGGAGCAATGAGTCCACAGTGTAAGTAGAAACAGAAGAAGCAGTGACATCTGAAGAAGAAATATGGACACGGGAAAGAAAAAGAGATTTAATATGGTGCAATATTTATGCAAAGGAGAAAGCAAAACTAATCAATACAAAAAGATCATCATCAAAGATATTTGAAGAGAAATACAGGCAAAGGCATCTGGGCATGAAAAATGTTGCAATACATAAAAAATCTCAGTAAATCTGAAGCTTGGAATGATAGGAAGCCTATATCGTCCAAAGCAGCAAGTAGAAAGAGGTACCGAGCAGATAGTAACCATAGAAAAAACTCATTAGTTAGTATCCCAGTCCTGGTAAAATTCTTCTTCATTCTTAAATGCTTCTACAGTGAAAGAAATATGTGAGTCATCATTCTGTGTTAAAATATTCCTCTTTATTAATTCTGGTACCTCCAAAAGCAGACCCATTACCAGTGGTGTTCCACAGGGATCGGTGCCGGGACCTCTACTGTTTGGAATCTATTTCTCCAAAGTACAAGCTAAAACCAAGGGACTGTGGCTGACAAAGTTTGTTGATGAATGCAAACTGGGTGTGGTCATAGAATCTTCAAGTGATGTCAACTTCCTTCAAGAAGGTCTTACGTAAACAAATGATTGGTGCCAAAGTCATGGCCTCAAACTCAATGCAGAAAATGTATTCATCTCTTTCCACAAGAGCAATGTTTCTGCAAATTGCCACATCAATGACAATACCCTAAGTACACACTCAGTGGTGAGAAACCTGGACACTCAGGTTTCCAGAGTGGTAAGAAGGGCATTCTATATGTCTCACCTCATAAGTAAGGGCATTGCCTCAAGAAAAAGTGAAGTTATCACCTACTGGTACTCTTCACTCATTAGCCCAATAATTGAGTAAAATGCCCCTTTTGGCATGTACCTTTCAAAGCACCTGCAGCAACTGGAGAGCACAAAGGTTCCTCACAAAGAAAATTTAAGGTCTTCAGCAGCTATCTTGTGTGGATCAGCTGAAATCACTGTCACTTTATGCTGTTTCCTACAGACTACTCAGAGGTGATCTCTGTCTTGCATATAAGGTGATCTTTGACCCCACTTTACTGGAAATGCTGCACATCCGCAAGTCAAATGGCACACAGGTTACTCGCTTCAAAGTCCTAAACCTGGTATGTGATATCAATAGAACCTGCTGGTGGGAAATATTTGTCTCCCAGAGGTTACCACACCTTTGGAAAAGACTCCCACTTCACATCAAACAGAGCACCTCATTGGCCCTCTTCAAATACAATCTGGATGATTGGATGGGTAACTGCAAATTCACCTAGGAGGTTCCACCTGTGTCCCTCTAGGACAGGGGCAAGAGGTGCTGATCATGGTAACAAGGGTAAAATTTGGCTAGGCTTGTAAGGGCCCTTGGGCCATTAGCCTAATAACTTCCTATGATCCTATTATCCTATGAAGTGTAAAATTCCTATCATTTGTAGATAAGGAACTTGTAATTAAAACTGTGCAGGAAAAATCTCCTTTGAAATATGTCCATCACACCATAGAATCGGACAATGACTAGTCAGTAAAAAACATGGTTTTAAGGAAAAAATGTTAGCCATTAGTGAAGCTATTTAAACAAAGTGAAATTACATCTCAGACAATTTTTCCTACAAAAATAAGAATACAATTAACTATTGGAACCAGAAATTTAAACTCCATTGAAGAAGCAACTTCCTTTATAAAGAATAACAACATAATGTCCACTACAGAAGAGATGGACTGGACCTCTTCCCACCTTGAAGAGATCCTTTCCTCACTGTATGAATTCTCTCAGATTATATGCACAAGGGCTGGTCTTAGAAATGAAGGGCTCTACGCTTTTAAATATACTGAAATAAAAATGTATTGGTATAGCAATAAGCAGCCTTCAGTTTATTTCTATGTTTAATCTGAGGCTGAAGTACTCATGTGACAGGAGCAGGGGAAGAGGAAAGAGATGAGAATAGCGTAGTGGCAACATAGAAAGGATGTATTTCTTTAATGTTTAACTTTTTTATCTTTTTGTGATCGCTCTCAAAGGGCGGAACAATATATATGCTGGGGAATTCAAATCCTGGACACGAGTGGAAAGTATGAGACTATTTTGTTTTGGTTTAAATAAATGAAAATGTAAATATGTAGGCTGAGTGGTGATAATCCTCATCTAATCCAGAGTTTGTTAATGTACTTATACTTTTGTTATTGCATTCTTCTCATGTCATTCCTCTGTATACTTGTCTAGGTGTTTTTTAAAGTAGTGCTGTCAGAAATTTAGGAAGAGCTGACCTTGAGGGAGAAGGCTTTTGAGATGTGGTCTCCTTTGCGTGAAGTGATTGTATAATGCTCATGCAGTAGAATTTTTCCCTAAATTCTCCCTTCCTGCTGTAGGCTTCTGCTTTGGTTTGCTCGCTGTCAGTGTTGGAATGCTTTTAGATGGACTTGTGAGGGTTATAGTCAGACTTGGAGAGCATTACACCAAAGAATATACTTGTAAAGGAAAAGGGGTGCAGGTAATCAGATAGGCAGTCGTCAGTTTTTTCTTAGAGCTTTATGCACGACTAACATTTCTATGATGATAAAAAGGGAAGAGAGATGGGAGGAGAAAGAGAGGACTGTATTCCTTGGGACAAGGAAGAGATGTACCTAAAAACAGTTCAATTGTCATTGTTAAACTGTCTTATCATCCTTGCTTCCAGTTAAGGGGCAGGACAATGTATATGTCATGAAACTTATTTTATCAAACATGTGTCAAGACTACAAAGATGTTAGTTATAGAAATATCTACTTTGTTTACATCTACTCTAAATCAAATAATAATATAAAGTGGTGGAAATAAATTCTTTCTAATATAGGATATCCAAATCTCTGGAGAATGGAGACACACGTTATCATTCTCCCATGCTTGATGTGATGTGGAGATAAAAATGGATATCACGATCAATATTTAACAAAGAGAGACACTGCACTTTAGTTACAGATAAACTCTCTCAACATCTTTTTTGTTACTGTGTATTGAGCTATGTAAACAAAAAAATATCAGTTACTAATAGAAAAAAAAAAAAACAAGATATGATGCAGTACTCATTGTGGAGTGTTTATTTAAGAGAAAAACTCATGAGATAAGATGAGAGTGAATAGCTATATAATTATATTAGTAAAGTTATCACCTAGACAAAAAAAAAACAATACCCTTGTTTTTTTAACTTATTTAAGATTAACATAATAGTAATCCAAATCATATTACTAATCCAGATCATGAGTCCTATCTGCTTTCATTACAAATTAAATTGAAAAAGAAGATAGGAGAGGTTGGAAAGAAACAAATGTTAATATGAAGAGATCAAATTATAAAGGGCAGAACAAAAGAAAGTAGAAATCATGAGACCAAATTCATGGAAGAGATGAAATAAAGACAGAATATATATATATATATATATATATATATATATATATATATATATATATATATATAAAGCTAAAGGGGAAGGGATGCCCCTCTTCATTCAATCTAAACTACTAATTGCATATAATGGTTATAATGCAGAATAAGGTAACAGAAAAGGGAGAAAGAGAAGAGAAAACAGAACAAAGAATTGAAAGAAGAGAGTAAGAATGATTAAAAGAGAGTAAACAAAAGTGGACGGAGAAGGTGCAAACAGAAGACATATTCAAATTGAGAACTCAAGGGAGAGGAGACAGATAGAGGATGGAAGATATTTTAATAAAAAGGAAGGAAAAAGTATTAAGAGTTTAGTAAAAAAAAGAAATAAAGAAGCCTACATATAAAGTAATGAGTCTTTGCTTGTAATCCTCTTAAAAACCAACCATCTCCAACTTAGATAAAATAAACTAATTTACATTGATTATATTTGCTGTGGAAAAAAGTGGGACAAAAACTTGACTTCCATTTATTCTACTCTCTATAGATGCCTTGATTTATTATCTTACTTCAAGTTCATGACATACTGTGAATGTATTATTGGCTTGTCACAGTAGCATTCCGTGTATTTGCAAACTATTTAATCACAGATGCTTGTGCTCTAGTGAAGAATGATAATTTAGAAACAAAGTGAAACAAAAAATAAATCTAATAAATAAACATAACAGTGTTGTCTTGTCATACTCAATCAATATCTTCCTTCATAGAGCAGAGTCTGCTGATACTGCATCTGACCTCAATATTGCAGAAACTCTGCCACAAGGCCCTACACCTACATAAACAAGTTTACTGATAATGTTGTCAGTGTTTAACAGCCTGTGATCACTACATGTGACCTTGATATTGTAGGAGTCTGCCACAAGGCCCCACACCTACACCTATACCTACAAGTTTATTGAGAATTTTGTCAGTGTTTAATAGCCTGCAGTCACTATATGCGATCTTGATACTGCAAGAGCTCTGCTACAGGGTCCTATACCTACACTTATAAGTTTATTGAGAATTTTGTCACTGTTTAATAACCTGCATTCACTACACCTGACCACAGTATTGCAGGCGAGCTGCCACAACGCCCTACACCTACACCTACAAGTTTACTGAGAATTTTGTCAGTGTTTAACGGTAGGCATATTTATCATGAAGTACCTTGCTGCTTATGAACTTTAATCAGTTAAATACATGCCTGCTCTGTGACTGAAAGTCTCTGTGAAATAATTTGTGCACTCTAAGGCCGTCTTACTAAGTTGGCCACTGTCCCCTTTTGCTTGACCAGTAGACTATACTGCAAATGCCAGTTATTTAGTCTCATGAAATGAGAGACATCCTGATTTACTTGCATCTCTTTGTTAATTGCTTTGTTCTGGTTATAAATTGATTGCTTTCAGTTGTAAATTGACTTGAGGGTGCTGTAACTGAATTCAATACAACTTTTCTAAATATCCTAATTAGCCTTTCACCTCTTAGAATGAAGAAACTGAAAACAAATAATGCAATTTGGCCATCCAAAAAGAGTAAAATGCTAATGCAGGACAGAGAGAATGCATAGAAAGAATGTTAAAAATAATAACTCGGTATCACGAAAACGTCAGAATGCTTTGCAATCATACTAAAAAGCAAATGCACAAAGACAAAGAACTATACTATAATAACTTTCAGAATAATACTAAACACAACCCTAAAATATGTTGGATATCCATTAAAGAAATCTTACATCCTGACCAAAAATTCAACCCAAGCCCCTGTCCTGATAACTCAGCACTCAAAACTGCAATAAAGTTCAACTCTTATTTTATAGATAGTATAGCATCTCTAACCAAAGATTACACACATCTAATCCTAACCCTGCCCAACAGCCACATATCACCACATCCACTTTCACTTTCAAACCTGTGCCCACATCCAATATAAAACTACTCTTAAGCAAACTTAAACCATATTCTTCTTCAGCTGATGGCTTTCCAAGTGAGTACCTAAAAATAGCAGCCAGTAGCATTGCCTGTCAGGTCTCAATCCTTATAAATAGGTCAGTTCAGGAATCCCACATTCCCTCACTCTAGAAAAAGTCACACATTATCCCTCTGCACAAAGGAGGAAATTCAACAGACATTAATAACTTTAGACCTCTAGCAATCTAATCTCTCCTTGCCAAAATGCTAGAAAAATGTATTTAAAGGGAATTGTTGGACTGTCTCCTACAGGAAGAACTCCTATCCCTACACAACATGGCTTCTGTCCTTCTCATAGTACTAGCACTGCCCTTCTAACCTATACAGATACTGTCAATAAAGTTAGAGATAATGACAAACTAGTATCTTCCTTACTTCTAGACTTATCTAAAGACTTCAACACAGTTTGTCACAGCAAACTTCTACTTCAAATATCCTCACTGGGTCACTTTCAGCCTACCCTTCTCTGGTTCAAAAGGTACCTGTCTAATAGGTATCAGTCAATAAAATGGCACTCCAGGCTCTCTCCTTACCTCCCAGTCACCACCGGTGTACCACAAGGCTTTATCCTTGGTTCCCTCCTCTTTAACATTTTCACCAACACCCTCTATACTTGCAGGCCATCCTAATGCAATACACATATGATTCTGTTCTCATTTGCACATCTGACAACATGATACACCTCCAAAAAATTACTCAGAAAGCTTTAACAGCCACTTAAACATGGCTTTGTAACTCACAACTCATGCTCAACCCAAAAAAGACCAAACTACTACTTTTTCCCCACATACCTCTCTCATGAAAAAACAAAATTTAAAGTCCTCTCTGTTAATAACACAATCACTGAAGTCACTTCTCATAGCAAACTATTAGGGGTGATAGTGGATGATAATCTTACATTTGACCTGCATATACAAAATTGCATAAGAAAAACTCATCACAAACTAGGGATGCTTTACAGAGCAAAAAACTTTCTCACCAATGCAACTACACTTGCCACTGCTTATCTCCTCCTGACTCTTCTTTATGGTGGTCCCATCCTTATTAACCCCCAGGCTTCACAAAAATTAAAACTTGAACAATGGTATAACAATGTTGCTAAATTTGCAGCACCTCAGAACCCACCACTGTAAAGTGCTGAAAACACTAAATTAGTTAGAACTGCCACATCAACTAACATATATAAGCTTCTTACCACCTATAAAATTATCTAGCATCCATCTGCCTGCCCAGCACTAAAAAACATTCTTCACAGCTATGTTCCCAGTCAGTCATTGTGATCCAGTGACCAAACGCTCCTGTCTGTCTACAAACCTAGCAAATCTGCTGGGCATTGTCTGTACTCATACAAGGTTGCCAAGGCCTGGAACTGTTTACTTGTATCCATCATGTCTATAGTCTCCCTCTCAACTTTCAAAACCAGTCTGAAAGATCTACCTAAAATCTGGCTTTCTTCCTGCTCAAAACCTGGATAAACCATATTCCTAAATGTGAACAAATACCTTTTTATTTCTTATAGCTCCTTACTGTCCCTTCTTCCCTTACTTCCTTACTGATATCTAATTCTCTTCATAGGTTCATAAGATGTTAATAGGCTAATCATCCTAAAGTGTTTACAAGCCTATTCATATTTATCCCAAGTTGCCCCCAGTTGTCAGTGGTTAGGTGAGTGAAGTTTGCAGAGGTAAGTGTCTATGGTAGTTAATACCGACCGATTGATATAGGTTGCATCTGAAGACAGTCAGGGAAAGCCTCTGTTTCACATGAACTGGAAGCTTGTTCCAGGGAAGTGGCAGTCTCTGGGAGATGTATCTGTCTCTCCAGCATGATCTGTTTGTGTCAGAGGCTAGTTTAAGATCCCTGGAGTGAGTGACCCTCCTGCAGTTTGATTTACGAATGTGTAGCATTAGATCAGGACCTGGTCAGAAACTACCCTGTAAACCAGGCACAGGTCAACCCTTAGCAACCTGTAGGAGACAAAATACAATGACAAGGATTCAGTCTTTCTGCTTAAGACTTGTTTTGTGTACCCTGTAATTTCTTGGTGAGAAATCTTTGTGGTCTCTCCAATTGCTGCAGGTGTCTGGTGATGTCCATGAAAAAGGGAGCATTGTACTCAATTATTGGCCCAATGAAGGCCGAGTATAAAGTAATTATAACATCTTTAGATCTAGATGCGATGCCTTTACTTATAAGATGTGCCACATATAAGGATTTCCTTACTACTGTGGATATGAGGTGGTCAAAGTTCAGATTGCTATCAGTCAGAGTACCCAGATCACTTACCACTGGATCTACTGTCTATAATGTAATTAGCAGGAATGTTGGTTTTTCCAGAGAGAATGATAATGCATTTTTTGCATTTAGCTTTAATCTGTGGCTTTGGCACCAGTCATTAGTCTGCATGATTGTTCCCAAATTGCAATTATCAGTGAACTTGGTCCGCCAGAGGACATCCAAGTTTGCCTGAACTTCTGAGAAATAAGTACCGAACAGTAAGGGGCCCAGCACAGAACCCTGTGGTACATAACAGGTGACTGGTCTTTTGCTAGAGGTGAAGTTACACACTTTGATAGTACATGTCCTATTGGTGAGCCAGCTAGTAACACATGAGTTAATTCTCAATTGGAGAGTTTCTGTATAATATCTGAGTGGGGAATTGTGTCAGATGTCTTGGCTAGGTCAAGATAGGTGGTGTGCACTGTCTTTCCCTCGTCCAGGGCCTTGGTGACTTTCTTGAAGAAGTCAACCATGTTTAACCGGCACGCTCTACCTTTAACGAATCTGAACTGGGTTGGGTCCAGAGTTTGGAGATTAAATATGTCCTTTGTAATAAAGTCCATAATGATTCTTTCCATGGCCTTTCAAGGTTCATAGATTCATAGGTAGGTACTAGGTTATTGACCCTAGGGCCTATATAAGCCTAGCCAAAAAGGTACCCTGGCTTTCGCCACCCAAGAAAATTATTTTCCTGTGCCCCTGTCGAGCAGAGCCACAGAAGAGATCCCCAGGGTGAATTTCCTATTTCCCATCCAATCATCAAGATTTTTCTTGAAGAGTGCTAATGAGGAGCTTTGTCTGATATAGATAGGTAGTTTGTTCCAGAGTATGGGGAGTCTCTGGGACAGGAATCTATTCCTCCAGCATGTTTTATTTATTGTGGTGACAAGGTTTAGGTCCCTAGAGTATGTAGCTTGGAGGGATTTGGATTTCTTTAAGTGCAGCATGTCCAACAGCTCTGGGTTTAACATAGCTTTGTATGTTAGGCAGAGATCACCTCGGAGTAGGTGATATGCAACTGAGTAAGGCTGGAGTTTTTGAGACGGTCTGCGTAGGGCATCTGTTTGAGGTCAATAATCCTCTTTATGAGGTATTTCTCTGGCCTTTCCAGTTGTTGTAGATGTCTTGTGAGGTACATACCAAAAGGGCCATTGTACTCTATAATGGGTCAAATGAGTGACAAGTAGAGGTGAACAATGACCTCTTTTTTCATGGATGAGAAACCTTTTGTGATGAGGTATGCCACATAGAAGGATTTCCTGACTACTGTGGCGATGTGATTATCAAAGGAGAGACTACTGTCCACCTGTGTTCTGAGGTCTCTTATCATACTTTCAGTGTTAAGTAGACTACCATCTATGTGGTAGTTCAGGGGTACAGAGGTTTTGCCAAAGGGGATGACAATGCACTTTTTGACATTGAGCTTGAGGCCATGGCTTTGACACCAGGCATCTGTCTCAGTGAGGCCCTTTTGTAGGATGTCCACATCATTAGGAGTTTATGGCTCCTAGTTTGCAGTCATCTGTGAACTTCATTAGCCAAAGACCTTCTGTGTTAGCCTGTACTTCAGAAAGTAGATACCAAGCAGGAGAGGACCCAGGACTGAACCCTGTGGTACTCCACTTGTCAGTGGTCTGAAGTCGGATTTTGGGTCTGCTACTTTCACAGTGTCGGTTCTGCCAATTGGCAACCCATCTTGTGACATAGGGATTTATACCTAGTTTAGTGAGTTTATCTATAATTCCAGAGTGGGGGATGGTGTTGAAAGCCTTGGTGAGATGTAGTTAGGCTGTGTGAACCACCTTACCCTCGTCTAAAGCTTTGATGACTGCTTCAAAGAGGTCTATCAGGTTTAGGAGACATGATCTGCCTTTTACAAACCCAAACTGGGTGAGGTCCAGAGTTTGGAGATTACCAATGTCTTTGTTTATAAGTTCCATGATGATATGTTCCATGGCCTTGCAGACCAGGCTCGTCAGGCTAATGGGGCGGTAGTTCCCAGAGTCCATGGTGGCTCCACCTTTGTGGAGTGGGATAATTGTTGCTGTGCTCCATTCAGTGGGCACAAAGCCTGAGGTGAGGCTATGACTGAACATGGTACTTAGGTGGATTGCCAGTTCATTCTGTAGTTTGTGTAGAATGCAGCCTGAGATGTTGTCAGGTCCCATGGATGCTGTGTTCTTGGCTTTGGAGAGTTTGGTTTTTACCTGTGCAGCCGTGATTACAGAAACTTTGCATTCTTCCAGTATAGAGATGGGCCCTTTAGGGGGTGAGAGGTGGGTAAAGTTAGCACTGAACCTATCTGCCAGATGAGGCTAGTGAAGTTTATGGGCCTATAATTCCCAGGGTCGTTTGATTGTCCCCCTTTGTGCAGAAGGATTATTGTTGCTGTCCTCCATTCTGCTGGAATATAGCCAGTTCTCTGGCTGAGGTTATACAGGGACCCAAGTGGGTTTGCTTGGTCATGTTTTAACTTGTTTAAAATGCAACCGGGGATGACTGGAGACCACAAAATTACCTAATCTCTTGAGATAATAGGCTGAGGAATGGTGGCAGGTATACTTTGGAGGATGACTGGAGGGGACAGGGGGGACTGAAGTTTTCTCCAAGTCTGTCAGCTAGAAGGTAGGCTATTACCTGCAGTTGAGTATAGGTGGTGCCGTCCACAATCATTTCAGCCCAGAATTGGGTATTCTCTTTTAGATTTTGGATATAGTTAAAGAATGCCTTGTGAGTATCCTTAGCTAGTGAGACTATTTTTTCTTCATAATTAGCTTTGGAGGACTTGACAAGATTTCTTAATTTGTTTGTTTAAGCTAGAGAGGCATTTCTGTTGAGCCAGTTCCTTCTTGTTCTTGGACAGTAATTTAATTTGTTGTATAACCTGTTTATATTAGAGGTCCACCAGGTGGCTTGTTGTTTCAGCAAGACTTGATTTTAATCCAGTCAGGTACAGCTGATTTTATACAACAGCTTGAGTGGTTATACAGGTCGTTTTGTTGAACAAGTAATACAACTTCTTCAGACTGAAGAAGCTGTATTACTTGTTCAATGAAAGCACTTACATAAACTTTTTATAGATTATCAATGGCCTTGTGTGTTCTTTCATCAGTTCATTGTTTTTTTTTCCATTTAATTTGTTACAATTATTAAAAATGTAGGTGTTTTTGTTTTATTTTTGAAGATTGTAAAATTATTGTTCATAAAATGTTTTGTAATTATTTGGAACTTTTCTCCCCATGCCTCCACTGAAAATGGGCTTCTACCCAGTCAGACTTTCCTGGTAATCAAATGTGAATAAATAAATAAATAAATAAATAATAAATAAATAACAATAGGAAATAAATGAATGCTGATATATATATATATATATATATATATATATATATATATATATATATATATATATATATATATATATATATATATATATATATATATATATATATATATATACATACACACAGACAAAATACCCAAGTTCTCAATTTATTAATCTTATACTGCAGAGCTCTAATTGCATTAACAAGTTCAGGATCTGTTGGTTGGATTGTGTGAGAAGGACAACCTAGATAATTGTACTATTACTAGGCTGGGAATTTAGACAATTCCATGTATATAGATAATCAATTTAACTTTATGCATCAGTCCTTAAGAAATAAATAGCCTGGATATATAATCTTTATCACCCATAAAACTTATGAAGGTATTATATTCAAATGTTTAACCTTGCATGTTAAAAATGATACTATTAATATTTTTACATCTTAGCTTTTATGGATTTAACTTTATTCTAAATAATCATTAATGGACTAAATAATCCAAGGAAAATACCAGATTGACAATTTTTATCTATAAACAAGTCACAACTTATGTTTCTACAAGAAACACACATTAAACATACAGGTAAAACTATTTGGAATCCTATTAATTATGTAATATTATATCAATCTACTTTCAAAAGCAGAGGAAGAGGTGTTATGATATTATGGAAACAAATATATTGTTACCTCAACTATTACACTAACATGAAGATCAAGATGGACTCATATTATTTATAATAAAATATAACAATAGAGTGTGGACTGTAGCTAATGTACATTGCTTTGCCTTGATTGGGTTCAAATCTAGCCAAAAACATTTAGATATCATTCTTAATAATGCTAAAGGCAATGTAATAACAGAAGTAGACTTTGATTGTATATTAAATTACACAGAAACTAATGCAAAAAGAAATTTATGACTGACCCCCATAGGCAAAGTTCTCAAAAACTGGACAGAGATTTTAAATTTAAAGAATATAAGTCTGTTTAAAAGAAGCTACATTTTTAAAATTTAACAATGGTACATGAACAAGAATTAATAAAATATTAATAAGTTATTAATTTCACATAGTATGGTAACAAAAGTACTAGAATTTAACATTATTCTCTGTCCAATTTCTGACCATAATACCCTTATTTTAAAACTTAAAATAATAAACAAAGAACTCTCATTTATTACCAGAATACCAGCTTATGTGACCAAATTAAAAGAATTTCGATCCAGGCACTTTCCAAAGTAGAATTCTTAAAAACAAAAAACAAATTACATAGAAGAAGCAAATATCATTATGGTGTGGCACTCACTAAAATCATATATATATATATATATATATATATATATATATATATATATATATATATATAAAATCAAAAATTAATAACATCATTGAGATAAAGAATATGAAAAACAATAAAATGGATACTGAAATTAACATTTAGGAAATATTTTTTATCTTTTATTCAGAAATTGAAGCTTACAGATAAAAATGTAGAGTTAAATCTAGAAATCACACTTCTGAAAAAAACACCTGAAACAAAAATAACTTGATTAAACACATTACTTAAAAAGAAATCAGTAATAAACTTAAGCAACTCAAAACTAACAAAGCTGCTGTCAGGGATTAAATACTATTTGAAATATGTAAATTGTTTTTTCCATGTATTATCAGTTTTTTCACAAAACTCTCATAGAAATTCAAAATAAACAAATCACCCCCATCTTGAAAATATTCATTAAGTACTCCAGTATTAATACAAAACAAAAAATCATGGTTGTGTTCCAATAATAGACCTATCTCACTCTTAAACAAGGATTATAAAAATGTTTAGGTCAGTCTTTAATGATAGAGTTCTATATAGTTTATAACAAATAATGAATTATAGCAAATAATGAATACATATCAAACAGGTTTTATATATAGGAGACAAACTCAAGATAATATAGGAGAGTTTTAACTTTTCTACATATTTTCAATAAAAGTGTTAACCTAGATATTGAAAAAGCCTTTGATTCCTTCAATTGGAATTACTTATTTAAAAATGCCAGAGGTATTTAATTTTCCTACACAAATTATTTCTCTTAAAAAAAACTTATATAAAAATAATAAAGCTTATGTTAAGTCCATTTTCTTCTGTATCTATTATCTTGACAAGTGAACTTAACAGGGTTGTCTCTTAGTTCCTACATTGTTTGCTTTAGCTACTGAGTTATTAGCAATTTCAATTTAAAATTGCACTAACGTAAAAAGGTATAGAGATATCAAATAATTATAATTTAAACTAATGCCATTTGCTGATGACATTCTATTAACTCTTTTAATTAAGCAAACAACATTAAAGGAACTAGAACTCAGTATGAATAAATTTCATGCATATTCAGGATTAAACTTTAATAGTACAAAGTCAAAATACTTGATTTTAAATAAAAAAAGAAGTTCATAACTGTATAAAAATAGCATTATTGGTGAAGAGACTTCTATGTTAAACTATTTAGGTGTAAATATAACGAAAACAATAAAGTAAATATCTTAATTCTAAAAAAATTCTAGAACACATTACAAATAAAACTATTAAATGGAATAAAATAAAAATATCCTTTGAATAAAGATTACAATTAATAAAAAAATGTTTTTTTTTTTCAAAAATATTGTACATAATACAAGCCCTGGCCTAACTGCAAGATAAAATTAAAATAACAGAAATTAACAAAATATTATTACAATGTTTTGGTATAAAAATATAGAATAGCTTTCCAACATCATATTAAACCATTGGATTCAGGAGGAATTAATTTTCCAAATGTTAATACTTATATAAAATCAATAATGTCTAAAACTATTCTAAATTAGATAGCTCAAAATTGTAACTCAAATAGGAAAGCTTCACAGTTGTCTCTTTTTCATGATGAAAAAATGAAAGTTGATACAAGTAGTTATACTGGAAAATATAATATTTTCTAGTAGTACATATGTAACTATATTCAATATAACATCTCTGCTCCTACTGAATCAAATTATATTAATCAGTTTTTAAAAATATTCAAATGCACAATTATAGATAATGTTGTTGTTGTGTCTTTCGGCTTTTTCCCAGTTAGGGGTCGCCACAGCGGAACTCTGGTCCGCTAATGATTGGCAGTAGAGTTTTATGTGCCGAGTTGCCAGCCCTGATGCACAACCTTCAATGAAGGTACTCACATTCACGCATGTCTCCACATAGAAGACGCTCAAGCTGAGAATCAAACAGGACAACGTCGTACTGTGAGGCGACAATACTACCGCAGCACCACCACTGCAGTTTTGCACAATTATAGATAATATAGATTTGAAACCCTGATTTGAGTGGAACACTCATTTAAAATGACAAGAAACTGTTTGATAAAACTAAGACTACTAGAATTAATAACTAATCATCTGCTGACAACAATCTTGTAATGACTTATAAATTAAAGGCATACAATTTCTTATAAATGAATATAAAAATCTGAAGACTTGATTTATTTACACAATGTCATAACATATGCTCATCAGAAATGTTTCATATTATCACAATCTCAATACAAAAATAAACACTCTCTAATATAATTTATATATGAAATTACATATATGAAATAAAAAAGACAGACTACAATTTCCAGACTTTATAATATTCTTATGCATTATAATACTAATGATTTTTGGAAAGATATTACCTTAGTACTTGATATTACTCTAATGACAGAAAATAAAAATCAGCCAAATTTAATAATAAGAAGAACTTAGAATGTTGGATATGTTTGAAATCATGTAATGTAGATTGGTGACATATATTTTTGATTGTTTTCATATTAAAACTTTTTTGGGAGAAGTTGAAGATTTCTTAAACGAATTTACATTGACAAAGACGCTGGTTATATTTAACATAAACATTTAAACTGAACAATGAAACTAACTATTTAATCTGGACAATTATGGTTGTAGCAAGAAAAAAGAAATTAAAAGTCATTTTTACCTCAGACTGAAGAATTTTTATCAAATTTAAAAGAAGCAGCCTTTAAAGAATCCTGAGCAAAGGAGACCAGAATATACCCCAGGAGTATTCATAAGAATCCTTGGGCTCATAGATTTATGTCAGAATATTTACCTCCACAAAATAACTGTATATCTAGTTTTACATGACTCTAGTCTTTTTTCAGATTTAATTATAATAGGTTATATATTAAGTTATATACAAAAATATACATCAGATACTTATTCAAGAAATGTCATATAGAATGTAAATAGTTCTGAAATTCATAGTTTCACATTTTCAATATGCTTCAGTTTCTAAGAACGTAAACATCATTATAAAACCTTATGAACATCTTAATAAAAAAAAGACATTTTTAATAAAATATTCTTGCTTTGTGAAAAAAAGAGTCGAGTAAATGGTTGATAGAGGAAAGTCTAATTGAATAAGTGAGAATGAGATAATTATATTTATATGGAAAAATTAGACAAGTAGGAAACAAGACATAAGAGATTAATTGCATTGATGAATACTCTTTATACTATTGAAAATTACACACTTTAGGTTTATAAATATAATTTCGTAGATTTTAAATGGTGTATATGGTTTCAGGAAAGGAGAAAAAAATTAAACTGCAGCTGCTCCTAATTTTCAGAGAAGTAACAATGGGTAACAATAAGTAATGGGTAAGGCCCATGTAACATCAAATGGGATAAGTTAATTGAAGCACCCAAAGGGACCTGCAAGGATAGTTAGCCTAGCACTTACCTATGAACCTATGAACAGATGAGATAGTATTGTTACAAAAGGAAGTATATTGATTGAAAATGATATATCAAATGTGTACGATAATGTAGCTCACTCTTTGTTGTAAAACATTTAACACTATAAATTTTGAAATAAAATTAGAAGGCTGATTTTATTTGTGTATGATAGCAATATGATTGTTCTTATGATTAATGGAAGGGAAGGCAATATTAAGATCAAACTGAGAAATTGCATACAACAAGACTGCCTATCATTATACTGATTGGTCTAGCTGTGAATGTAAGAAGTTAAAAGAAACAGAATGCTGTGATGGGGAATGACAGGAAATGCTAAATTACAACATTTCATTAACTACACTGAGAATGTAGTAGTAACTATAAAATATGCTAACTTAATATCATATTTAGTAGAAGATTTACAGCTAGAATTAGAAAAGTAGTTTTAAGTTTGAACACTGAGACATGCAAGAGACCATAAGAGTAATAAAGAAATGGAAAAGCATATATCAGCAAAATGAAATTAAAATACTGAATGAAAAAAACAATAAAAAATGTTCCAAACTGTAGTTTTAAGTTTGAAAACAGAGACATGCAAGAGACCATAAGAGAAACAAAGAAATGGAAAAGCATATATTAGCAAAAATAAATAATACTGAATGAAAAAACAATAAAAAAATGTTCCACACTGTAACCAAAAACAACAACAACAAAAAAATGAAAATAATAAATGTGTTCAACCAGGAAAGAAACTTCCGACATAGCAAATCAAAACCAAGAAAATCTAAAGGTATTACTGCTCAATGCTAGAAGTCTAAACAAAAAAATCCACTCCCTAGAAGCCCTCTTTACCCTAGAGAATGCTGATGTCTGTGTGGTCACTGAGACATGGTTTAAAGCCATGGAGAGCACACCAACAGTGCAAGGTTATAATGCCTTCCACACATTTAGGCCAGGTACTTCACAGGCAGGGAGTAAAGGTGTCTCTATTTACATCAAAATAAAATATACTTCAAGGTTGGTCAAACAGGACTATGCAATTGAGTTGCTCCATATTCAAACCACCATAGATACAATCCAATACCACTTCCTTGCAAGTTATAGGTCCCCCTCTATGACCCAGGAAACCCATATCATGTATTTAAACTTATTAGAAACACTAACCATCTAATCCAATAATCCAATACCATTTTCATGGGTGACTTTAATTACCCTACTATTAACTAGGAATCCTATATGACACCAAACATGCAGGCACAGAGATTCCTGGATCTTGTAAACACAAACTCCCTGGACCAGATAGTCAAAACACCAACCAGGGCGCAACCATACTAGATCTGGTTCTCACTAATATGGGAGACTGTTGCACACCCCATACTGTAATGCCTTTCCTGGTAAGGTCAGATCACAAAATGGTCTCCTCTGAAGTAAAAATAAAACCTGGACCCTCAGCTAAACCTGGAATATTCAGGAACTATTCTAAGGCTAACCTCCTGCTAATTAATTGAGAACCTGGCAAAATTTCAAGCCCCCATAAACCCTGTGAACACTTCTGCCTATGCAGAACTGTTCACAGAAACCCTGTATGAGCATGTTAATAGCTACATAGAGGCAGCTGTACCACCAGAAGGAAGTACAGAACTAACTCAAAAAACAAGCCACCCTGGTGGAATCACAAAATCAATCAGCTATATAACAGGAAGAAGAAAATCATGGTAAAAATTAGGAGGTGCAGCACCCAGCTCTTATCAAACTATACAAAAAACTCAGAGAACAAATAAAGTCTACCAAAGCCAAAATTGAGGTAAGCTTGGCCTCCTAGGCCAAGAGCAACCACAAAGTATTCTTTAGCTATGTCTGCCACCTCAAAGGCAATACACATTTGTGTGCAGAGCTCATTGTAAATGGAGCTACCTAGGGTCTATATTATTTGAATGAAGTTTTTTAACTTCGAATACCATATGGGCAACACCATATGGTCAAAGTTAGAAAACTTCGAATACTGAAAAAAAAGAAAAAAGAAAAAGATCCCCTAACATGTTAAACACCCCCTGCTCTTTAAATATACCAACTCCAAGATTGCACTACAGTGCAGTAAAGGGAAGTCTTCCCTTTACTTCATTATAGTGCAGTCTTGGAGTTGTTATATTTAAAGAGTGGGGGTGTGGGGGATGCAGGAGGGCTTGCCCCCCTGCCTACAACCCTTAATTTAGGGTTTAGTCTTTTTTTTAATTTTTCAGTATTTGAAGTTTTCTAACTTCGACCATATGGTGTCGCCCATATGGTATTCAAAGTTAGAAAACTTTGTTCAAATAATATAGACTCAGCTTCCTATACTGAGCCAGAAGATATAGAAAACCTCCTGGCTGATAAGTTCAGCTCCAACTTTACTTATCTCTCCCCCTCAACCTTCCCTCAGGAAATATCATCAAATATAACTCCCTCTACTATCACTAGGGAACAGGTCCTTAATGCTCTCTAAGACCAAGAACACTGCATCAATTGGCCCAGACAATATCCCAGGATGCCTTCTAAATCACATGAAACATGACCTATCAGGGCCTCTGGAATTACTATTTAACTGTAGCCTCCAAACATGCTTTGTGCCTCATGAATGGAGAAAGGCAACAGTTATCCCGCTGCACAAAGGTGGGCCATCTACAGACCCTGGAAACTACAGACCCATAAGTCTCACTAGTCTTATATGTAAAGCCATGGAAAGAATTATCATGGAGATGATCACTAGAGATATATTAAACCTCCAGACACTGAACCCAACCCAATTTGGTTTTGTCAAGGACAGATCATGTCTACTCAACTGGGTGGACTTCTTTGAGAAGTTCACCAAAGCAATGGATGAGGGCAAAATCATTCACACTGCCTACTTTGACCTGGCCAAGGCATTTGACACACTACCCCACTTGGGCATTGTTGACAACCTCAGGAGGTTAGGTACAAACCTGTATGTCACCTGGTGGATAGCCACCTGACTCACAGACAGGACCCAGGAAGTTAGAATTGGGGAGTCCACCTCTACAAAGAGGCCAGTCACAAGTGGAGTCCCTCAGGGATCAGTCCGTCGACCACTTCTTTTTGGCATTTACTTCTCAGAAGTCAAGGCCAATGTCAGTGGTCTCTGGCTGACTAAATTTGCAGAAGATTGCAAATTAGAAGCTGTCATTGATTCTCACACTGACACAAATATTCTCTAGGAGGGGCTAACACAGGCAAACAACTGATGTCAGAGCCATGGACTAAAACTAAATGCCAAAAAATGCATAATAGTATCTTTTGAGATGTAATCCATCTCTGATACCTATCATATTGACAACACACCCCTTAGAGTTGACCCAGTAATTAGGGACTTAGGGACACACATAGATAGTAATCTAGCCTTTGATCATCACATGTCTACAATGGCGAGGAAATCATTCTATGCTGCACAACTGATAAATGAAGGTATGGCATCTAAGTCCAAAGAAGCCATTGTTCCATTGTATTCAGCATACATCAGACCTATCACTGAGTACAATGCCCCCTTTGGTATGGACCTAACCAGGCATATCCAACAAATGGAACATCCAGAGAGGTTCCTCACTAAAAGAATAGAGGGCGTAAGTAATATGTCCTATGCAGAGCGCCTCAAGGCCCTATCCCTGCATTCTGTCTCTTACAGTCTTTTGAGGGGAGATCTATGCCTGGCATACAGGGCATTGTCAGACCCCACTCAGATGAGCCTCCTGCATATTCATAAAACAAACAGCACCAGAATTATCTGTTCTAAAGACTTAAACCTAGCCTGTGATATAACTAGGACCTGTTGAAGAGATAGGTATGTATCCCAGAGACTACCTTGTCTATGGAACAGGCTCCCCTTCCATGAGAAGCAGAGTTCCTCCCTAACCCAGTTCAAGTGTAACATGGACAATTGGATTGGAAACCAGAAATCCATCCCTGGTTTGGCTGTTATGTCTCTAATGGACACAGATGACCTGTAAATGGTTCACCTCCCAGGCCCATACTTGCACTTATCAAGGGTATTAGAACTTGTCAGAGATTTGGGTTGCATGGTTAGGGTTAAAAGGGCCCTTGTGGTCATTAGCCTAGTAAACACCTATGAACCTACAAAGCTATAAAAGAAACTTAAGAGTCTTAGTATAAAAAAGACATTATTAACTGCTTTTTATCAGTGCAGACAAAATCAGGTAATAACGTTTTTTTAGACTAAAATTCTAAGTTTCCTTTTGATATTCTTTCCCAGCTATGCATTTTTATGTTTTTAATGGTTTTCAAATTAAAATATTGGGTGTTGCTTATGGATAATGTTATTTATGGAGAGAGATGCTTGTAAAAAAAATGGGGAGGATTAAAGAGAAAAGGAAATGTAACTGTAATTTGGAAGACTTTTGAAATGCACTTTGGAAAAAAAATGTTGCTTATTCTATGTGGTGTTACTAAGGATAGGTGTAGTGGCAAATGGCTGCTACTTAGCTGGAACATATGAAGCTCCAGAAAGAGTAGACAAGAGCATTTGTTGTCATTCATATGACAATCAGAAACAAAGTTAAAGAAGGTGGTGTGGGACTCATTAATCCTGAACTACAAAGCAAATAATTTACTCAGTATATCATATTAAAGTATATTAAAACAAAGAAAATGTGTGCATTAGGAAAATATTCAGAACATTTTTCAGAAATGCATGGATATTTTGTGCAGATAAAATAAAAAAAATAGAAAATACATTATTATGCAAAGCTTCTAAAAGCAAGAATATGTAGAAAGCTAGTATATGATACATCTGGAATGTAGGAAAAGTCTGGCATGATACAATTTTGTAAAGTTAGTTATTTATTTTAATTTATTTTTAACTGTAAGGTTGAGCAACTTAACAAAATAGGCAAAAAGATTCTGGAAAATGGAATGTTTAGTAGTTCCATCAAATGGGCCGATTTCTTTCGGAGATTATCTTATGAGAAATATCACAAGAGGGTACTTGAAATACAAATGCTTGGAAGAAAAACACTTGTAACTACACAAAATATAGAGCAAAAGAAATGCTCATTTTCTGGCAGGCTATAGAGATTTGGGGAAAACAAGTAGACTGCTTATTTACTCAGTAACAAGGATGATAAATAAAGACAGTTTGTTAGTTTGTAAGGAAATGGGTGGCCATAGTGGTGCAGCGGTTAGCATTGCCACCTCACAGCAAGAGGTGCAATGGTTCAATGCTGGGGTGCCTTCTGTGCAGAGTCTGCATGTCCTCCCTGTGGTCACATGGATTTCCTCCAGGTGCTCCGGTTTCCTCCGACGTGCTGTAGGTGGATTGGACACTCTAAATTGGCCCTAGGTGTGAGTGCATGCATGTGTGTGCCTTCTGTGGAAGGTTGGGAACTGGCACCATAAAACTCCACTGCCAATCATGAGCAGACAGGTGATCCGCTGTGGCAACCCCTAACCAGGAAAAGAAGAAAGTTAGTTTGTAAGGAAATAAGATCAAAAGTTTTAAGATTGATAATGTGTTGAATTTGGAGAATTTGAATAGAAAGATGTTTAAACTTTTGTATAAAAATATGGGGTATGACTAGTGAAATCCAGAAGATAAGGACTGACTGAAAAGTGATTTAAATCATAGTAATTTTTGATTCACACTAGTAGTTAGAAAGAAATTTTGTGAAATTATTTCATTATTCTGAATATTGGAAATATTTATAATTTCATTTTTGTTAGTTTTTTTCTGTAAATGAATTTTGAATTAACATTTTATTTATAATTTATAAAACATTCTAATAAAGCTACCAATATTTGTTATAATAAGAGCTGTGGTGTTGTTTGCATCTCCATTTAAATTACCACCGAATCAGATAGGCAGGACCTCAATTTATCACATCATCCAAAGGGTGACACCTCAGAAGTAATGTTATAATCCTGTCCTTAAAAAACAAACATAAGCATATTATAATATAGCTACACTGCTACAATGGCTGCCATACTAATTCTGTGTAGACTGAATGCATTTTATGTATACCAGTCTGGTACAGCTAATAGCACTGCTGCTACAGCTTGCTGTTTGCAGACTATGAAGCCTGGTCCTGACCTACATTTACAGCCTTTTACTGCTTTCTTGTGTTTGCTTGCTTGCTGCCACCATACCTGCAGCTTTCTCACAAAGGTATTTTACTTTTACTTACCGAACATTTTAAATTGTCTATAGTTTTGTACCTTTCTTCCAAAACAAGATCACCCCTGAAGTATATATACAAACGCACATAAACCTTGGGCCTTCAAAAAGGGTGGTGGCAGTTGAACTAAATAGTTAAACACACACACACACACACACACACACACACACACATACACACACACACACACACACACACGCACGCACACACACACACACACACACACACACACACACACACACACACACACACACACACACACACATATATATATATATATATATATATATATATATATATATATATATTACATCAACCAATAGATTTGTGGCGTATTAGTTAAACTTTAACCAGAGAGATATGATGAGAATTAAAAATTAAACCATTAGCTACCTTGGCAAATATGTACTTATACTAGATCTTGGTAGTCTAAAATCTGCAAGCTTTATTTCCACACTGGGAATGTTTATTCAAAATCAAAGTCAAAGTCGAAGAAAACTTTATTGTCATTCAGAACTACACAGCAGTGTAGCTGAACGAAATTACAATGCTTCATTCTCATGCAGGAAACAGTTGCACATACAGATAGAGAAAAATTAATAAAATATCACAGTAAAAATTTAATAAGCAGCAATTTGTAAGTGAAGTAGGACAGCAGTGACCCACACCCATCCCAGAACAGGAGACAAGGAAGACAAGGAACAAGGAACAATATGAAGGTATTTTTGGCAAATAGTTTGCATGATGGTTTGGATAAAGTTCATCAGTTGCATTTACATTGTCGATTTCAGTTTAATCCAGTTCTCTGACTGTATTACAAGTCAGCTAGCAGAATGAAACCCTGTGTATTCAACATATCTGGATTTTAGCTTCCAGCAAGGCCTTTAACACTACAAACGCTAATGAGAAAATTAATTTCCATGCAGGCAGGACAAGAATTATGGGAATAGCTATAAAAGAAAGCAAGGGAACAGTTTGGGCACACATACAAATCTTAGAGATGGCAAAGAATGGCTATAGAGTGGAGTTTTAATCATCTCTAGTTCTATGTGGTATAAAGTGAAATGGCAATAGGGAAGACCAGCAAGTTATTGGGATCTGCGCCTTAAGTACTGGACTTCACTTGTATGGTCACGTTACGAATGCTGCTATCATGTTTGAGGGGATTACAGAGGAATGTAGATTAAGCTGGTAGAAAACATGAGATACAGAGTTACCAAAAATTAGACGGTGCACTGTAGGAATAAAAGTATGGGGAAAGTCTCAGAATGCCCAGAATGCATATAATAGAATATAAAATTGAAAACGTGCATTGGTATGAAGTTCTCAGATTGCTGGTAGGAAAGTGAAAATAAGGGATAAGAAAATAGTGCTGATTAAGAAAGTGACTGCTTAAAAGGAAAAGACTGATTGAAAGGTAGATTATTCAGGACTGACCAAAGAATTACAATTTCATGAGGGCAGGAAGAGAGGTGAGCCACTGAACTGAGTTGTCAAAGGAAATGGTGGAGTGCAGTTCTTCAGACATATACAATCACTCCCTAAGATATATGGAATATCAGTTCTGGGGTAGGGGAGGTTGCATGGGGTAGTTTCAAATGTTTGGCAGACGTTATAGGTTATATGCCTGTTTCTGACATCTTCAAGTGATTCGGACACGTGCAACATAAATTAATGATGAAAAGCTTTCATTTTTTTCACTGTTCTTGTGCAGCTGTAAGTTGTACTTGTATTGCTAAGCCTTTCTTTTAAACACCTTTCATTTTATTTGTTGAAATAAAAAAATGACTTCACTATATACTTTCGAATTAATCTTACACAGATTTATCAAAAAAAAATGTATAATAAAATTCCTTGTGTGAAATGAAACATTATTGTCAACCAGCCTTTCACTATCTGAAAATATTTCATCTGGTCATCCATGCTCACATCTTTACCAGTGAACAGCCACTAGTATCCATGGACCCTACTGGGCAATTAGGAAATGGAAGTATATTGCAAGACCTTTATTCCATTGCACATATGCTTATGGATGAATATATTTACTAATTCACCTAATGCAAGACTTTGAGAGGTGGGAGGAAGCCAGAGATCCCACAGAAAACCCACACAAACACAGGGAAGACATACAGCCTCTACAGAGAAGGCACCCCAGCTGAGAAATGAATCAGATACCCTCTTGCTGCGAGGCAATAATGCTACTTCACTGCACCACTGTACCATTCAAAGATATTCTGTTAGTATTAACAACACAACAGCATCCCCCATGTCCAACTCAAAGTATGAAACATTATTCCAGGCACCAACAAACATTATTTTAATGTTATGTGAGAGGTTTGAGTTTGCAGTTACTCTAACAGTCAAAATAGCTTACATATTTTTAGGTTTTAAAGATACAAATTGCTACTTTATTTAAAGTTTGGGTTTTTCAAAATGTAAAGAAAGACTTCATGTACCTGAAAAATATTTATTTTCACCTAAGAAGTATCCCCAGACTAGTTATATCACGTATCCTACTTGGCAGCATGATGAGGGAATGCTCTAGAAGTGAGCAACATATTACAAAGGTAGTAGCTTGTTAGGGTGTGCCAGATTTTTATGCTTGGAGCAGAGTTAAAAACAATGGGGTATTCTTTAGAAATATGGGCTTACTACAAAAACTGTATGAGAAAAAGCAAATATACACAACATGGACTAAATGTTTTTTTGACTGTTGAGCAGTTTCTTGGTATGGTATAGTAAAATGTGTTTCTGCCTGATGCTTAAAGTTTGTTTTTCATTTTGTAGTTCAGAAAGAAATGGAAACAGCCCAGCTCACTAAAGGAGTTATCTTTCTTTCTGCCACTGCATTTGGCTTGTTTGGCAACATGGCTGTCTTGGTCTCTCATCTTGTTGTTGCACAGCAAACAAAGAAGAAGCTTCCGGCAGACACAATCACAATGCATTTGGTAGTATGGAATATAGTGCTTCTTATAACCTTGGGACTTCCCCAGTTTCTCTATGAGCTGGGTGTGAGGTATCTTCAGACAGATCTTGAGTGTAAAGTTGATCTCTATTTACAGAGAGTGTCTAGAGTTATGAGCATAACCTTAACTTGCCTGCTCAGTTGTTTCCAGTGTGTGACTCTGGCCTCTTCAAATCCAAACTGGATTCCATTAAAAACAAGCATGCAGAAAAAACATATACCTATCATTTTAGCCCTTGGATTTCTAAGCACAACTTCCACTATGACTACTGCTGTCTTTTCTGTTGTTGCAGTTACAAACTTTACTGAACAAAGACCCATGGTCAGCCTAGGCTATTGTTTTGTTATTTACCCAAACGTACTTGTATTTCAGGTGATTGGTTTTGGTTATTTCACCCGAGATGTGATATTTGTCATGTTGATGGCATTAGCTAGTGCCTCTATTCTTGTATTTCTGCACAAACATGAAAAACAGATGAAGGGCAAGAGAAGTTCTTGCCAGAATCAGCAAACAACAGCAGAGCATCAGGCATCCAAGGCTGTTGTAACCTTTGTTATCCTTTATGTGTTGTTCTTTGGGATCGATAATGGTATTTGGTTTTATGAGCTCTCTATTAAAAAAACTCATCAAGACCTAAGTGATATCCGTCATTTCTTGTCCTTGTGTTTTCCTGTCACATTTCCTATTGTAATGATTGCTTACAACCAGAAAATCAGAAAATTCTTAATGTGTACTGTAACTTCTTGAAAGGTTTATAAACTATCAACTAGACACCCAGATCTCATGACTTTTTTTCATGAACTGATGTCATTTCGATCTGCATTAGAAATATATTGCCAGTCTAAATCACTATTGAGTTTGCTAAACTTATTCACACCTGCCAGCAGTGAAATAATGCCATGCCACATTGCTGATTGCTGGCTTGATTGACAAGAATTGCCTGGAGCTCAGAGTCAAAGACAGTGTAAATGTAAAGTCTTTTAAGACTAAAGAAGTAAAACAGATTTTGCTGAATTCACACAATCAGAACCATAAATAATTTGCAATGAAATAATAGCATGGCGTATAGTCTGCCTTTCCAGTCCTATAAGCTGGAAAAAACAAGGCAGCTCAGCAAAACTAATGTTGCATATATTAAAAACTAAACAGTGTAATCAGTGATATTGTGATTTGTACTTACATTTATAAAACACTCATTCAAATATACAATACATATATTGGCAGATTTTTAGCTCATTTTGTCTTACATAATTGAAGGCAGGTTATTGTATAACACATTGGATAATTCACCATGGTCAGGAAGAATAAATTTACTATTCAAGCCTTACGGGATACCAGTACGACATGATCCTGTCGGTAAACTATTATCATCAGGGATCACTTGAAGCATATCAACTTATTGTGTTGAAGATAACTTGGACAAAACCGGGTGGATGAAAGGATAATTTCTTGAGGTTGCTGCAAAAATTTCTATGAGATGCACTGACTTTACAGTCAGATGCAATAAAGGGGAGGCACATGAAAATTAGCCCTTGTATGATAGTGTATGATAGTGTGGAAGGCCAGGCTTCGCCTACAGAAAAGATTCTGTTTTTGAAAAGTTTGATTTAGACAAAATGAGATTCGGCTCACTGTGTTTGATTGCGCAACTTTCAGTGAGAAAGACTTTGATAACCCCCTTATACATGATGCTGTGATAACCTGTTAGTTCACAAAGAAGAAGAAGTAACATGATTCTGTGAAACATTTTCACATTAAATGTACTTTTGTGGTTTCCTGCTGTGGTTGGATTTTTTTTTATTTATGTTTCAGTTGGATTGATTTATCGCATATTTTGGTATTTATACTTTTGGATATGTGGCAGTACAAATCTAACGATTCAGTCAGCATGGTAAATGAATGTGAGTTTTTCCTCTAGAAGACAGGAATATTAGGGTAGATGGTGTGGGAGATAAGACACAAGACAGAGAAAGAAAAACATTAAAGACAACATTAAGACAATGTAATTGATAGTGGAGAGGTACAAAAGAAAGATCAGATAAGGAGGACAAGTAGTTTGATGAAAAAGTGTTTAAGGAAAGGATGACTAAGCAGCTATAGAGATGGGAAAAAATACTTTCTATTACCTTTTATCATATACCAGTTAACCTTGTCTTACTTTTATGCAAGTTAGTTAATTTTCATTTGACCCGATCTGGTTAGGATGTTATTACAAATTTAAAATTTAAAGTATATAAACTGCAGAAAGCCTGTTCATTATAAAAAGAAGTTATGTCTTACCATAACATTCCATCTGTATTGTTGATCCTCGTTCAGTCATTACGCATGGGTATCGGTTCCGAGCTCGGAACCGAGCCGGCCATTTTCCAAGCTCGTGTCAGCTTCAAACTCTCGAGCTAAACTCTTACCCACAATCCCCCTCTCCCTGTTACCTCAGATTGAGTTTGCAAGTTAAAGAAGGTAGAGGCTACCTCTGGTCAAATAACATAAGAGAACCGGATGGTGAGATCCACTAGAAACCACAGGGGGGGGGGGGGGCAGGGTCGTAATGACTGAACGAGGATCAACAATACAGATGGAATGTTATGGTAAGACATAACTTCTTTATCTGATATTGTTAATCCTCGTTCATTCCTTATGCATGGGACAGAGTCCCCAGTTACCTCTATTCCTGGGAGGCTCTCATTAATGGACATTCCTGAGCACCATAGAACTGAAAGATGCTCTTCCCCTGGAGGCCAAATTCAATTTGTAATGATTGATGAAGGTATGAGGCGTAGCCCAAGTTGCAGCTGCACAGATGTCATGTAAAGATGCTCTGGCATGGAAGGCAGCAGAAGTTGCCACCAACCTTGCTGAATGAGCTTTCATGGTAGCAGGCAACAAGATATTAGGTTGTGTGTAAATAAAGGTCACACAGTCCTTCAACCATCTAGCCATCTAGCTAGATCCTAATCTAGGTCCAGAAAAGGCCAAAAATAACTGGTCAGATTTACAAAAGGATTTAGTCCTGTTTAAGTAAAAATGAATTTGCCTGGGTATATCTAGGGTATGAAGGCAATACTCTCCTCTGTTTGAATGATTGGGAAAGAAAACTGGCAATTTAATGGCTTGACTAATGGACATTTCAGAGATCACTTTAGGCTGAAATGACGGATTAGTTCTCAGAGACACTCTATCTCTATGAAAAATCAAGTATGAACTCTTGATACATAAAGCTTGAAGTTCAGAAATACGTCTGGCAGAAGTAATAGTGACCAAAAACAAGGTTTTCCATGACAAATACTTGAGGTCACAAGAAGAGGCTGGTTCGAAAGGTGCCATTGTCAGAGCTCGTAGAATTAATAATAAATCCCATGGTTGAATAGGTTCTCTAAAAGGTGGCTTCAGATGATTTACACCTTTTATGAAGGTCTTGCTCAATTTATGGGACATAAGAGAGGAATCTTGGACACCCTCATGAAAATTAGAAATTGCAGCCAAATGAACTCTAATGGCAGAGGCTGATAGACCCGATTGAAACAGGTCAGCCAGATAGTCTAATATTAATGACACTGGTGCTGAAAAGGGGTCTGCTTGTTTATCTTTCAGCCAACAGGTAAATCTTTTCCACTTGCTCAGATAAGTAATTCTAGTGGAAGACTTATGAGAAGCAATGAGAATATCATGTACTGGTAAAGAAAGATAATTCTGCCTGGAAATCAAGAGAATTGGAGTAGCCAAGCTGTTAGCTTCAGGCTGTTCATGTTGGGATGAATCAGGTTCTGTGGGTGTGAGATCAACTCCGGGGTTGGATGGAGAATCCATGGTTGATCTAGTAGGTGAGGCTAAAGGAAGGGGAACCAAATCTGTCGAGGCCAATATGGTGCTATGAGGATCACCTTGCTCTTCAACTGCTGGGTTTTCTTCAGAAACTGGGGAATGAGGTGAAAGGGTGGAAATGCATAAAGAAGACCCGAGGGCCAATCGTGGACTAGAGCATCCCTGGGTGACTGTCCCGGAGGGGGAATCAGGGTGAAGTAGTTGTTTCATTTGTAGTTGGTCAGGGATGCAAAGTGGTCGCAGCAAGGACAGCCCCAGCAGTGGAAGATCTCCGCCGCTATCAAGGAATTCAGGGACCACTCGTGAGGTTGATGAATGCACCTGTTGAGTCTGTCTGCTATCATGTTGGAACTCCCGGGAATGTGCATTGCTAGAAGAAAATGGTTGGTAGCCATTGCTCACTGCATTATCCTCATGGTCTCTCAACAAAGGGGGTAAGATTTGGTTCCACCTTGCTTATTGCTGTACCAGACCACCACCATGTTGTCTGATTGAATAGCAATTGATGGCAGCAGGGGATGGAATGCTTGCAACACCAAAAGCACCGCCCTCAGCTCTAGAACATTTATATGCAGATGGGCCTCCAGTTGGGACCAAGTGCCTTTGACTGTCTATCCCTGACATAGCCCCCCCCCACCCCATCAGGGAGGCATCCATGGTCACTGTGGCCTTGGGTTGCTTGGGGGAGAAGGGGCGAGACCATTGTGAGAGACTGTGTTTCATCCACCAATTTAAATCCTGTTTGCACCTGTGGGTTACTCGAATCATGGCTGAAAGAGGATGCTGAAAAGGATACCATTGGGTGAGCAGTAGCCATTGTAGAAGCCTCATGTGAAACCTAGCCAGGGGAACAATGGTGATGGAGGCTGCCATGGAACCCAACAGCTGTAGAACCAAGTGAGCCGTGGATTTTTCCTTTGAAAGGATTGGAATTAGTTGCTGCTTTATCCTTAGAATTCTGTGCTCTGGAATAGCAGCTCTGCAGTTTTTTGTGTCCAAGATAACCCCTATAAATTCTGTCGACTGAGATAGGGTGAAATTGGATTTTTGCCAGTTTATCGTTATGCCTAGTCTTTGTGCAGTGAGGAGAGAGTATTCCAGGGCTTTTTCCAGTAGATGTCTGGTGGGGGCAGAAATGAGCCAGTCGTATAGGTATGGAAACACCTGGAATCCTTGAAGTCACAAGTGAGATGTGACAACTGCCATGCACTTTGTGAACACTCTGGGGGCTGTAGAGAGTCCAAAGGGCAGTACTCTGAACTGGTAGTGACTGGCTCCCTCACGGAAGCGCAGAAATCTTCTTGATGGCCTGTCCACTTTTATGTGGTAGTGCACATCTGGAAGATCTATCGAGCACATCCAATCATCTTTTTCCAAAAGCAGGAGGATAGACTGTATTGTGACCATCCAGAATTTTTGTACTCTCACAAACTTGTTCAATACACTGAGATCCAAAATTGGTCTCCAGTCCCCGGTTTTCTTTGGCACCAAAAATAGTCTTGAGTAGAGTCCGGATCCTATCTGGTCTGGAGGGACTATTTGGATGAATCTCTTTCTTAGCAGCTTTTCTACCTCTAGTGCTGCTTCTTCCCTTTGACTGGGTGGAACGTCGGGAATATTTTTTGAAGGGATGGGACAAAGATCAAAGGGGATATGATAACCTCTGGTTATGATCCTTTGTACCCAAGAATTGGTGGTGATGGTTAGCCAGGCAGAAGGGTAAAAGGAGAAATGTCCCCCAACTACCTCCAGAGGAAAGGAGTTGGGCCGCTCTTTAGGAGCACTGGTAGGATTGACCAGGGAAAGAATCCCTGGAACCCTGGTTATGTGGTCCCCCTCTGCCCTGAAAGGAGTGTCTCCCCTGTGAGTTTCCCCCTCTGCCTCTGGGGGAGAACTTGGTCTGTCTGTCACAGAAAGGACCCTGAGATTTCTTGAACCATATCTTCCCACTCTTTTGGTTTCGGGAAAAAGCATGTTGAGGGGAAGAATAACAGACACCTACAGCAGAAAGATTCTTACCGTTCTGTTCACATCTGGGCAGTGTGCTTTTAACTTTGGGCCAAAACAACAAGGAGGGCTCAATGGGGGCATTAAGAAAAGAAGACTTAAAGGGTTCCGCGAAGTTGCACAAGCACATCCAGGCATGTCGTCTCAAGAACGCAGCTGAACCCGCCACTCTAACTGCTCCTTCTGATGTGTGAGATATCAGTTGCATAGAGGAGTTAGATATAGATTCAATGGTGGCCAGCTGAGAGGCCACTTTGTCATGGACCTCATCAGACATGGCACCAGCCAAGGTTTCAGAGAGCTCAGGAACCAGATCCCTTTGAAGCCTGGTGAAATGTGCCATATAATTCAGGGACCTGATAGCAAAGGTCACTAAAGCAAATGTGTGCTTCCCTATCCTGTCCAGGGCCCGGCACTCTTTGTTAGGTGGATGGACAGTCTGGCTTTCTTCTTCTGCCAGTTCCTTTTTTGTTGTGGCTGCCACCACCAAAGCATCCACAGGAAGACCTTTGGACCAATGGGGATCCAAAGTAGGAGTGGACAAGATCTTATCTAGCCTCTGGGGAATAGCTTTGATGGTATCAGGACCCTTCCAAGCATGCTGCACGATGGGCCGGACAAGTTCATCGGCAGGTGGAGTAACCCAGGAGGTAGGGGGCTGGGCGCAAAAGGCCTGCAGGAACACAGATTCCTCACAGGTCAGATTAGAGGACTGCCAGTCACCTCTCTGTTTCAGGATTTTGAGGTTATCACCAAAGGATACCTCAGAGGGTGACCGAGGGGATCCTTCCCCCTCATCAAAATCTGTGCCTTCGGTGAGGGACTCCTCTGTGGAGTCCATGTGCTTCCTCTTACATGAACTTTTCTGGTGGACCTCCTCAGTGGGAGAAGCTGGAGAAGACAGTGGAAAAGGGGATTCCTGAGGGAATATGTCCTGCGGCCCTTGCACCCGGAGTCCGCTAGATGTGACTTGTGGAACCAGTGTATCAGAGGAGGGCGGAGGTATAGACAGTCTGGTATCACGAGCAGCAGTGAAAGCCTTCTCCATCAGTTGGAAGGCTGGTCCACCTGAAGAGGAGTGTATGTCTAGGGCAGGGGTCACCCCTTCCCTAAGTGGCTCAGCCTGCTGACCCGGAGTCCCTGGATGGCAGTGGAGCAGCAAGCTATGCGTGTCACAGCTGACATCAGGGTCATAGCAAAACTTTCCTGCCATGAAGGCAACTGTGGTTCCTTAGTGAGATCCATAAAGGGAACTGCAGAAGGGGAAGACTGTGCTATATCCATGGACTTCAAAGGCAATGAAGGAGGAGAATAAGAAGGGGTCTTTGGAGATGGGTGATCACCTCCCAAGGAAGGATAGTTCCTGAGGGGTGGGATACCTCTGGCCAAGACTACCTGGTCCACAAGACGCAGTACATCATGTTTGGAAAGGCTTCTAGTGGACCTCATGGAGACTGAGGGAGAAACAGGCCTATCCACAGAAGAGGCAGACTCGGTGCCCATCTCATCTGACCGCACCGAGGACAACGGTGCAGAGAAAGACTGGACTACGGTTGTCTGCACCATAATAGTCATCGTTGCCATAGATGCAATAGGTTAAGAGACAATAAAATATCAACTTTTCTGACAGAAAAGTAATTTGTAAAGCAATTAAACAGCAATTGACTGTACTTAGCTCAAGAGAAGTAGCTTGACATGACCGGATGGCAACGTGGCAAATGATATCTGAGGTAACAGGGAGAGGGGGGTTGTGGGTAAGAGTTTAGCTCGAGAGTTTGAAGCTGATGTGAGCTTTGAAAATGGCCGGCTCAGTTCCAAGCTCGGAACCATTACCCATGCGTAAGGAATGAACAAGGATTAACAATATCAGATTGTATGGTCTAATGAAACTGACTGGCAACTAGAGAAGAGAATTAGGACTCTAAACTGTTAAATGACTTACTTCCATAACTAAGTATGTATATAGGGCTTAATTCCTTTCACCTTTATTTGCATGCTGCATCACTCTGAGTTCTTTAACTAGAAGGTGCTCCCAAGTCACCTCTAGAAAGGAATACTGTATCCAGTAGGCTTGTCCTGTTAGCAAATGTATAAAATACAAACAGATATGATTATTACTCCTCTGCTTCTTACTTTTTGCAATGTTTAACAGATAGTTTGCAAATTTTTTGGTTAGAAGATCACAGCAGAGTATTAAAATCAATTTGTATAAGCTCATTACCCAAGCAGTTCATGACTAGAGTCTCAAACAAATATCTGTATCATCTTCCACACTTTTATCACATTTATGGTTAATTTTAGTTTTCTTCTTTTTGTATAATATATATATATATATATATATATATATATATATATATATATATATATTTATATATATATATATATATATATATATATATATATATATATATATATATATATATATATATATATATATATATATATATATATATATATATATATATATATATATATATATATATATATATATATATATATATATATAAAACACTTCCTAAACAGCAGAAGCTCTGTTTAGCAAGCATAAAATACTGGCGGCCATCATTAAATTATTTTCAGTATGAGCTCCATGGCAACTTGACATGCTGCTATGAAGTGGCAGACTCAGTTTTCAGTGGGCGTTACCTGTAGATTTACACCCTGCTGGAGAAGTTCATTCTCCAATCAGGGAGCGATCTACAGTTTGCCCATTCTCTAATCCAATGTATAGTCAAGTTGAAACTTGAGCAGTTAGATGTGAGCTACAAGATGTCTGGGTCCCTGGATTTAAGAAAGTGGTCCATGAGTGCCTGGAACACAAGCTTTTGTAGTAGACCCAAACAAGAGACATATGTTTGTAGAATCCTAAATATGATTAGCTTTCTGGAAATTCATGGGAAAAGCAATTAAAAGAAATCATATTTTCATTTATTTTTGACATTCATTTTTTCAAGAATCTTTAACAGTGTAATTTCAATACGAGAAGCAAGACTATGTTGGGAACTTCTGACAGTAACACATACAACTGTATAACTGAGTGCTGGAAAATGCAGATGCTATTGCTATTGATATGCCACAAAAATGTTTAGCAAAATTTATGTAGGAAATGAGCATTGTAAAGAAATGTGTGGATAAAAGTCAGTTTATGTTTAAATAAATTATAATTATATATAGACAGGTGAATGCAGTGAAATTGAGAGTATGCTCTAAAATGTCAGATCCATGGTAAATGCTAATTTGAACATTGAAACTGTTGCTTTAATTGTACATTCTGAGGTTTGCATATTAAACAATTGTAAAATATTTCGACTGTTATAAAAATGCTGATGATGTAGAGTTTGATCTGAGTTACATTTGACTGACTGGGGATATTCCCTTTTTCTTCATTAGTAACCACATACTTTCCTTCCCTGTAATTAATTATAGTTTTGAATAAAAATAATTTTTTTGTATTCATTTCATATTTTCTACACAATAGCTTGGTATATCTACCAAATTCATTACACTCCAAGCATATCCTGTTTCATTAATTTTATGAATATGGTTTGCTATTGTTGTGTATTTTTAACTATTTTTATGTACAAAATAAATCCATCTATACTTTTGACTGTTTTACTTTAGACCAGCTATATGTATGTTATATATTTTTTTGTAATGTACTGATTTTGTACTTACTGGAGCTTTTCTCCCCAGGCATCTGCCCAGTCAGACTATCCCAGTAAACAAAAATAAAATAAATAAATAAAACAAGTTATTTGTTGGTATCATAAAAGTTTGTACAGAAGACATTATATGCATTAATAATTACTGGGATGTTTTATTTTTTATTGACCATATTTTTAACTAAGTGGTAAGCATCAATAACGTAATGCCATTTATGGCCTTTTCTGACTTCATAACCATGTTTTTTTTCACCTGCTTTATATATTTAGGGGTATTTGCATTACCCAGTGGAGTGCTGTTTTAATGGGAACTAGAATGTTTCATTCAATGTTCCTATCTCTGAACACTCAATGGAAACCCCTATTCCCTCAGATGAATGCCAATATGTCCTTTTCAGCATCAGTGGTTAAAGCTTAAATTCTTCTTAGATGGCACTCATGTCAACCCTGAGACATCCTCATCATGTACACTTATCTTAACATTATCTGCCCTATGGTGAGACCCAAGATCATATGCCTTTGGTGATGTACTATCTGGCATTTCCATTCACAAGGTAAGTGTCAGGAGCATGATCCCAAGGACTTATTGGTCCTACATAGATAGCAGTTTATTCAACAGTGAGATGGGACATAATACCTTCAGTGAGACAATGGTGTATACAGAAATATGCAGATGTGTACAGATGTGTAAAGCAAAGGAATGTTAGTCTCTTGTTTCTTATCCCATACATGTATAGACTTTGTGTAAGGCACAAAGATTTTGGTCTCAAATAGCATAGTACTGTTCACTCTGATATTGTTAGGCTGACTAAGATGTGGTCACCATTTATTGCAAGTTAAATTTCCAGATGGAATTATTCCACAGCATGATGATATAAAATGGCACTAATGTGGCTCTCTTTTAAAGACCAAATGGTCATCTGCGATTGCTGCTTATATGACAACTCACTACTGTAGCTGGAGGTTTGCAACTGTCCACAAAGTGAATTATAATGTTTTGATTGGCTAGATGCAATAAATGATTGATATTGATACGCCATGCTGGAAACCAGGAAGTGCAGTGCTCAAGAAGGTGAAATGAATAACGAATGAGCCTTTTTGTAATACTGCTAATTGCAAGTATATTTTTTATTTCTATGCTCTGTGCAGAAATGCAAACTGAATTTGAAAGAAAAGGTGCTGTTGTTCTCATTTGGGCTTTTATTACCAAGTACAACAAGGCACATAACTGTGTTTCTTTAGTTAAGTTATCTATGAGAATTTGACACAGGCAACATCTTTACAGTGTTATTTTTCATAAGGGACCATAGCAGGGATGGCAGCTTTTAATGGGGAAGACAAGAGTTATAGGTATCAGATGTCGGATCAGGATCGACGTCAGGTGGGCAAACAAGTCAAATCAGCCTGGGCAAATGGCAGAGTAACTGCTCTGGAACAAAGAATGGATATGATAGCTTAAGAGGTGAGCAAACTTCTTATAGGTGGCAGATGACACAGCAGTTATAGAATATGTAGTCACCAATCATTTGGCAGGTGGAATACCATAAGAGGCACAGAAAAGAGTAGAAGAAGAAGCCAGGGCATTTAGAGAGTTTGGGAGTAAAATGGCCTTTTGTGAAGTGCAACCTTAGCTTAGTTCTAGCTGGAAAACAAAGAGTAAGTCTCAAAACCATGATTTCCAGAGCAGAAAGTCCCTGATGAGCAAAAATATGAAACTGTTTTTGACTAGAGTGAAGCACAACAAAGACAGAACTTTGATGAATCTCAGCTCACACTTTTAATATGAAAGGTTTATGAATATCCAGAATGCAAAATATATATCAGGATAATTAAGTTGTTAAAGTGAAATGTTAGGGGGTAGGAAGCAGTCTTAGAAACAGCTACAAAGAAGGAGCAGGATAACTCAGGTAACACATTATGACAATAGGCAGGAAAGTACAGAAATCATTGGGGAAGATCAAGTGGAGTGTACAAGATGTAAAAAATAACATAAGGCAAAGTATGAGTCAGAAGTAAAAAGGTGAGCAGAGTGGAGAAATGATACAGGACAAACAAAAGTGCAAGCAAGAGCCGAGCTGAGTAATACCAGGACTTTAAGCAAGGAAATAGCCGAGTGTCTGATAACGATACAAGAAGGTAAAGCAGATCTAGTAGGTATGACAGTGACTTGGGAAATTATTAAGGGAGCAAGACGTTAGTAGGTATGACAGTGACTTGGGAAATTATTAAGGGAGCAAGACGTTAGTAGGTATGACAGTGACTTGGGAAATTATTAAGGGAGCAAGACGTTAGTAGGTATGACAGTGACTTGGGAAATTATTAAGGGAGCAAGAAGTTAGTAGGTATGACAGTGACTTGGGAAATTATTAAGGGAGCAAGACATTAGTAGGTATGACAGTGACTTGGGAAATTATTAAGGGAGCAAGACGTTAGTAGGTATGACAGTGACTTGGGAAATTATTAAGGGAGCAAGACGTTAGTAGGTATGACAGTGACTTGGGAAATTATTAAGGGAGCAAGACGTTAGTTGTTCAGACAAGATGTGAAGAGTAAAAAAATAGTCAAATCATAATCAGTGAGTCACATTATCAGTATAGTGGAACAACGTAGGCAAGATAATCACCTCAAAGTTCAGCAAAACTACTAATTAACAGTCAGAAGAAAAGAAACAAAGGATGTGAGATGGTATTTAGTGTAGCATAGAGAACATATAGCTTTAAATATGGGAAAACCTAGCTCTAAGGAGTTGCATGCCATACAGTGCACATTTTTTTCTAGAAAGAGTCATAGTAAAAAACTCATGGAGTCTGATAACATATATACCTTGCATGCAAATCCTGGTACACATCCAAATATTACATGTTGTTAGAAATGATGAAAGAATTGGCAAAAGGGTAGAACTTTATTTGAGAATGTATGTGTTTCACAGTATCACAGTATGATTTGCATAAAACGTGTCCATCTGTACCCACAAACTAGAAATTCTGCTGATGCAAAGCAAGTTATTAGAAAACTACAAGCTTTGGATCTAGAAATTCAATTTTTTCCTGACTATGAATAGAATAGCTAAGATGCCTGAAATGGTATAGTATGCCACAATTCTGTATATCACTGGGAAAGAAGCCTTGAGGTTATTTAACTCTTTTACCTTTCTAGAAGTGGAGAAAGACAAAATATCAGGAGTTATAGGGAAGTTATGGAATTATTTTAAGCAGCAGAAGAACTTGTCTTTTTATTCATCCTTTGCTCTTCAGAAGGGAGCATGGACCTGCAAAGACTATAGTTTCCTATACTACTAAGCTAAAGGATTAGTAAAAGACTTCAGATTATGAGGTACATGATTAATTAATGAGTGTAAATGGTTTGTAGCATAACAAATAATCAGCAAAGCAGTACCTGTTCTTATTTAAAAGCCGTGGTTGTATTCAGTACAGATAAAGTTATAAGTGCAGAGTTAAAATAGTTAGCTGAGAAAATAGAAGTGTTCATGATAAAGCAAGAGTCAAGTAAAAAAAAAAATCAAAAATGAGAAACAAAGTGAGAAGACATTGGGATGGCAGTGGTACCGAGAAACAAAACTTATGAGGGATTGTCATCTAGAAGAAATCAAGCAGGTTATAGCTAGTAAGAAAGGAGGTTGATCCCTCGATCTTGATGACCTACCCATTGACATCTGAAGACTGGTCCAGTGTAAGTTGTTGGTATTATGGCAGAAGTTATTTAAAAAGTATTACAAGAAGGAGATCCTTTTTATGGAAATCAGGGGTTAAAATATTAGTCTCTAAAGACAGTAAAGATCCAGCAGACCTGACCTCCTCTAGGTTGATTTCCATCCTCAATCATGATAAAGAGTTTTTCATGTCTTTAATTGCTAAGAGTGTTGTTGGTTGTCTAACTAGACTTAGTAGACCTGGTCCAAAGAGAATTTATTTATTTACATTTGTTTATTAGTATGACCAGCCCCTTTGCAGCAGTGGCCCAAGGAGAAAGGCTCCACATGAATTTACACAAAACAATAAATGTGATTTAATAATGCAATTTTCAAACAGTTGTACTGCAGAAAATTCAACAATTTATAAATACTTATGAGCAACATACATTAAGCAAAAATGTAACAATATAAGCAAAAATGTAACAATAACAATATCAGTATATCTTACATAATGACTTGGGATAGATTATAGATCACAAACAGAATAAGACAGATAGGAGCATGGATATAAAATAACCAGAGCAGATGGTGCGGTAATGAAAGAGAAAGAACAGAATATCAGCTGTGTTTAAGTTGGAACACATAATATTTTATCTAGAGGTAGAGCAAGAGCAAGTCTAATTATCCATGAGATATAGTTTAGGAATTTGTTAAAGGATTTGTCTGAAGGATCTACTCCTATGGGGAATGGAATATTATTCCACATTTTTGAGACATGACACAAGAATAGAGTCTCCTGCTGTGTTTGTTGATTTGGTCACACTTAGTAAGTTTTTATCACTTGAATGCACGGCGCTATTTGGAATAAAAGGCAAGCGTTTGTTACAACTCGGAAAATTCTGATGATACAGAGAGACACAGAGCTAAGTAAGAGACCTTTTTCAATTAACTTTGTTTTGATGCAGAGAAAGCATTCAATAGGATCAACTGAAAGCACCTATTTTGAGTCTTGTATAAGTTGTTTTTCTTGAATCCCTGATAAGGATGTTGGAAGAGGCATATGGTGGCTCCTGTGTGAGGCTGAAATTTATGGGTAGACTGTTGGGTAGCTTTCAGTTGAGTCAGAGCTCAGCACCAGGCTACCCTTGGTCTCACTTACTGTTTGTTCTGTATTTGGAGTCCTTGCCTGTTAAGATTAAGGAATTGCAAATACATGGGTATGACTGGTATGGAACTTAGTGTAAGATCTCAGTATTTGTAGATGACATTCTTTTACACTGCTCATGTCTAGCAAGGAAACTTACAAATTTTCTCTGAAATGTTGGAAATATTTGCAAATATTCTAGGCAATAAAACATATTTAGGTTTGTCAAATAAATATGTGTGGCACCTGGAATGAGATTTGTGAGTTGGATCTTTGCCTGTTTGCCAAGATGTGGGACTATTTTTGCATCATGTTTTATTTTTAACTGGAGTTGGGCCTGTTTGCCAAAACTAGCAACGCTCTTGTGATCCTGGGACTGTGTCACTATGTGAGGCTGTTTGACTTTTAACTGGAGTTGGGCCTGTTTGCCGAACCTAGCAACACTCTTGTGATCCTGGGACTGTGTCACTACGTGAGGCTGTTTGATTTTTAACTGGAGTTGGGCCTGTTTGCCGAATCTAGCAACACTCTTGTTATCCTGGGACTGTGTCACTACGTGAGGCTGTTTGATTTTTAACTGGAGTTGGGCCTGTTTGCCGAATCTAGCAACGCTCTTGTGATCCTGGGACTGTGTCACTACGTGAGGCTGTTTGATTTTTAACTGGAGTTGGGCCTGTTTGCCGAACCTAGCAACGTTCTTGTGATCCTGGGACTGTGTCACTACGTGAGGCTGTTTGATTTTTAACTGGAGTTGGGCCTGTTTGCCGAATCTAGCAACGCTCTTGTGATCCTGGGACTGTGTCACTACGTGAGGCTGTTTGATTTTTAACTGGAGTTGGGCCTGTTTGCCGAACCTAGCAACGCTCTTGTGATCCTGGGACTGTGTCACTATGTGAGGCTGTTTGATTTTTAACTGGAGTTGGGCCTGTTTGCAGAACCTAGCAACGCTCTTGTGATCCTGGGACTGTGTCACTACGTGAGGCTGTTTGTTGTACTGGTATTTTTATGCTTCACATCTCCACACTGCTTTCTGTCGACTCCGACATTTGACATGGTTGAAGTGCTCCATAGCTATTAGGCATAGGAAATTGAAATACCTTGAGTTCAGGATAACCCATTTAGTAGACTCACCCATCTGGGAAACCTGGAAAGAAGTCAAGCAAAAGATATTAAAAATCTTCAAGACAGCCAGTCTGTGAATATGGACATGGACTTGAAGATTTAAACTTTTGAAATGTTTATTGTTCCTCTTTTATTGTATGCAGGCCAGGCTTTTTTCCATACCCCAGACGAGTCCTCTCAAATTGACTTCTTTACTTCCTTAGTTGTGTACCCCCAGAAGGACTCTTCTGGGGCACGGAAAAAATCCTGGTCTACATACAATAAAAGAGAAACAGACTGGATGTTTGGACTGGATATAAAATCTAGAGTTGTAAGGTGAGAACGCTTAAGCTTGCCAAAGGAGAGCGGTGGCCTGGGAGTTCCTGACTTAAGAGGTTATTATGAAGCCACACAACTTAAATTAATGTACATGGATCAAATGGTGGACTAGCTCCCTAAGCAGAAGCATATGTTGTAGCTAGTGGGCTGGGCAAAGCAATCAGAAGCAGACTGGATGTTTGGGCTAGATATATAATCTAGAGCCATGTCTTCCTCTAGAATCATGTATCTCAGATGGTCTCGTAAGACCCTAGAAAATAAAACGACTAGTATCTTGGAATTCGGAATTGTTCCCAATTTATATTTAGTCTCTACCATGGATACAGGGGGGCCTCAGTACCAGGTATCATTTAACTGGCTGTCAAAGCAGAAAGACCCATTTTTTGGTAACAGTTATCCTGAAGTATATTATTGACATGCGGAAAGGCTAAAGCATGTTTCAATCTGAGAGAAGCAGATAGGCTGATGTACTTAGGATTTGTTAATAAGAACCAAAAGGCCAAAAGAAGATGGAGGAGGGAGAGGCTAGAAGCCTGAGATTTATTATGGAACTCAGATATGGTGAAGCATCTACAAAGGGGACTATTAAACAGATCATACAAGATGTTGCATAGAAATTATAAAGCACATGCCATGGATTTCAAAACTAATTTGGAAAGATTACTAAGCAAAACATTTACAGTACAACCATAGGAAGAAATCTGGTTTGCAACCAGATGTGCCACCAGTTGCAGATGTTTTAGAATCTTTGGCTGGAAATGTCTGTCAAGGTATTTTTGTATACCAGATAGGCTCCCGAGAACGCTTCCTAGGATGACAAGGTAGTGCTGGAGATGTAAACAACAAGCAGAGGGAGATTGGTACCATACTTTTGGGAATGCAAGAAGCTGGAAACTTTCAAAAATTAATTGAACAGGATGATATTGGATTTAATGGGCAGAATTTGCTTGATCATTTTTTTTTTCTATTGGGAGGTTAGAAAAGAAAGAAGCTTTTAAGCCTAAAAGACTTCTGTTATGCCTTTTACTTATTGTGGCTAAGAAAGTTATAACTAGGACATGGTTGGTGAGAAAGCAACCAAGATGGCAAATGTTATAGAATTAATGATGGAATTAAAACCTATGGAGAAGGGGTCAATGTCCTTAGTACAAGGTTGATAATTATTGAGTAAATGTGACATATGGGGGTCTCTACAGCTACTGAATGATAGGAGTGTCTAATGGTGGGATAGTAAAAGGTACAAAATGAAGTCTTAATTTGTGAGTCCAATGAGTATGAATAGGTAGGAGACTGTGGTTTGGCAAAGAAACTAAAGCAAACTGATAGGATTCACTGGCCCAAGGGTGGTCATTATGAGTTTATAGTTTATGCTCAAATATTTATGCACTTAGTTTAAAATAAAGTTTCATGAGTGATATGTGATGCTTTTTAAAGCAAAATTTCTGCATGACGTTTTTACATGATCCTCATTTCTGCTGAAGCAAATTATTTGTTATAACTAATGCAGTGTAAATTATAAAGGAAAGAGCATGTAAGGGTAAGACAAACAGAACTCTTGGTAATGGAATATGCTTTGTGTATTAAGCTAATAAGATTAAATGGGAACAAGGATTTTGTTCATTAATAAGAAAGCAGGTCAACCACCCTGGGAAGAGCAGTACCTTATGCATGAGGACTGCACAGGAAGTGGAAATGTGGAATGTATAAATAAAGCAGTGCTGTTAACAAAATAAAGGTGATTTGAAGAGATGTTGCTGGCCTTAGATGAGTTTGTGGGGTACCATTTGTAGGTCCACAGTAGGGGGGGGGGCTCCTTTTTTCCAGGGAGTGAAGACCTTAGAATTGTTTATAATGTTAGATAGTGGTACATGGAGCAGTATCCCTTACATGGAAGTATTGCTTCTTATAATTACACACTTTCTAAGAGACTGAATGCTGTTTCAAACAGGATTCAATATAATATTTTGGCAAATAAACTTTGATGAATTGGAAGTAATTAATTCTATTAATAAACACTATCTGGTTCTGTTACATGATTGCGTCTTGATTTTTAATGGCTATTTTAAAAAGAGATTAATTTAGTTTATCTTTTATTAATGTTGTAAGTGGGCTGGTCACTACTGCCTTTTCATCCATAATCTGGGCCACAAAGGCAGAGCACATGCAATATATATAAATATACAGACAACTGTAGTGTACCCAGTCAAACAGCATGCTTTTTTGGAAGTGGACGCAAATCAGATTCCAGTAGAAAACTCATACCGAGATGAGGAGAACATGGAAACTCCACATAGCCAGTGAGTTTAACTGAGGAATGAAATTTAACCCCCTATGTTTTGAGGCAAAGATCTTTCAACTTGAGCAAGTAAGCTGAGCATAATCCATAAAGAATTGTGATACGAGTGCAAGCATGATACAAAGCAGTACTTTATTTTACCCAGTAGTATGTATGGCTCCCTGTCCTAACATTAGTAGCATTTAAACAAAGTAGCAAGCATGACACTGTATAATGAGTAAGAATGGATAATACAACAGATGCTTTGTCCATTCATTCATTAAATAAATAATTTATTTATTTGCTTACCATATGATAATTATACATTTTAAGTGTATCTCATTATGGGGAACAGTCCTCATTTTGAGTCTTAAAATGCTCATGATCCTAGCAGTACCACACTGAAAGTGTCTGTTATACCATATTGAAACTTTTTAACTGATGTCCATGGTCAATAATACTGAATCATAATATTTCATCAGAGGAACATTTTAGCCATCATGTGGGCCTCTTAGTTGAAGCTGTTCATAAGAGTTCTACATTTTGTCCATTTGTTCCACATTATGAGAGGTAGTATTCCAACAAAATTACAATAAAACAGATTATAAAAGCTTATACAATCACTTGTACAAGTGCTTTAATTATATATATTAACATTTAGCACAATTTCTGTTTCTTGACTGCAACAATAATAATATAATTGACTAAACAATGAATTCAAAACAAATATGCACTGTTAAAATGTACACAAAAGTATATATTTCTGTTGAGGATATTGTTAATTAATTTGCACACTAACAATTGTCACTGTTGAAGTAACATCCCAACCCCATGTGCAAAAAATGGGAAAAAAGGATTATGAATATATGGATAGATTATAATGAGCTTGAAGAAAATTTTTCTTTGATATCAGTGTATCTGAATAATACAGGATGCCACATTTGTGATTCTTCCCAGGACAAATGGTTTACAAAATTTTTGAGTTTCTTCTCTTCATTATTATAGGAGAAGCAAACAGCTCTATTGACTATACTAAGAATAAACACCATATAGTTTGCAAGTTGTAAATTTTTCACTCATGCTTTTTGAGATAATACTTTATCCTAAGTAAATCTACTTCAGCCAAGGTTAGGACCATAGGCAGGTACAGCGGTAGCATTACATCATAAATCTAGGGATACAGTTTAATCAGTGAATCAAAAAGTAATGCAAAAGTACTCCTGAAGATAAGCAGGTAAGTAAAAGTTAACTAAGTATAAAGGTTAAAGAACAAATAATACTAAAAAAGGAAATTGAGCCTTCTTCTCCTTTCAGCTTTTTCCATTAGGAGTTGCCACACCAGAACAATGATCCACAGAACAATTAGCAGTAGTGGAGTTTTAGTGTCGGGTTGCCAGTCCAGTGACCAACCTTTCACAGAAAGCACACACATGCACACTTAGGGCCAATTTTAGAGTGTCTTATATCTGCAGCATGTCTTTGGGAGGAAACTGGAGCACCCAGAGAAAACCCATGCGACTGCAGTGAAGACATGCAGACTGCACACAGAAGGTGCCCCGGCTGAGAATCAAACCAGAGAACCTCTTGCTGTGAGGTAGCAATGCTAACCACTGAACCACCACAGTCCTTCAAGAAAAGGTAATCTAGCCTAAAGAAGTTAATACATCAAAAGTTAAAGTAATAAAAATGCAGTGACACATATATACAGAGTATGGGCAAACATTAATGTTTTAAATGCAGAATACACCAAAGAAAGGAATAAAGCAATTTAATTATTAATTATCCACTAAGTCTAACCATACTCAGATAAAAAAGAAACAATTTAATATCAAAAATTAAATTACTTTCAGTAAGATAGACACCTAATTCTGGATATTTTTGGAAAGTTGTCCGCAGTATGTCTAGAATGAGGCTGTGAACTCATTCAGGTTAATGGGCATCAATGTCTAAATACATGACTGTTTAGAACAGATGAGGAGTAGCCTTTCTATGTGCTAAGCCAGCTTTTGAGCCTGTGCCTTAATTGTAGAAGGATGCAATAAAGATTCAAAGTAATGGCGGATTGAAAACGGACTCAGATGGTTATTTAAATCCAACTCTCCAATTTGTACCTTTCATAGGAAAAGAGATGTTGCAAGGGGATTGGCATAAGGACTATTTTCAGCCATAACCAAGTCAAAGACAAACAGAAACATAAACAGAAATACATATTTTATGGTACATGCAAACCATGTAGTAACAAATCCTTAGCACTAATATAAATACTAGTGTACGAATTACATGTGTACCCATAATTAAGCCTATTGATTTATAGTAATCTAATTAATATAATCATTGCTGGTTAATCTTTCTCTCTCTCTTTCTCTTTTTTAATTGAACTGTCCCATTATTGCAATTTCAGCCAGTGCTTATCTCAGCTCAGACCCTCCCCCCGCTTGCCCTATAGCTCAATTCTATCCCCGATGGCTCTGCTATTTGGGGCATGCTGCAAAATGTGAGTCTTTGTTGGGTGGGCACCATCTCTGCAGAAGTAAGAGCCATAAATTTCTCAGGTTTGTTGCCCTATGACTGGTTGTGAGAGATGGAACAGACATTTAAAGAGCTGGTCACTGGCAGCCAGCAATGGCAGACCTCCCCAGTACATCATCCCCAATACCTCCACACCCATAAGAAGTGAGTAAGCTTTTGTCACTTCTCTCCACCTGCCTCATCACTGCCCCACCATCTTTCACTAGCTCCTGTAGTGCCTAGAGTGCAAATCAGACACAGAATGCCTGCATTATAATCTGTGCTGCATTCTTCCCTCGCAAAGATCTGACTCTCTGCTGGTTAATTCTCAGAATTTGTTCAAGAATCGAACCTTCAAACCTTTAAAAAATAGTACTAACTTGTCTACAACATAACAGGGTTTTTATAAGCTACATATAAAGAGAAAAGAAAATAAACATTTAAATATATATTAGTCACATTTTAATACTGCTGCATTTGAGCTTGTATCTAATTTTTGGATTCAGTACAAACATTATAACTGGAAAAGCAGATGGGAAAGAGAAGGACATAAAATGGCGGAGATCAGTTAGTGCTGGATAAGCCTCCTTTAATGAAATCTGGATAAACCATGCGGTATTTTCTACACCAAAGAATAATACATAGAAAATAACAAAGAGCACGACCGTTTTTGCTGCTTGCTTCTCTGCTGTGATTTCCTGGCTTCTGCTGGAACGCCTTTTTCCTTGCATCCGTTTTCCATGTCTGTGCAGAACTGAGAGAATGTAAGTGCTGGAAAGAGCCATGAGAATCACAAATATGATATCTCGGGCAAACATGAGAAAGCCAATACACTGAAACAAAAGTAAGTTAGGGTAAATCACAAAACAGTACCCTAACTTTACAGTAAGTTGTATATCAGTAGTGTTAATGGTAACAACTGTAAAAAGTGCTGAGTTAATGCTAGAAGTCAGGCTGAACACAAAAAGCAATACAATAATGTGTGCCAGGTATTTTTCAATTCTTAACCTTAAAAATATCCATTTAGAATGAAAAGATGCAAGAATTATGCACTGAACACAACTGAGCAGGCATGTTAAACTTATTATCATGACTCTCGATACACGTAGTAAAAAGAGGTCAACTTGGCACTCAAGATCACTATAAAAATATTTCACTCCAAAGTCGAACAGAGAATGGGGTACCCCCATTGTTAAGAACAGCAAAAGGTTGGATCCTGTCAAGATCAACAGTATGATATCTGTTGACATAATCTTCTTCTTCTCTTCATAGGTTACAGAACAAAGAAAAATCAGAATAAGGATGTTGCTGCAAATTCCAGTGACAGTGGTCAGGAGAAATATAATCCCTTTTGCTGGATGTGATGCTTCCATTTTCTGAAACTAAAAAAGTGAACATATGTTTAATCTTTTAAATAGAAAAAAAGGCAGCTAGATGATCAAGACAATATGATCAGTTTTTGAAGCACAGCCCAGAAAGACTAAGGTGTTTATTATCAAAAAAGGTGAATAACACAATATGAAACAAAAGCAAAGTATTCCTTTTTTTGACTGATGATTTTTTACAGTAATGTAATAATGTTTTTCCTGGGTTTAAATACATAATGCACATTATCACTTCTGTCTCTGAGTGCTGATAGTTCACAGGTCTGTTTTATATATATAAACATGCTATACTGTAAACATTAACAACCTTAACATATAGTATCAGAGGTTGTCACTGCTAATTTGTGACCAAAGAAACTCTACTTACATGAGCTGATACAGCCTTCATTAATTTCAGAAATGATGTATGTGTTTCTAACTTCAGTAGGAGTGGGAACCTATCAAATCACTAAATATGATGTGCTCATATAAGCAGAATTATCATCAGAATTAATCTAGGTAAGGAACCTTTTCACCTACTTTAATACCACAGCTGTGATGGTGGATAACAATGCAGAGGGGAATAGCTCCCTTTCCCAATGTGCTCTGACTACACAGCTGCAATACTGAAGTTGGGGTTATGGGGGCGTAAGAAACATTATCTCTTTACAGTTGCACAACTGTATTATGGATATCTGTTTTAATTCATTTTCATTATTTTAGCATGTGTTGCCAAATTCAGCTTGGCAATTTGATGTTTTATAAACTGCACATGGTCAGGTGAAGTGACACCTGTGGATTTGATATTTGCCAGCACATTTGGAGTACTATTTTACTTCATTCTTTAAATAAAAGTGCACATAGAGGCATTATTTCTTCATGTCAAATCCAGTTTGAATGTCAGTTATAGTCTTATGGTTCACAAAGTTAATTCTGCCTCTCTGAACTACATAAGCCTTCTGTCCCTCTGCCAAATCCTAGATTTTTTAAAAAGTATTTAGTCTCATCTATTTACCGTCATAGATGTCTCTTCTGATTCTTTATTTCCTCTACTGGCCAGAGAAACATTCTAGTAACTAGGTATTACAAATAATCTCACAACACTGGGCATAAATCCTTACATCACCAAATGGATAGCCAATTGGCTGATGGACAGGACACAAGTGGTTAAAGTAGGTGAATCCAGAAAGATGCCATTTACTAGTGGTGTGCCACAGGGCTCACTGCTGAGACCACTCCTCTTCAGAATATATTTCTCTGAAGTCACGGCTAATGTGGAAGGCATCTAGATGATAAAGTTTGCCAATGATTGCAAGCTGGGGGAAATCATCAAATCCTCCAGTGATGTAGATGTCCTTCAGGAGGGTCTAAATGAGACAAATGATTGGTGCCAGAGCCATGGCTTAAAACTTAATGTGAAAAATGCATTATCATACCCTTTGGAAAGTAAAATACACCTGCAAATTTCAACATCAATCACAGCCCCCCTAAGAATAGGCTCAGAGATGAAAGATCTAGGTACAGATAGATAGTAGCCTGAACTTTGACCACCATATGTCCACAGTAGTGAAGTCCTCTTATGTGTCACAAATTATAAGTAAAGGTATGGTATCCAGATTCAAGAAAATTGTAGACCCGCTATACTTAGTACTCATTAGACCAATAATCGAGTAAAATGCGCCATTTGGTATGTACTTGACTAAGCTCTTACAGCAGCTGGAATTACCTCAGAGGTTCCTACCAACTATTAAGAGGTGACCTATGCTTGACCTACAAGGCACTCACAAATCCAGCCCTAATGGAGCTGTACACATCCACAAGTTAAACAGCACAAGGGTCAACTGATCTAGGGATCTAAATGTAGTCAGTGACTAAAACAATACATGCTGGAGAGACAAATATATGTCTCAAAGATTGCCCCCTCCTTGGAACAGGCTTTCTGTTCATATTAAGCAGAGACCATCACTGACCCTCTTCAAATGCAAGTTGGGTCAATGGATGGGGAATCACAGATTCTCACTTGGGGTAATACCTATGTCTCTTATGGATGGGGCAATCTGTAAGATACTCAATGCAGGAGCACAAACCCATGCCATCCATTTACACCTAGGGGCCATATATTGGGTAAAATCAGGTTATATTGGTTAAGTTTATAAGGGTTCTTAAGTCATTAGCCTAGTAATCTCCTACCAACCTATGAATCTAGAATAATCAGGCATCCACTCACATTTCTAACTTAGTGTTTTACTCAGCATACTGAGAAAGCACAGTGTTATTTTTCTTGGGAGAGATGTGCCATCTGAAGTATACTTCACTGAATGACAGCAAATGAGAGATACAATGGCTGAAAGCAATGTTATTTACTCTTTTATTTTAAACGTATCACAAAAGATGTCTTCCCCTTGAAGTACAGTGACCTCAGAGTATATTACAATTAGTTGGAGACTCTTCCTTTGCAACTCATAATGTTCAACTAAAAGTTCCACAAACATCAGTGAAGTAGTATTTTGAACAATCTGCCACTTATTGATAAAAGAAGTGTCCTTCATCCCAACTTCAGGTTACATGTAAACCCTCAAACCTATGCATCACACATCTCATTTTTGTATGGCCAAGTTTCTGCTTGTATTGTGGAGGTTCTTCCTTTTGTCAGTTATGATGAGTATCGAAAAGTTTTAGACAAGTTTAAAAATAATATTGACTCTTTAGATAAAGAATTATAAGTGAGAAAAATTAAGAAATTTAAGAGATGTAGGTAATTATAATACAAATACAGCATTTGCTTTAAGTAAGCAGAAAAAGGTGTATAGTCTGCACAGTCAAATGGAACTGTTAATTCTAAGTCTAAGGGTCATTATAAACACAAGATAGCTAATTCAGGGGACTTTATACATTGTGGATATGAGACAGTTTCTACATTGTCTTCTTATATAGATACTGATGTAGAAATTTCTGAAGCTGCTTTGAGAGAAAAAAGTCAGATTTCAAAAGGTTTCCTACTATAGAAAAAGACGGGTGGAAGAAAACATTGAAACAAGAGACAAAATGATGTTATTGTTGAAGGACTTGATAAAGTGACTGATTCTGGGCCTCGTTTGGTCATTAATTTGACAAACTTGTATTTTATTCTGATTGCATTTCATTGTTAAATAAGGGTTTCACTTTGTTCCTGCTTTTTTTACAAGACCTTTGGATGTTACATATGATTTAAAATCTTTTTGTAGACAATTGAATCTAAAATATTGTTTTGAAACTCATAAACATGAAATTGAAAGGGAAAAGTTCAAAAATGTTTAGGTTTAAAAAATCTGAATTTAATCCACCGTATCAAAAGTTTGAACAAATAATTATGAGAGATTTAATGCAAAATGATGTTTTATTATGTAAGAATTATTTTGGTAATTTATCCTTGGGTGAAAGACATGACTTGTTTGAATTGAAACAAGATAATAATGTGTTATTTGGTTACTTTGGATAAAGTTCATTATATATAAGTATTCCCCATGAAGGTAGAGTTGAGACTGTTGCTAAATAAGGCACAACTTTATAGTGGTGAATTCAATAATTTTTGGTGGATTTCTTGGTACATAATTTGACCAAAAATGTTTTTTTTTTTTATGAGTCTTGCTACTTTCAGAATAGTGGTACGTATATGGAGGATAATTTTGTTCCCATATATGCTGAGATATTTATGTTTTTTTTAAGTAGCAATATATTTGCAATAAAAATGAAAATAAATACCATAAATGGATGCATTCATGGAAATGTTATTTTGATGATTGCTGGATGGTCTAGGATGGTAATATAGAAACATTACATATTTTTGTAGCTTATTTAAATAATATTTTTGGAATCAAGTTCATGGTCAGGTTTGATTTATTTGGTATGGATTTTCAGATGTGTCAGTGATAAAATTGATTGATAGCATACTAAGACTGGGTCTATTTAGAAAGCAGTTTTATAGAAATGCATTGTTACAAGAAAATTGTTGTCATCCTAGACACATAGCTAACAATATTCCAAAGTCGGAATTTGTATGGTCAAGAAGAATATGTTGTGACAATTCCTTATATAAATATCAAGCGGATTTACTGACTTCTAAGTTTATACACAGAGGTTATGCTCAATATATTATTAATCAAGTTTAGATGGAGGTATATTCTGAGTGCGGGAATCAATTGTCACAATATAAGGAAAAGGAAACTCGTCATTCAGTGGATAGATTTATATTTACTTATGGATCTAATTCTTCTGCTATTAATTCTGATATTGACAGACATTGACATTTGATTGCACATAATAATTTTTTGAGCAAAATGTTAATGCTAAATGCCGATAAGGTTACAGAAGAGGGAAAGCCTTGAAGAATTATCTTTCTGGATTTAAGAGTACTAAATGACAAACATTTCATCTAAATCCGTCTGTTTCGGTTTGTTCTCATTGTGGTAACTGTGTCTATTGCTCTTATGTCATATGGGTCTACTTCTCTTGTTTGAAATCACACTTCTTTGAACAAGAGAAACCCGAGACCCACTTTAGCGAAAGTGCAATTAACCGAAAGTGCACTTTCACAAAAATCACTTTACTGAACCATGGTACGGTGGGAATGTGGAAATATACTTTTTCTCCACTGTAGAGCAATCTCAGAAAAGCAACAAAGTTAAAGAAATAAAACCACTTTTTTAAAAGAATAAAAAATAAAGGTAAAAATGTCAAATTGAAACAATCTACCTCTCCAAAGCCTTCCAGTTTTAATAAACATGAAATAGAACTAAAATCATTAAGCCCTGGCCAGCTACCAGTATTTAACTGCAGTTGCCAATACAACTCACATTTCTCCAAAAGTAGCTGCCAAGGGGCATTGCTCAAATCCATTGGCATCCTCTCTATGGTAGTGTAGTGAGCTGGTGGACTTTAAGAATTCCCTGCGGGATGCACTGCCAGAGATGCTGGGTGGGCAGATTGGTGTGACAAGGGAGATGATTTTTCTGTGTTATGATGCAGAATCAGAATTGCCTAGACATTGTAAGACTTTGCTGTGTCTAATTACGGTGTTTGCCAAAAAGCAATTACCAGAAAATAGAAATCAAATCTAAGCTAACTATATCAGAAGTAGTGAATATAGTAACAGAGATAAAACAACTGGAATTTAGATCTTTAAACAAGCGTAGGAGCAAACTACATAGGAAAAAATGGGAATTGTGGGAACAATACATATAGGGGGGATGAGGTTTAAGAGAAGGCAGGACGTAAAAATGAGTTATGTAATGCTTGACTGAAAATGATTGGGTAGATTATAAGTGATGTATAATGTTTGTAACGGAGAGTGTGTCAGTATGGTTTGTGATGTAAAATGCTCGCAACTAGGGTTGTGTTGGTGTGGTTTGTTTTCATTTATATAAATGTATGATTGCTTATGTCTTAAGTGATGGTTTAATAAAGATGTTTCTTGTTTAAAAAAGGGGCAGTAAGTGAATAATTTATGTAATGATAGTTAGGTTATATGATAATCATGAGTGGACAGGTGATCCCCTGTGGTGACCCCTAATCGGGAAAAAGCCGAAAGAAAAAGAAGTTAGATTATATAATATATAGTAATACATGTGAAGTTTAATGTTTGTTAATGTTAATTTATTAATACAGTTTAATTACCTTTTTGTATAAATGTAAATTTGCCTATGTCACAAGTAATAATTCAATAAAGGAGTTAAAAAAGTCTAACAATGTTAGTGTTTGATTTAGAGGCATGGTATTAAGCTAATAATGATATCTTTCTCACTGCAGTCAAACATGATTTTTAATCATGTTTTCTTGTCTTCTTGCTAATTAATTAACCCATGTTGCAGAATTAGTGTGAGCAGTGAGGATTTTATTTAATCCTAGGGCCAGTGTTCTCTTTGATAATTATAGACTAACAATATATTATGGCTCATCTCTGAACTGCTGTTGATGGCACTGCTGGTAAACTTAGTGGGTCACCAGAAGTTTAAAAATAGTTCAGTGTCAACAATCTAACTGAATGTCCTACCTCAGAGGAAGTGATGACATTTCCTTTACTGCAAAAATTAAAATGAGATCTTCTTTCATGATCTGAAAAGACTTGCTTTCAGCATGAGAAAGGGTTCTTGATGTGTATTTAATTGATCTTTGATCCAGTGCAGGTATGATATGTAATATCACTGTACCTATGCCATAACATGATGCATCACAAGCAAGTGATAAGCTAACTCTTGATCGTAAGTCAACCAGCATCTTAACACACTTCAGCATTCTTTAAGGGTTTGGAAAGCATTTGCTTAGTTTATTTCCTCTGACAAAATATATTGCCTTTCACCAATCTGCAGAATGGTGTTTACACAGTACTTTGGCTTAGCATACATTTTCCATAATAATTAATAAAAGGCATGCACATACAGGTGCACACACATTCTCGCATGTGCACACACACACACACACACACACACACACACACACACACACACACACACACACACACACACACACACACACACACACACACCCATATGCATCCACAGTCCTGCACGCATCCATATGTGCTTGCGCATGGCCGTTCTCTCACTCACACACACACACACACACACACACACACACACACACACACACACACACACACACACACACACACACACACACACAAAACCATACACTCATATTTTTGGAAGTTATGAGTGTTTTTCACTGTTTCTGAAGAAGGGTGCATCCTTTTCCTGTTCAGTATGTGTTTCAGAAATTCAAATTAAGATTTGCCAAAGTCATATTTTGATTTGTTTTTAATTTTTTAACATATAAACTTGAAATTTGCACTATTGCAAGTTACTGAAAGACTTAGGTTTCAGCCTTTCCATTAATTAGGAAACTGACAAGGTACACATCTACATAAAATCCTTGAAACAGTTTTCCATTATTACTTGAAAGGTAGATGGCATAAAGCTCATACAGAATGGTAGTATGTTATGCATAAATATCTGTCTGTATTAATCATTATACATTTTTGGATTCATCGTCCGATAATGCGTATTGAACAGTAGGAGCTAGATCTATTTTAGAAAGCACAGTTTCACCTCTGAATATGGCCATAAGAATAATCAAGCCTTGCGATTCTCTCTTCTTCACAGGACGAATAACTCCTTGTCTTTCAAACCTTTGAAACTCTTTCTTCATTTTATGTGCTAATGGCCTAGTTTTGCAAAACTTCCATGCTAGAGTCTGCTTCACCACTTTCTCTGCTGCTTGTCGATTACACATATTGATGAGGTTCTAACTCGCCTAGCACAGCTTGGCAAACTACAACTCCCTGATTACTGTTTTGCTGATCTCTGGCTCCATTTTATTTTGAAAGGAAGTTTTTCATTTAAGGTTTGCTCACTTCTATTTTGTATCTTATTCTTGCATTACATTTGTTTTGTTTTAAGTTTTCTGTTCTGCTGGAGTTTAAAGAGGTCTTGGCTAGAATCAGTTAGAAAGGTTAGCAAACATTCTTTTGCAAACAGTGAATAACATCAGGTAATTAGTGGGAGGAGCTGAAAAACAGCATTCTTCTTTTAGCTAGAAGTATCTCTATTTAGCTGAAGTGTTTGTTTGGCTTGCTTGCTGTACTCTGCCTGAATATTTCTGATCTCTGGCTGCATTTTATTTTGAATTGATTTTTTTTTATTTTTTCCACCTGCCCATCCAATTGTTGCTGTATTCTTAAACTTAGTGGCTTTTGAGTTGCTGCCTCTACTGTGAGTCTGATTTTCGACACTCCTCCCAGTCCCATCTCGTCAGCTCATTCTACTGAGTACAGAGTGATCTTTTGGGAAGTCCCACCCCTTTCATTTCTTAACCTTGAATTACCTTCTGTTTCCTCCTTAATTAAAACAATGCACTTTAGTCAGCTGCTTTTACTGTAACTGTGTTTCTTCTTACTTTATTTGGCTTTTGCTGCTTTTTCTTAGAAGCGTTCAATTGCATTTCTTCTGTTCCATTTATTACTGCTTGGTAGTAGCCTGATTAAATTGTAACTGTTATTCTAGTCCTCTTGGTTTTGGTTTAACCACTTTGACTTCAGGCCAGTTGTTTTACATTTACAAGATTTGTGATCTACACTCTTGTGGCTGGAGAGGTAGCTTACATCCTTTTAAACTGGGAATTGCTGGTTGAAGGCTTAGTGTGTCTTATTCTAATAGTGTATTATTTCTGGTTTAAGTGCTTGGACTTCAGGCCAGTTATTTTGCATTACGAACTTTTGTAGTCTATAATCTTGTGGGAGGAGAGGGTAGCCTCTTCCCTTCTGAGCTAGGAGTTGCTGGTTGGAGGCTTATTGTGTCTGCTTATTTGAACTGTTTTCTTTCCTGAAATTGGTGCACTTTTGTTTCCTGTAGCATAGACTAGATTCAGACCTGCTGAATCTAGTTTTGTTTGTATAACTTGAGCACTAAACCAGGCCATATTTTGTTGGAGAGGGTTTCCCTATACCCCAGTGGCAGGAGTGTGTAGTCTGATTGATGGTTGCTGTTTTATTGGTTAATTTGTTTAAATCACTTTGTTTTTGTTTGCTACATAAGCAAATCCAAGCCATCTGATGATCTCTGTAAAATTAAATATTTTTTTTACTGTATATTGCCCTTTTGAACTGCATTTTTTACCATATCACTGCTTATTTGAACTGTTTTTTTTTCTGAAATTGTTGCACTTTGCTGTAGCATAGACTAGATTTAGACTTGCTGAGTCTAGTTCTGTTTGTATAACTTCAGCACTAAATTAGGCCAAATTTTGTTGGTGAGGGTTCCCCTGCACCCTAGTGGTAGGAGTGTGTAGTTTGAACTCATCTGATTGAAGGTTGCCAGTACAGGACTCAGTTTTGAGCTTTTTTTATTGGGTAATTTGTGAAATCAGTTTTCTCTTGTTTGCTACATAAGCACAATGTTTGTGTGGATTTGCACTTGTTTGCTCCTTGTGCACTGCCAAGCAGTAGTGGACACCGTTGGTGGTTATAGACACAAACAGTTTTGCCTGCAAAGTTTCCTTAGTACTCTGTTGGTGCTCCATCAGTGAGTTTTTGTGATTGTCCCTCACTGACAGGTGATGCATTCAGTGAAGCTCCTGAGGTACCAGCACAGATCTTACCCACTATCCCTTTGTATTTTTTGTCCACTTCTGTCCTCTACTTTGCCTGGCCCTTCTTGACCTCTCCCTGTTTTCTGACCACATCAACTTATGTAGCAGTATGGATGGACAATTTCCCACTGTTTCTCCAGCCAGCCTGGTTGACATGGGCATCCTGAGACAATGTAGCAATTGACTCATATACACTGACAACCCACTTCTTCTAGTTCATACAAATTCATTATGTGAGAGATGCATCTATATCAAGAACCTAGGATCCAGGCTCTCCTGCTCATCAGTCTGTTCATTTGATACTAAGCAGGTTGTCAGCATGCACATACCAAACTAACAACACATAAACCTACATATGCGGAGGTCCTTATAAGAAGCTTACCTAAACATCAGACACCTCCCAAATACAAACACAAGCACGCTTCACATAATACATCCTCTGCAGAATATAGTACACATAATATATCACACATGAGTGTCTCATCAGTCAAGCCCCTAAGGCATAACACAAAAACAAACATCTTAGTCATAGGTGACTCATTGGTGAAACACACAGATGTCCCTCTCACCAGGTTGGATAAGGAAAAGGTCACGGTCAGATGTCTGTCAGGTGCCAAGATCTGTCACATCACACACACACTCAAGTCTCTCAACAACAAATGACTTGAGACATACCTCACTCGACTATATGAAGAGAGTCATGACTGAGCTTCTCTGATTATGTGTCTCAGGCAAGTATGTCACTAGCCTTAAGCAGCATTTTATCTTCACCTTGGATAATGCCTTAATCCAAACAAAAAATGATTGACTTCAGCAATTGGATTAGTTTCTGGTGTTATTCAAAGGGGATTCAGTATCTGTTAGCTTAGGATGACATGGTCCACAGACCGCGATGCTTTGCCAGAGATAGTCTTTATTTGTCACCACAGGGATTTGAGTTAAGGCTCTTGTAATCCCCATGGTGCTTTTTGCAGGCAATGTCACAAGAACAAAATTCCCAATGTAAAAATACCCTTTAAAAACAACCCCAAGGTTATGCTGCTAAATGCTAGAAGTCTAAAACAGAAACTGCACTTACTGGAAGCAGTCTTCACCCTGGAAGATGCTTACATTTATGCAGTCAGTGAGACATGGTTTAAGGCTGCAGAGAGCTCCCTAGCTATACCAGGTTACATTTCATTCCATGTGTATAAACTGAAGGCATGAGAACTAAAGGAGGTGGTGTATCAATATTCATTAAAGATAAATGCACCTCTAGATTGGTTAAACATAATGATTCCTTTGAATTACTCCAGGTGAGTTTGACTGTAGTTAATACCCCTCTTTAGGTTATTGCCAGCTATAGGACCCTCTCCATGAATCAGAGCATTCACTCAGCCTACTTGGATCTGCTTGAGTCAATCATGATACAATCAAACACTCTGGTTTTGATTGACTTTAATTACATGTCCATAGACTGGGTAAATTATAGGTGTACTACATCACTTGCCCAAAGGTTCCTGGACTTCATTAGCTCTAGTGCCCTGGACCAGATGGTTGATACACCCACAAGTGGCTCAAACATCTTGGACCTGGTGCTCACAAACATGGGGGACCAATGCACCACCCCCAGTGTGTAGCCATCCCTGGTGAGATCTGACCACAAATCAGTCTCACTAGAAGTGACTATAACACAAGCTCCTCCTCCATAGCAAATACTACACTAAAAAACTTTTTCAAGGCAATTGCAACCTCTTACGTGAGAGCATAAATAGCTTTATAGCCCCTCCCTCCATTGATGGACCAGGCACCTATGCTGAGTTATTCACCAATGCTTTATACAAGCACCTGTACAATTGTATTTACTCTGCTGTACCTGATAGAACTAAAGCAATATCTTCAAGGAAAAACAAACCTGCCTGCTGGACAAATGCTATTAGTAGGCTATACAACAGGAGAAAGAAATTTCTGTCTAAAAGTGGGAAGGAATGGTCTCAAAACTGGAAACACTCCCTCGTCAACTTAGACAAGCAAATAAGACTCCTAGTGAAGTCCTACAGAGCTAACTATGAATCCAAATTAACTTCCCTAACTAGGGATAACCACAAGGCATTCTTTAGTTGCATCTGTAACCTCAAAGGTAACACCCAGATTAGCGCTGAACTTATAGTTAATCACGGACTGCAGCCCCTCAAACATAAAAAAGAAAGAAGAAAGAAAACAAAATGAAAAATAAAAAACATTTTTTAAAATTAGCGGACTTAACATGCCATAGACCCGAGTCGGCTTATCGGTCTATCTATCATGCTCAATGCAGCCGCCCCGCCCACTGTGCACTTTTACAGTGCACAGACCCATACCCGCCAGGATTATGGGACTGCAAGAGGAGCAGCAGGGACTCGGGACAGAGCCTCAGGGATCTCGTCGGCGTCGGAAGGAGCATGTGGATCTCGGGTCTTCAGTAGAAGGATGTATGTACGGACGTTAACTCTGGATGTATTCATTCAGGTAAGGTGCCTTTTAATTTACAATGTTTATTTTTCTTGAGTTTGTGTATGGTGCTTGTGCTTTACTGGAGTTTGTGTATGGTGCTTGTGCTTTACTGGAGAGAGTGTGTGTGTGTGTGTGTGTGTGTGTGTGTGTGTGTGTGTGTGTGTGTGAAAATGCCCCGGTGGTGTGGTAGGGAATGCCTCAGGCTTGAACCCTGTACCCTGTATGCAGGTGTTAAAGACTTGAGTTCCCTACCCACCACCATTTGTAAAAAAATTTCAGATTTTTACCTCATATTCGATCTGATCTGTTCCTCATAATATCTGTGGTTTGTAAATGTTGTAATGCTTGATATTTGATGGTGTAGTAGTAGCATTGTTGCCTCACAGCTGCAGGTTCTTGGGTTTGATTCTTGGCTGGGGTTCCTTCTTTGTGGGGTCTGTATCTTCTCCCTGTGTTTGTGTGGGTTTGCTTTTGTGCCCTCCCATGTTACAAAGACATGTCTGCATTATTTCTTCCTGGGCCTCTGCTGAAAATTTGTTTATTTGTTCCAAGTCAGACTGTCCTGATTAAAAATGTTAAATAAAATTGATAGGCATTTGAATTTCAGACTTAAGGGTTTCTGAATGTTTAATTCCTTGCGATTTGATGGTGCAGTGGTCGTATTGTTGCCTCACAGCTATAGGTTTTCTGGTTTGATTCTTGGTTGGGGTGGCTTCTGTGTGAGTCTGCATCTCCTCCATGTGTTTGTGTGGATTTGCTCTGGTGCCCTGCCATTTTACAAAGACGTGTCTGCAGTTGTAATCCCTGCTGAAAATTGGTTTTGTTCTGTAAATTGGCAGGCATTTGAATTTCAGACTTCAGGTTTCTGAATGTTTAATTCCTTGCATAATTGATGGTGGTAGTATTGTTGCCTCACAGCTATAGGTTTTCTGGTTTGATTCTTGGTTGGGGTGGCTTCTGTTTGGAGTCTGCATCTCCTGCCTGTGTTTGTGTGGATTTGCTCTGGTGCCCTGCCATTTTACAAAGATGTGTCTGCAGTTTTAATCCCTGTCTCTGCTGAAAATTGTTTTGTTCTGTCCGCAGTAAAATTGACAGGCATTTGAATTTCAGACTTCAGGTTTCTGAATGTTTAACTCCTTGTATAATTGATGGTGCAGTGATAGTATTGTTACCTCACAACTATAGGTTTTCTGGTTTGATTCTTGGTTGGGGTGGCTTCTGTCTGCATCTCCTCCCTGTATTTGTGTGGATTTGCTCTGGTGCCCTGCCATTTTACAAAGACGTGTCTGCAGTATTAATCCCTGCATCTCTGCTGAAAATTGTTTTGTTCTGTCCGCAGTAAAATTGACAGGCATTTGAATTTCAGCCTTCAGGTTTCTGAATGTTTAATTCCTTGCAGATTTGATGGTGCAGTGGTAGTATTGTTGCCTCACAGCTATAGGTTTTCTGGTTTGATTCTTGGTTGGGGTGGCTTCTGTGTGGAGTCTGCATCTCCTCCATGTGTTTGTGTGGATTTGCTCTGGTGCCCTGCCATTTTACAAAGACGTGTCTGCAGTTTTAATCCCTGCTGAAAATTGTTTTGTTCTGTCCGCAGTAAAATTGACAGGCATTTGAATTTCAGACTTCAGGTTTCTGAATGTTTAATTCCTTGCAGATTTGATGGTGCAGTGATAGTATTGTTACCTCACAACTATAGGTTTTCTGGTTTGATTCTTGGTTGGGGTGGCTTCTGTCTGCATCTCCTCCCTGTATTTGTGTGGATTTGCTCTGGTGCCCTGCCATTTTACAAAGACGTGTCTGCAGTATTAATCCCTGCATCTCTGCTGAAAATTGTTTTGTTCTGTCCGCAGTAAAATTGACAGGCATTTGAATTTCAGCCTTCAGGTTTCTGAATGTTTAATTCCTTGCAGATTTGATGGTGCAGTGGTAGTATTGTTGCCTCACAGCTATAGGTTTTCTGGTTTGATTCTTGGTTGGGGTGGCTTCTGTGTGGAGTCTGCATCTCCTCCATGTGTTTGTGTGGATTTGCTCTGGTGCCCTGCCATTTTACAAAGACGTGTCTGCAGTATTAATCCCTCGTCTCTGCTGAAAATTGTTTTGTTCTGTCCGCAGTAGAATTGACCGGCATTTGAATTTCAAACTTCATGTTCTTCAGAATACATAGTAGCACAACCTTTTTTCTAGCAATTTTCTAAGTTTATAAGATGAATATTTTAAATTTGTCCCTATTTTGGGACTGTATTCCCCATTATTGGCTTCGTCCAGGTTTTGTGCTAAGGTTGACAGCTATGGCAAGAACTGAATTCACTGAATATGGACTGTAGAATTATGCATATTTACTGATAAAGGTGCACTGTAGAATTGTGCATATTTACTGATAATGGTGGACTGTAGAATTGTGCATATTTACTAATAATGGTGGACTGTGGAATTGTGCATATTTACTAATAATGGTGGACTGTAGAATTGTGTATATTTACTAATAATGGTGGACTGTGGAAGTCTGAGTAGACTTTTTATGATAAATGTTCTCAACTGGGCAGTTTTGCCATTATGGGTGCATATGTTTTGTTTCATTGCTTACTGGAAAAATGTTCAAAACAAATTTAAAACACCCTCTAACAAGTGTACTGTATTGTACAAGGAATATAATTTTAGTACAATGAGGAAGGTGTATCAAAGAGCACATGTATGTTTCATATGCAAGGGGCCTATGATTCGAAAACAGCCCAAAATTAATCTTTATCTGCCACTGGCAAAATGTATTTTCTTTGAATGTGGGTTTCAATGCTGTTTCAATGAATGTGAGTTTCAAGGGCAGAGAAGTTTTAATGCTAAGTTTTCATTGTGAGACTGCATTGCTTTGTTTAACAGATTACTTAATGTTTGTGCTGTAAAATACAAAATAAAACTTTCAAATGAAGTCCAATCATTGAAGTAAAGCAGTATGCACATTAGTGTTTATGGTAAATGGAGTGAAATAGCCAAGTAATGGTTAATTGGAATGGCTGCAGAGGCTCCAGTTCAACCATTATTTTGTCAGGGGAAGGGCAGCAAACTCAGACAGGCCCAGCTGAACTATACCTCCCAACTGTCCAGATTTTCAAAGAATGAATAGATTTTTGCTTCTTATTTTTGGTTTGTTGTTCATAAAATTTGTAGTTTTAATTCCTAAATGATTTGCCAGAAGTCACTAAATAATAAGTTTCAGACTTCATAACCTTCATAAAATGCATGTTAAAGTAAGAGCCGTTCTATCAACTGTCTCAATTTATACAAGAGCAATTTTAGTACTGTTTATATGTGCCCCAATATATTTGGCCTTGTTCAGATTTACTGCATTAACAGGTTGAGAGGTACATGCAAATAAATTGCTTTATAGAATTAGGCATAGCCAACCTCTCAACTGTCCCCAATTTTTGGCTCAAAATGTTGCTCTTCCCCTAATAATCCCTCCAAAATAGCAATTTTGGAAGAAAACATGGAGGGTTTACAATTAAGAAATAACTGTAATAATCAAAGTTATAGATTACTTGAAATGCATGTAGATTCTTTTATTTTGTCAGCTGCTCAAGGTAGCAGTACTAATATTAAAGTGTCCCTTCTTTGACAGGTAGAAGCTGTATTGTGTGTCTATTTTATATTTTTGCATCACATTTTGGTCCATTTTTCATAAAATTGTGTTTTTGGCAAATTAGTGACAAATCACTAAAGACTGAAGTTAGAAAATGACAGACATTTGAGTTTCAGATTTTATACCCTTCAGAAAATTCATACTAATGCAAGACCTATTCTATTATCTTTCTAAGTTTATTAGAGCAATATTTAAAATTGTCCTTCTTGTTGTGCCTTTGTCCCACTTCTGTGTATGGCTTTGTCCAGATTTCTTGCTCTTGAAGTTGAGAGGTATGACAAATGTGTCAGGGCCATCACAGTCAGCCAGAGAGATTTCAAATTGTGACATGCTTGTTGCACCCCACTCCCCATGTAGTGACTCTGGATGTGTCCAAGCAAGGCAAGGAGTAGTTGTATCTACCTTGGATGGGGAGGACACACTGCATAAGTACTACAGTGGCTTTTCGTCTGTCCTTGATTTTGCAGAATGGTCTGGTTTCTGTCATATTTTTGTACTGTTGATTTATGCTTATTACTCAAAGTGCCTGTTGCTCTGTGTTTAAGTAGCAATGTTTTAATGACCATAAGGTAAGCTTGTCTGACATCGTAAGATGCAAGTAAGCTTTAATAAGCATACTGTTAAAGAATTGCCAACATTGAAAGCCTTTCTGTTGTTGCCATGCAGAGAATACTTGACTAGATAATGTATAAGCCTTGGGTATTAAAGGACAGGATTCCATTATTTTAAAAGCTCATTACACTTGTTGGAGACTTCCAGTCATCTCTACAGGCTTTACCCGTAAACTAAACAGAATGCCAATCATGTGTGGTCCATAACCTGTACAGTAATCCTTTAAGCAATGTATCTTGAGCTTGTTTCTTGTTTGCTTTTCATTTTTACTTTTATCATGTTTTCCCATGAAACGTCAGGCAGCAGGTCTTTTGGATAAGAAACATTTTTACAAGTGGGGCATCACATAGATTTCTACTTTCAGCATGTTGCTTGGTACTTTAATAAAGCTGAATATATTATAATTAGAACTGCAGTGCAAGGAGAAGTAGTTTGAGTTGAGTGCTTCTGGTTTTCTTATACTTGATTTTGACTGGCATTCCAGTAATGTATTTAAAAAGTAATTTATTTTTCATGCCTCACAACCTTTTGTTTCCATCTAGATATTAAGTAAGCTGTCATGCAGCCAATGCATTGAAATATTTTTATTCTTCTACACTTATTTTTGTCTTGATTGGACTTTCATAATGATGGTTTGCCACCCAGGGCAGCGTATTTAATTAAAGTTAGTTTTTTTGTGGTTTTGTGCATAGCTCCTCCCCTTTATGGTTGACCACACCCCTTCCCTTTGACCCCGCCCATTCAGCGTCTCCTGCAGCCCCCCTGTGATTTGAAGTCACCAGCCGCCACTGTAGTTAATGGTACTACATATATAGAGAGCCCGTCCATTGCTCTATCCTGTTGTGTTGTTATCTGAGGAGAAACCAATGGAGCAGGAAGCATCTAATCAGTTGACATATGAAGACACTTTGGAGCCTCTCATAGGAAACCAGTGCAAAGGTTCAGTTGGTGCTATACAGCAAGGAAAAGAACAGGAAACTGTGGCAATTCTGACACAGTCAATGCCGTGGAGTGATAGGCCAGTGAGTTCCCATATGAAAGAGCAATGGGTGACACAGGGTGAAACTGAAACGAACGTGCACAGGAAGAAGCTCTGGAACTTTCTAAAGAATGTCCATGGGAAAAGGTGAAAAGAATGTGCCCTCAGTTTAGAAGAAAATTATCTAAGAGAAGAGTTACTTGATTTAACAGACATGGATAGACATATTAAGATCAATGAAAGAAATAGATTGCAGAAGGTCAATAAAACCCGAAAAGTTAGAAGTGGATGAGTGGATGGGAAATAGAAAGTTCACCCTGGGGATGACTCCAGTCGCTCTACTTGATAGAGGCACTGAGAACTAACGTCGGGTGGCACGATGCCAGGGCACTTCTATGGGCTAGGCTTGTAAAGGCTCCAGGGCCATTAGCCTAGTACACACCTACGAACGTATGAACCTATGAACACAGTAATTAGGACTGTCCATAGAGATTTATGCAATATAACAGAAGTAAATAGAATACCTTACTGTGTAGCCAAATTAATAACATATAAAATCCTACCACAAGAACGTAAGGTAGTAACGGAAAGGACAGGAAGAAATCGAATGCCATCATGGAAGTATCGAATAGAGAAAACTATAACGCAATTTAGACAAGAAGTAGCATTGTTAGAAGAGTATAGAAGAGAGAACAGATCAACAAAAATACTCAGAAAGATAGACGTGATAAAAGCAATGTGTAGTATTATAACGGTTCAGGATTTATCATGCACTATTGCAAATAATAAACTAAAAGTATCAGCACAGGCAGAATATACACAGATAAATATAAAGGAAATGTACAAAATAAGCTATTTATTGATGACCCAATAAAGTTTTCTAGAGAACTGGGAAACAAGGTAAAAGGAAATGAAAGACCATCAAAATAAGAAGAATTAGATACATTTTGGAGAAGTATTTATGAAGAGCCTGTGGAACAGCACAAAGATGCTAAATGGATAGAAGAAGTAAAAGAAAGAAAGAAATTCAAATGTACAGGATATGAAATGGGATGAAGTAACAGACAGAGAGATTGAAACAAAATTAAGAAAAGCCTCTAATTGGAAAACCCCAGGCCCAGACACAGTACCTAACTTCTGGCTAAAAGTATTAACATCTTTGCACGAAGATTTAGCCATGAGTCAGAACTATTTATATGAGCACCCCAAACATACACCAGCCTGGCTAACAAAATGTAAAACAATGCTCCTACTTAAGAGTGAACCCTCAAGCTACCCTAAAAATTATAGGCCAAAAAGTTTTCTTCCATTGACGTATAAACTATACACTGGAATTGATGCCGACAGAGTTTATAGTCATGTAGAAGATAACTCAATTATGGCAATAGAACAAAAAGATAATAAAGAAAGTCGTATGGAACAAAGAATCATTTGTTATTAAATAAAGTCATAGTGGAGAATTGTAAAAAGGGGAAAAATCTAAGTATGGCATGGATAGACTACAAAAAAAGCATTTGACACTACCCCACATTCATGGATAAAAGAGTGCTTAAAAATATATAAAATGCACTCTACACTGATAAACTACATCACAGCAACCATGAGTAGCAAACCACTTTGCAGTTATGCCATGATAAAGGACACATTATTATTCTAGGGATAAACATCCAAAGGGGTATATTTCAGGGTGGCTCTCTGTCACCACTGCTCTTTTGTCTTGCCCTTAACCCATTAAACTGTCTGCTGTAACAGCTTAGGCCATGGCTATAATTTGGCTCCCAGAAAGCAACATAGTGTAATGAAATCTCATCTTCTCTTTGTCAATGATTTAAAACTGTATAGCTCATCAGATGAGGAACTGAAACACAACTACAAGTAGTCAAAACTTTTTCAGATGATATAAAAATGTCATTCAGTCATGATAAATGTGCAAAACCAACCTTTAAAGCAGGAAAGCTGCAGCACCAAGAAAACATCAGTTTGTGACAAGAATGTGATATAAAAGAACTTGAGCAAGAGGGAGTGTATAAATATTTGGGAACTGATGAAGAATCAACAATAAAACATGAACAAGTTAAAATAAAACTCAGTAAGGAATATTTTAGAAGATTTAAATTAATTCTGAAAACAGTATTGACACCTAGGAACAAAGATAAAGCTGTAAACCGGTTTGCTCTTCGTGTCCTAACTGATAGTTTTGGAGTGACTGCAAAAAGTGTTGGATAGAGTATACAGGAAAACAAGAAGGATGCTTCATACTCATCAAATGATTTATAAAAATCTGTGCATACCAAGGTTATATATTCCCAATTCTGAAGGAGATATGGGCCTCCTTGAAATTGATTACATGTATAGATCTGCAATCATGGGACTGTATACATATCTGCTGACCTCACAAGGCCCAAACATAGTGAAAGTTTTGAAACATGAGGAGAGTAAATCTAAGATGACTTCCCTTAGTCTAGCAGAAACATTTCAGCGTCAAGTGGGAATGAAAATCAAACCAGAAGCAGATAAAAATCAGGCAGCAACTGAATGTGCCAAAAAACAAAAGAAAGAATATAAGGTGAAGGATCAGATGGGAAGGCAAGAAATGTGGAAAATGCATAAATATAGTTGCAAGTATAGAAAACTCCTGGAACACCCTCATGTTGATCAGGATCTAATGCAGGAATGGTTAAGGAGAGGCAAATTCAAACCAAAAGATGAAAGGTTAATATTGGCGGCCCAAGATAGTAGACTATGTACACATTGGTTTACAAAGTCCATTAAACATGAGGGAGAAACAGACAAATGTAGGTTTTGTAAAACAGAATTGGAAACAGTTGCACACCTTGCTGCTGGCTGTGACATACTAATGGCAGAAGGACTGTATACTGAAAGGCATAATAATGTGGCAAGACTGTTGCACTGGGGATTGTGCAAAAATTATAATATTAAAGTAGCTGAAAAACACTGGAAACGAGCCACAAAGCATCATAGAAAATGATGAAGTCTACATCACATGGGATCAGCCATTACCAACAGTTCAAAAGACAGATGCGACAAAACCAGATATATAGATCCATGTAAAGAAGACAAAAGTAGCATTGATCATTGAAATTGCTACACCCAGTGACTACAGTGTCTTGCATACAGAGAGACACAAAGTCATAAAATATCAGGATTTGCAGGCAGAAATGAGAGCAATGTGGAAGAAAGATACCCAGATAGTTCCAATAGTAGTAGGAGCAACAGGTCTTATAAAATATAAGAATCTACAATCATATCTAGATATGTTACCAATACATGCGACTCCATACAAATTGCAGAAGGAGTCATTACTGGGTACACTGTGAGTGCTGCAAAGAGCACTTCTGGCTGACAACAAAGACTGAAACAATACTAATTTCATCAACTCTAATCATACTTTGACTTAGGAATGGGGTCCATTCCAGTCATGATATTAGAAATCCAAAAGATTTGGAGAACTTAAAAAGGGAGAAACCTGTGGCTGTAGCAGATCTGCTGGCTGACAGATTCAATGAAAACTTCACTCCCCTGCACCTGCCACATATACCACAAACCATCTCTAACACCTGTCCCCCACCTACTATCTCTGAAGAGCAGGTCTTAAATGCCCTCTCCAAGGACAAAAACACAGCCTCTAGGGACCAGACAACATCCCAGGTGGTATTCTACATGGGTTAAAATACGAATTAGCATCACCATTGGGCATGCTTTTTGATCACAGCCTAAGCACTGGGTTCACCTCAGGAAAATGGAAAACAGTTACAGTCATCCCTTTGCACAAAGGGGGTGCATCCATGGACCCCAGGAACTATAGATCCATTAGCCTGACCAGCCTTATCTGCAAGGCCATGGAACAAATCAAGGACCTTATTAACAAAGATATAAGAAATCTCCAAATGCTCGACCTCACCCAGTTTGACCTTGTCAAGGGGAGATAATACCTGCTAAACTTGGTGAACTTCTTTTAGATAGTCACCAAAGCCCTAGATGAGGGCAAATCTATGTATACAGCCTATCTAGACTTAGCCAAGGCCTTTGACACAATTCCCTACTCGGGCATCATTGATAAACTCACCCAGCTGGGTATCAACCCATATATTGTTAGGTGGGTTGCAAACTGACTCACTGATAGAACTCATACAGTCAAAATAGGGGACTACACCTCCTCCAGCAGACCACTAACCAGTGGTGTTCCACAGGGATCAGTTCTTGGACCCTCCTGTTCAGAATGTACTTCTCTGAACTACAGACTAAAACTGAAAGAGTGTGGCTGACAAAGTTTGCTGATGACCACAAACTAGGAGTGATCATTGAAACCCCTAGCGATGTCAACATCTTGTAAGAAGGTCTTACTCAGGAAAATGACTGGTACGAAAGTTATGGTCATAAACTTAATGCAGAAAAAATGCATAATCATCCCCTTCAGCAATGGTGATGTTCATGTAAACTACCACATCAATAGCTGTACCCTAAGCACACAGTCAGTGGTGAGAGATCTGGGCACACAGGTTGACAGCAACCTTAACTTTGATCACCATGTTTCCACAGTGGTAAGAAGGGCATTTTCTATTTCTCATCTCATAAGTAAGGACATTGTCTCCGGAAAAAAAGACGTCATAACCCCCCTGTACACTTTTCTCATCAGGCCAATAACAGAGTACAATGCTCCCTCTGGTATGTTCCTTTCTAAACACCTGCAGCAATTGGAGTGACCACAGAGGTTCCTTACAAAGAAAATTCAGGGTCTTCAAGATCTGTCTTATGTGGACAGACTGAAATCATTGTCACGTTACTCTGTGTCATACAAACTGCTCAGAGGTGACCTGTGCCTTGCATGTAGAGCAATCTCTGATAAAGCTTTAATGAAAATGCTGCACATTCAAACATTAAATGGCACAAGGGTCACTCGCTCAAAAGACCTTAACCTGGTATGTGATATCAACAGAACTTGCTGGCGATACAGATTTGTCTCACAGAGGTTGCCCCACTTTTGGAACACGCTTCCTATTCATGTTAAACAAAGCCCCTCATTGGCCCTATTTAAGCATAATTTGGATGATTGGATGGGTAACCAGGAATTCACTCCTGGGGTTTCACCTGTGTCCCTCTAGGACTGGGGTAATAAATGCTGATTTTAGTGTCTGCTTGAACCAGACACCCTTGGGAACACAGGTTGAACTTGGCTAGGCTTGTAAGGGCACTGGGCCATCAGCCTAGTAACCTCCTATGATCCCATGATCCATAGGAAATCACTGCTCCAGCATTGATTCCTTTCTCTCTTTTTTTGAGTTTATGCAACCAATTAGTGGGTATATATAAATTTAGGGGTATGTGTATGGCTTACCCCAATGGCGGGTGCAGGATGGCTTCTTCCTATGCAAAAAATATTTAATTTTCTTTCAGTTGGGTTTATTTCCTGACCACTTGTGCCTGATGGGTTGGTTCCTTGTTGAGCTGTAACTCGACGAGCCATAGGGGAAGCTGCTTCGCTAAAATGTCAAGTTTAACACCACACAGTGTTTTCAGTTCTTCTCAAACAGTTTCTCTTGCATATTCAACTCCTGCTTTCAGTTCCTAACTAATCAGTTCTTCTTGTACAACCAGCACTTCTTTCACTGACTTAAACTCACACATGCTGGCTTACAAGCATAACATTAGTTTAACATTTTACACAGGTTTCTGAAGCTTACACCTTTTCCAATTACATGGACCTTCACCCTTCAACTAGGGTTACCACCTGTCCCACTTTGCAAGGGACAGTCCCTCGTTGGGCAGTTGTGTCCTGTCAAAAAAATTTAAAAACGGCAAATGTCCTGAGATTTTTGGACAAAATTATTTCCTATATTTTATGTAATAGTTGCATAAAACAGTTATTCTGTGTCTAAAATACCTAAATGTTATAAGAAACAGAATAAGCAACTAAAATGCTACAAGAATAAGCTTTTATTTAGGCAAAAAAGTTAAGTTCTATCCTTTGTACTGACCACGGGTATGTGTCTGCCTGTAAATTCTGATGTTTGTACTGAAAATGTCCCACTTTGGCCATTTGAAAATGTGGCAACCCTAATAAGGCCAACAAATTATTTATGAGGTTTCAGCCAGTAACTAGTAGTTTGCTTGCTCCTACAGTACTTATTACCTTGATACGGCACTCTTGTCATAGATAGTACCCCAAAAAGGCAACCCCCCCATTTCTCAGTCACCCACGTCCCCCGGAATCTTTTTTAAAGTTTTTTGTCTATCCTTCTAGCATGTCGAGGGATCAGTTGCTAGTGTCCTCTCCTGCTCAGCTGGTGAACCTGGGAATATTGAGGCAATGTTACAATTGCCTCATGTACACAGACAACCCTCTCCTCCTCCCACAAAACACAAATACATGCGAGAGATGCAACTATACGGCCAAACTGGAGGCTGAGCTCTCTCAACATAGGACTGGCAAGACCAGTCAGGAGGAGAAGGTTACCACACACACTATAGACCCAGTCTCACATACTACCATTACAACCTCAAATCATACACATAAACACACAAAGACATACTCGTAGGCTCTGATCAAAAATCTACCAAAACAGCAGAGGCCACCAAAGCAGACACCCAAACAACCACAACCTCAGAACACAACACCTGCAACACATAGACCTCACAGTCAGAGTGTCAAACAGTCACAGCCCTTAAGGCCAAACACAATGCCAGACACACTAGTCATTGGTGACTCCATAGTCAGACACACTGACGTCCCGCTCACCAGACTGAGTAAGGAGAAGGTCACAGTAAGCTGCCTGTCGGGCGCTAGAATCCACCACATAACGCAAGCACTCAGGTCTCTCAACAGCAGGTACAAATATGACTCAGTCATTGTCCACGCTGGTGTAAACGACCTGAGACGTACCTCCTTGGACTACATGAAAAGAGACATTGAGGAGCTCTCTGATTATGTAGCCCAGGCAGGTATGACCCTGACCTTGAGCAGTATCCTACCTTCACCAAGAATGATGCCACAATACAGAGATAAGATGATCAGCTTTAACAATTGGCTTAAACACTGGTGTCATTCAAAGGGGATCCAGTATCTGTCTGCCTGGGATGACATGCTGGACAAGCCACGCTGCTTCCAAGGGACGGCTTGCACCTGTCACCCTGGGATTCCGGATATTGGCAAAGGCTCTTGCCACCCCATAGTGCCTTTTTAGGCAAGGCTCAAATTCTAAACCTACCACCCTAGAACACAAAAAAGAAAAAAAACTAAGGGTAATGCTGCTCAATGCCAGAAGTCTAAATCTCAAAATGCACGCACTCGAGGCCCTTCTCAGTATGGAGAACATCGATGTCTGTGCTGTGACAGAAACCTGGCTCAAGGCACCTGAGAGCACCCCAGCACTATCAGGTTTTACCTCATATCATGCGTTCCGGCCCCAAAATCCAGACAATACCAAGAAAGGAGGGGGGTATCCATATTCATCAAGGACACCCACACCTCAAGACTGGTGGCAACGCACGATGCATCGGAGACCATCCAGGTGCAATTAACCATAGGCAAGACTGCTCTGCAAATTGTAGCATGTTACAGGCCACCCTCACAAACTCAGGAACCTCACATGGCCTTCCTGAAAACACTAGAGGGGATAAATGTATCACCAAACACCATCATACTAGGTGACTTCAATTACCCTAATATAGACTGGGAACACTACTCAAGCCCAAACACCCTAGCCCAAAAGTTCCTGGAATTCATAAACTCAAATGCCATGGAACAACTAGTCACCATCCCCACAAGAGGAGATAACATACTTGATCTCATCATCACGAACATGGGAGCACAATGTTCAACACCGAAGTATACCCCTCACTGGTGAGATCAGATCACAAACTAATCTCGCTGGAGGTCCTCATCCCACCCCACCTGAAATAAAAAGACCACAGTAAAGAACTTCTCAAAAGCCGACTTCACACTTCTAAAGACTAGTGTGGTCTCCTTTAAGGCCCCGAGCCGGCGGAAAACAGTACTCAAGCCGCTGAATCACTTACAAATGCCTTCTACCAGCACCTGCAGGACTGCATGGATAAGGCAATCCCAAGCAAAACAAAGACTCTTTGTACCAAAGGCAAGCGTCCAGTCTGGTGGACCCCAGCCATAAACAAACTCTACAACAAAAGGAGGAAGCTACTACAAGATAGAGCAAAATCCTTAAAAGGTAAGACACCCTTGATCACTATAAGTAAAAAACTAAGAGCTCTCATAAAATCATCCAAAGCAAATTTCGAGAGAAAAATAGCTAAAGACTCAAAAGGCAATCATAAGGCCTTCTTTAGCTATGTTAGAAACCTAGGAGGAAACTCCCAGATATGCTCAGAACTAGTTCAAAATGATGTGAAGATTACTGATCCTACAGACATCGCCAACATACTGGCTGACAGGTTCAGTGCAAACTTCTCCCCTCCCCCAAAAGGAGAGATATCTATACCAAACGATTGCAGCCCCCAAACATCTCCAGCGCCCAAGTGAGAACTGCTCTCCAAAGCAAAAACACAGCATCCATGGGACCTGATGGTGTCCCCGGCTGTGTGCTCCACGAACTCAATGAGGAATTAAACCCACAGCTAGGACAGCTGTTTAATCAAAGTCTTACCTCTGGATACGCACCCAGGGAGTGGCGCACTGCCACTGTGGTGCCCCGTCACAAAGGCGGTGCCTCCACCGACCCTGGAAATTACCGCCCATTAGCTTGACAAGCCTTATCTGCAAAGCCATGGAGAGGATCATAATGGACCTCATAAATAAAGACATAGGGAATTTGCAGACTTTGGATCCAACCCAGTTTGGCTTTGTCAAAGGCAGATCATGCCTTTTAAACTTGGTTGACTTTTTGAAACAGTCACCAAAGCCATTGATGAGGAAAGGCAGTCCATACAGCCTACCTCGATCTGGCTAAGGCCTTCGATACAATACCCCACTCGGGTATCATTGAAAAACTCATCAGCTTAAATGTTAACCCATACATCACAAGATGGGTTGCAAACTGGCTGAGTGACAGAACCCACAGGGTCAGAGTTGCTGGCGCCATGTCAGACTCAAAGCCTGTCACAAGTGGTGTCCCACAGGGCTCAGTCCTGGGCCCACTCTTGCTTGGCATCTACTTTTCCGAAGTACAAGCAAACACAGGAGGGTTATGGCTGACAAAGTTTGCAGATGACTGCAAACTGGGCCATAGTAGAAAACACATCTGACACAGATATCCTTCAGAAGGGTCTCACAGAAACGGATAACTGGTGCCAGAGCCACGGCCTAAAGTTAAATGCCAAAAAATGCATAGTCATACCCTTTGGGAAAAACAAGGTTACCCCTAGCTACCAAATAGGTGGCAATCCACTGAGCACAGAAGAAGTTATCAGGGACCTGGGGACCCAGGTTGATAGTCTGTCATTCGACACCCATGTAGCTAAAGTAGTTAGGAAGACCTTCTACATTGCCCACCTTATCATGAAGGGATTCTCATCTAGATCAAGGGAGGTCATAGTCTCCCTTTACTCATCACTCATCAGACCAATGATTGAGTACAATGCCTCATTCGAATGTATCTGACCCGACACTTGCAGCAGCTGGAGAGGCCACAAAGTTCCTCACCAAATGGATAAAGGGTCTCAAAATCTGTCCTATGCTGCCCGACTGAAAGAACTCCAGCTCTATTCAGTCGCCACCGCTTGCTCAGAGGTGACCTTTGCCTAACATACAAGGCCATGTCAAACCCAGATTTGATGAATATGCTTCACCTCAAAAAATCTAGATCCATCAGAGCCACAAGGGTGGGAGACTTAAACCTCGACACAGCTATTAATAGGACGTGCTGGAGGGATAGATTCATCACCCAAAGACTCCCTATGCTGTGGAACAAAATCCCGGTACATGTGAGGCAGAGCACCTCGCTGGCCTTGTTCAAGAGAAATCTTGACCAATGGATGAGAGATCGCAGATATACCCCAGGGATTACCTCAGTGTCACTGCTCGACAGAGGCACAGCAAAATAATGGGTATAGTTCCCCATACTAAAGGGGTGGCGTAAGCCACAAAACGATGGGCTAGGCTTGTAAATGCCCTCGGGCAGATAGCCTAGTATGAACCTATGAACCTATGAACCTATATTTTTCATATATCCAGCAGACATTTTGCTCAGCCCAGACACACTCCCACCTGTTTATGTTCTAAATTTCACAGTACGTCTGTATGCATTTCATAGGTTCATAGGTTCATAGGTAGGTACTAGGCTATTGGCCCAAGGGCTTAAGTAAGTCTATCCAACAAGGTTCTCTGGCTTATGCCACCAAAGAAAGTTAATTTCCTGTGCCCCTGTCAAGAAGAGCCACAGAATTGATCCCTGGGGTGTATTTCCTATTTCCCATCCACTCATCAAGATTTTTCTTGAAGAGTACTAATGAGGAACTTTGCTTGACATAGATGGATAGCTTGTTCCAGAGTATAAGAAGTCTCTGGGACGGGAATCTATCCCTCCAGCATGTCTGTTTATTGTGATGACAAGGTTTAGGTCCCTAGAGCATGTAGCTCAGAGGGATTGGGATGTTTTTACGTGTAGCATGTCCAACAGCTCTGAGTTTAACATAGCTTTATATGTTAGGCAGAGATCTCCTCGGAGTAGGCGATATGCTACAGAGTAAATTTGGAGTTTTTTGAGATGGTCAGTGTAGGACATCTGTTTGAGGCCAGTAATCCTCTCTGTGAGGTACTTCTGTGGCCTTTCCAGCTGATGCAGTGTCTTGTGAGGTACATTCCAAAAGGGGCATTGTACTCTATAATGGGTCTAATGAGTGCCGAGTAGAGGGGAACAATGACCTCTTTTTTCCTGGATGAAATTTCTTAGAAAAAAACATGAAATATTATTTCAGGTATGTTAGAATCTGCTGTATTTGTGTCGGTCTTATTGTGTTCATTTTTTTATCTTTTATATCAAATGCAGATACAAGCATTTTCCTTTCTGTGTGCTTATCAAAAACATTAATAATGCAATTTTGTTTCCAAGTATGTTTGTTTTTCCAAAAACATTTTGCAGATCTAAAACAAAGATGGGGCAAATGGGTCAGGTGTCCTAGGTGCAAACTGGTAGGGGTGAGAATGCACTGTGAAAAAGGAACCAAATTCTCCATCCAAGTAGTTTATATAACTATTTTAGCAGCCATAGCTTCAGTTGATCGGCTTGCTGTAAGGGGGCATGATTGTCAGTGTGTAAGAGTTGCTGATCGGTCCTTGACTTGCAAGCTTGCAGGTAGTATTATATATCAGATATTGGCAAATGAGAATATCTGTGCATTATAGCTTTAATGTAGTTATGCATCAGATAACTGGGAAATCCCCACCAAACCCAGTTAGCTCCACTGAATATGCAGAACTCTGCAACACCACACTATACTAGAATGTAAACAGCTGCACAGATGTAGCTGTACTCCATAGGAAGAAGCACAGGACAAACCCCAGCAACAAACCCACAGACTGGAAGCATAATATTAACAAGCTTTATAATAAAAGGAAAGGAATTTTGAACAAAATTAAGAATAGTAATTTCCACAATGTTAGAGTACTTGTCATTGAAATAAACAAACAACAAAGGAGCTTAATAAAATGCACCAAAGCCAAGTTTGAGGCTAAAATAGCTACCCAAGCCAAAGACAATCACAATACATTTTTTTAGTTATGTTTGTAATCTCAAAAGCACAATGCAGCAATGTGCTGAAATGATGGTGGACAATGTTATCTACACTGAAGCTGAAGATATGGTGAACCTTCTGGCTGGTAAATTTAGCTCTAACTTTACCCCCTCTCTCCCCTTCATTTGTCCCTCAAGATATACCTGAAATGGCTCGCCTCTAGCTATCACACAAGACCAAGTCCTAAAAGTGTTATCAAAAGCTAAATGTACTGCAGCAATGGGTCCTGATAGTATCCATGGGTGCATCTTAAATACTTTAAGGCATGATTTAGCCACACACTTAACAACACTGTTCAGTCTTAGCCACCATACAGGTTCTGTACCAAGTGAATGCACAGCAACTGCAATCATTCCCTTGCATAAGGGAGGACCTTCACAGACCCAGGCAATTACAGACCCATAAGTCTGACCAGCCGCATATGCAAAGCCATGGAAAGACTTACCATGGAATTAATCAATCAGGACATAGGGAGTCTCCAAACACTGGACCTGTCTAAGCTTGGATTCATCAAGGGCTGGTCGTGATTATTTATCCTGGTGGATTTTTCTAAAAAGGTCACCAAAGCAATGGATGAAGGCAAAATGGTATACATCACATACCTCAACCTGGCCAAAGCTTAATACAAAATACCTCACTCAGGTATAGTTGAAAGCTAAATTAACAGGGAATAAATCCTTAAGTCACCTGCTGGATTGCTAACTGGCTCACAGATAGGATGCAGATAATCAGAATAGCGGAAGTTACCTCCACACAAAGAGAAGTCACCAGTGGTGTCCGCCAGGTTTCTCTGCTGGGACCTCTAATGTTTTGCATCTGCTTTTCTGACATAAAAGCCAATACCAAAGAGTTCTAGCTGACTAAATTTGCATATGACTGCAAACTAGGAGCAGACATTGAATCCCTGAATGAATTAGCCATTTTGCAGGAAGGTTTGTTTCAAATAAACAATTGGTGCCAAAATCATGAACTGAAACTGAAGGACAAAAATGCATTATTGTATGCTTTGGGAAGTCATCTACCCCAGGAAACTACCACATTGACAATATGCCCCTATAAGTTGACCCAGTTATTTGGGATTTAGGAACTTATGTGGAAAGTGACCTAACCTTTGACCAACAAGTTTCTATTGTTGTAAGCAGGTCTTTCTATATTGCACAACTTATAAACAAGGTGATTGTGTCTAGATCCAGGGGTGTCATTGTCCCACTTTACTCAGCTGTCATTAGGCCAACCATTAAATATAATGCCTCATTTGGCATGCATCTGTCCAGACACATGCAACAACTGGGATGTCCACATAGATACCTTACTAAAAGGCTACAAGGCTTAAACAACATGTCCTACATGGACCGACTCAAAGCCCTGTCATTATACTTGGTATCATAAAGACTGCTAGAAGGTGACCTGAATCTGGCATACAAGACATTCTATGACTTATTACTGGTGGATTTTTCTGCACATCAGCAAGTCAAATGGCATCAGTGATACGTGGTCCTGAGATTTAAACCTTTCCTGCAACATTAACAGAATGGTTTGGCGGGATAGGTATATCTCTCATAGGATACTGCTGCTGTGGAACAGAGTCCCCTTTCACATAAAACAAAGTTCATCACTGTCCATATTCAAGTGCAACTTAGATCTATAGATGAGAAACAGAAGATTTAGCCCAAGAGTGCCCCCTGTACTACTAATAGACAGAGGCAGCTCCTAAATGCTTTATTCCATGCATGGGTCCCCTTCATACCTCTCAACTGGCCAGATTTTCACAGAATGCCTAGATTTTTACATCATATTTTTGGTCTGTTCCTCATAAAATTTGTGGTTTAGGCAAATCATTGAAGACTTAAGTTAATAAATAATGATATGCATTTGAGTTTTGGACTTCATATCCTTAGAAAATACATGTTAACACAAAATATGTTATTCTAGCAACTTTCTAAGTTCATAACAGCAATATTTAAAATCTGTCCCTATTTGGGGCCTTTGCCTCCCATTGTTTTAGACTTTGTACAGATTTCTTGCACTAAGAGGTTGAAAGGTTTGGTACCCTCAAATTATCAAAGGGAGAACATAAAAAACACAAAACCAGTAACTGAAGATCAATAATGAATCACATGCCTTAGAATTTAGATGCACCACCAGTAGGCCTATTATTGGAAAGTTACCATTCTGCAAGGAATCCTGGAATGGTAAGGAATGTCATCAGTGGAGAATGGTGAATATGTCTAGGTGACTTTTAATATTAAGTCTTAATTTGTGATGAAATAAGATTATAATAAAATGTCAGCTATCCTCCAAAATATGACTGAATATTTAGACGCTTGTCATGTAAAACCCAAACATAAAACATGAAAACTCTATTTTTTCTATTTTTTCATATGAGAGCCTTCCTGGATCATAATGAAAGTGGAATGAAAGTACATTAATGATCATATGTTGTGATTTTGCATATCATTAACAAAGCATGAATTTAAGTAATTGGTGCAGATTAAAAAAAGTCTACATGGTCCACTAAAACCATGTGTGGATTGCTGCATGATGCGCACACAATATTGCACCATTTTGTATTGCGTAAGCAGCTCTACATTCTGTGTAGAGCTGTGCAAATGCAGTAAACATTGTTTTCATGCTAATTATTGCATAAGCAATTCAAAACAGAAGAGCTATTCAACAAGCTATAAAGCAACCATGTAGACGAATTCCAAAACCTATTGAAATACAGCCAAGGAAACTAGGCTACACGGAAACAATGTTAGGGGCGGCTGTTGCTCTTATTCATGTGTATGTGCAGTAGGCCCGTGTCTATGATGCTCTTATTCATGTGTATGTGCAGCAGGCCCGTGTCTATGATGCTCTTATTCATGTGTATGTGCAGCAGGCCCGTGTCTATGATGCTCTTATTCATGTGTATGTGCAGCAGGCCCATGTCTATGATGCTCTTATTCATGTGTATGTGCAGCAGGCCCGTGTCTATGATGCTTTTATTCATATGTATGTGCAGCAGGCCCGTGTCTATGATGCTCTTATTCATCAGTATGTGCAGCAGGCCCATGTCTATGATGCTCTTATTCATGTGTATGTGCAGCAGGCCCATGTCTATGATGCTCTTATTCATGTGTATGTGCAGCAGGCCCGTGTCTATGATGCTCTTATTCATGTGTATGTGCAGCAGGCCCGTGTCTATGATGCTCTTATTCATTTGTATGTGCAGCATACCCAAGTCTATGCTGCTGTTGCTGCTAATAGACCACTGCCAAGAAGAAGGGTGTTTAAATCCTGTTTAACTTTTCACAATCTGCAAGAAGTGGAAATTGTAGAACACTACAGGGTGAATAGAGACACATTACAGGAACTCTGAAACTTCAGTTGTCCTCAACTGAAAGCAAGGGCAAACCGAGGGGAATCAATCCCAGTGGAAACTAAGGTAAGTATAGCACTTAATTTTAACTACTGAAACCTTCCAGAGACCAACAGGGGACATGCTCGGGGTGTCACAGGCATCAACATCCAGGATTCTCCAACAATTCCTGAATGCTATGCTACAACATGCCAGTGAGTACATATATTTTCCATGTACACCTGAGTACAGAGCCACACCTATGCAGGAACTCTACCCTGTAGCACACTACCCTGAAGTCCTGGGTGCTATAGACTGTACATATGTAGAAATCAAAGCACCACCTGGGGAAAAGGAAGAGTATAAATAGAAAGTGTTACCACTTCATTAACTGCCAGGTGGTGTGTAATGGTAAAGGAATCATCCTCAATATGTGTGCTGTCAACCCAGGCATTTGCCACTGATCACATACTGTATCTGGTACAAGTCTCATCTGTATGAGATGTTTACTGGGGAGGATATCTCACAGGGTCATTTACTGGGGGATGCAGGTTATGTACTGGAACTGTGGCTGGTGATGGCCATCAAAAATGCATACACACTAACTGATGAACACTGTAATGAGGCACACGCTCAAACCAGAAATATCATAGAGCATGTGTTTGGGCTGCTGAAGTCATGATTCTGGTGCCTAGATACATCTGGGGGAGCCCTACAGTGGAATCCCCATACACGTGCTGAAATATTCACCATCTCTGACATGCTTCACAATATTATCCTGAGAAAACAGCTTCAGCAAGAACAGATAGGGGAAGGGTCATACATCCCACCACCACTGGCAAGATCAACACAGCCACAAACAGGTGAGGAGTCTGAGGGTGAACCAGCAATCATTGTGGGTGTAGGCAGACATAGGCATGCACAATAAGCCCTCACACTGGCCAAGAGACAATGGATAGCCCACACGCTCACCACCTATGGTGCTAAAACCTTTATCCTATACACATACATATAGTAACATTGATGCCAGGCAATACTCGCAACCTTTACTTGCCCATGTAATAGCTGTGTAGTGCTAGCATCAGAGTCAGCACTGAACTAGAACTCTTGCAGCTGCTAGATTTCCAAGCTAAGTGTTGACCCCTCAATAGAATAATAAATGTCTAAGAATACAAAGGAATAGTATATCCTTGCATACTGTTACTTGATAGTGTAAGTATAATGTGTGAGATTTTTACAGCAATTACATCAAGATGTGACAGCAGTGACTTATGTGAATACATGACCTCTATCAACTAATAGGCCTCATGCACCAAAGATGCAAACATTTATACATCTAAAATGAACAGATTTTCACAGAATGTCCACAATGTGGTCTCATATTTTTGTACTGGCAAATCATTAAAGAGTGAAGTTAGAAAATAATGACACACATTTCTGTTTCAGACTTCATATCCCTCAGAAAAAAACATAAAGATAGTAATACAAAACCAGTTATTCTATAAATTGTCTAAGTTTGTAAGACCACAATGTTTAAAAACTGTCCCCACTGCTGGACCTTTGTCACACTTTTGTTTATGGCTTGGTCCAGCTTTTTGGGCTAAGAGTTTGGGAGGGATGTACACATTACAAAAACCTGTAAGAAAGCAACAAAACAGCATCGCAAACACAAATATGCCGGGTACTAAGTCCGCTATGCATCCTGACCATCTGACAAAAGGCTTATGTATTCCTGAATCCAAAAGATAAAAAAACACAAGGATGTGCTGCAGTTATCATCACTTGCACAGGGTGTTGTGTTGGGGGGCAGGCTGCCTAGCCTGACAAAAGGTCGATGAGTGTGTATGAGTAAGAAAGAGAAACAGGCAGACATTCGGATAAAGTATCAAATGGCCACTGAGACAGAATGAGCTGTAAGCCTCACGGCTGAACATGTAACTGTTATGTGTGTGTGTCTGTATGGGCACTCCATGTGAAATTAATGTGTGAGTGTCTGCAAGAACACAGCTAAGCTCTGTGCTAGCTCTACATCCCGGTATGTCATAGAGGTGTGAGCCATGCCTGGTAGAGGTGATAGTTCATCGTTGTTGTCCCTGACCCTAAGAACTGGCTCTGCCAGGAGTTGCACTGGCATGTTTATGCCCATGGTCAGATACATTGCTGTTACCTGAACATGACTGATATCTGCTGGATGAGCTCTCCTCACAAGTATGCCCAGGACCATGACCCCATGGCCTGCCATGTTTGGGTGTGGACACCTAAATCACTGATGGAGGAGTGGAAGTAATGCCACTATAGGAGCGTGATCGGGCATGGCCATGTCAACTAACATCAGATGATGTTGGTCACCTATATCCACATGGATGCTATCCCCCTCAAAGCAGACATTTCATCACAGACACAGCTGATTCCAATGAGTCATTCATCCGATCCAAACAAAGTGTAGGCAGTCATGCATGTCAGCCTGTGCCATATCAACAACCCTAAGAAATTCCTCAGAGACCCTATTGGAATGTGCCTGTGCCTCCATGATGGCCTCAAACATATGTCGAGTGGCATGGAAAGACATATCAGGATCAGGTGGATGGACAGCAGCCTTCCTGCAAGCACCCCAATAACCCTCCTGCATGGCACCTCACACAAAATTTGGCTATGGCCAGAGTAAACAGGCCCTGAAGCCACAGTAACCATGCAACCCTGATCAAGTGTCTCACCCTCCACCTGTCCAATATCTGAGGGCTATCTGTTATGGATTTGTGTAGGTCTACTGGCTGTTTCTGATGGAATTACAGGGGATGGCTGAATGTCAACCTCAGTGTCAGTTGCAACCTCTGCACCCTCCTACTGTGCCTATGTTTGGCCACCATCGTCATCAGATTCTGCCAGATCACCTGTGATAATAAGCAAAAAACATAGGAAAAAAATGAATAGCTACACTACTACATTTTAATTTATGCTAACAAACTAACACTGGTGCCACTATTACAGATGGTATAGCAATACACACACATAGTCCCCACCTCACATATATGGATAAATGCATATGTCTGTCAAATGCTCATCAGTATTGAAATAAAAATGTTTGGCTTACCATGTGCAGATGACTCCACACTTGCTAGGGAGGATGGTCCTGGAAGAAGTTAAGAAAAATGTACGGACACCATCATCACAATAACAATAACACAGGAAGAAAAATATTGGCCTTTATATGTCCATTAAGAATACATTTAACTGAAACTTTGATGACATATCCACCCCAAGCCCATATGTAATGAACCAGAATGTGTTGTTAACTGTATCAATTTATACATAGGTCTCACCCCCCCAAAAAATTATTGAACCGACTCAACTATTGCTTTTAATATTTTACTATACAAGAAGTCTTTACAAATTGACATATGGAAGCTCCTCCAGGGACATACTTGTCCTCCCTAAACCAGCAGCACCAACATCATTCACATGCTGTTGTGCACTATCCACTAAGTTCTCTGTATCCATGATAGTGGACAGGAACTCTTCATTTGGTGTCAGTGGTGGCTCTGTAGCAGGACTCCCCAGTAGCCAGCTGCCCATGGACCACTGCAGCTGGTCTCCTCTGGGTCAATGAAATAATGTCAGTAGCCTTATCATGCACACCCCCAACAGCACTGACATTGTTCACTATCTGTTTCCAAATTTTCATTCTTCCAGACATATCCCTATATCCTCTCTCAAGCAGAAAGGTACCATGTTGATGAAAGGCTTGCACAATTGCATCATTCTCTGAAGGGGGTTTGCAGGGATTGGGATGCTTGTGTGCCATAGTCCTAAGTGACATAAAACACAAAAGAAGTATACTACACATAAATATCACATAAATAAAAGTCCTTCTTAGATATAGCACATATTATTATTTTTTCAATATTATCCACTGGAGAAACAAAAACTTCAGTTATTCAAATATAAACAAGGGTTATGTGGTTGTAACAAATCACAGTCACACACAAAGCAAGATTTGATCCAAAACAAGGACTAGCAGTAGCAAAGCAACCCCCTGTAACAACATTTTTGATTGTGGCAACACAGAAATGGAATTTAGCTCCCCCACCCCAAAACAACAGGCACATTACATTTTGTACCAAACAAGGAATAACACATCAGTCAATTGTTATAAGTGCTTTCAAACTGTCTCAAAAACATGAGTACACATTTACCACAGAACAATCATTTTTATGGAATTGCCAGTCACCTGTACCTGTGCCCAGCACTCCCCTAGAGGTGTCTATGGGCCATCTTAGAAGGCTAACATCCCTGTGTCATTGACAATATAGGACATTTACATTTCATTGAAATAACATAGAAGATTGTAAAGAGGAACAGTTGTAACAGTAACACTTGTGATGAAAGTTAATAAGGTCATGCATTTGAGCAAGTAAAATGCCCTGACAAAAATGTCTATGCTTTCAGTAAACTTCTAAGAAGTGCATCCAGATAAAAACTGCATTTGCTAATGCATATGTGTATCTATCTATCTATCTATGTGTATATACACATATATATATATATATATATATATATATATATATATATATATATATATATAGATGTATGTATGGATGGATGAATGGATGTACAGGCATATAAATATTTTCCTAGTTACATGTGAGCAAATCCAGGATATAATTGAAAAAATCAATCATACCTTATCAAGATTAGTAGTTTTCTGAGTAGATAAATCCAAAGTAATAACAACCTTCTTCTGTTGTCCACATGCACAGCTCTCCTCACTTTTAGGTTCCCTAGCTACACAGTTACCTTTTTATAGTGTAGATTCAGGCCTGTGAGCATGGTGAAGATGCAAATGACACGTAAACTCGTTAAAATTGCTGAATCCCAAATTCTTGGCTCAGTGTATCAGGTATAAACATAGTGCAGGCATTCTCTCAGCGTTTTTTTGTTAATGGATTGCAACTGTGAATGACTACTGGTAGGGAGAAGGAAGACGCACTAGCAATTCAGACTGTCTTACATCCAGTGGGTGTGTCAGCCCAGTTACAATTACAAAGAGTAGAAGTAATTGTATTAATGTTTTACATGTAAGTAAGCAGCGCTCATTTCTCAGTTTCTGTTCAGTAATATCCAAACTCACCACTTTTGTTGAAAACTGTATATTACTGTCTTTAATATTCTCATACATTTTAAGGGGAATAATACAAAATGCTTTACAGACTGCATGTCTTAGATTACTGCTCAGATAAGAAAAAAACTGAACACCATACGAAGATAAGACAGAGCTACATTGCTGAAAAAAATAGTCATGAATGGTTGTATGATCACTCGTTGCACTACATTTAAAATTCACACGTGCAAACAACACAGATGTGTACAAGTGCATATTTCATGTTAATACAGTGGATGATTTGGGACTTACTTGTTTGCACAATGATTTTCATTCATCAATTCATGTTGCAAAGCTGTTTCTGTGGCAAAGAGAGATAAGACACCCTTACTGTGTTTTGTAAGTTCATTGCTGTGAGAGTTCAAGTCCACGCTTGTATACACATCTTTCATGTGTACTAACATTAATTTTATAATGTTGTTTATTTTATACTTTCTTGTTTTTTCTAATACCACTATTTACACAGTGTGTGGCTTAGCACAGGCACAACAGAATAGATAAATACAATAAATGTCATATAATGCACTTCTATGATAAACAATACATAAACTATACCTGTGAATCACATGTAACACATCTGCTAAACACGATGATCCGCACAGTATATGCTATCTGTTTATCATGGTTCAAGTCCCATATTTGTCTTTTCAGGATGAAACCTAATAAACACTGCTCACAAGGATAAAATAAGGTGATCCTTGTTTGTCACATTTGCATGTCACTTTACCTTTGCACAAACATGGACTAATGGCCCACACATGAAGCAGACAGAACAGCTGCAGACAGGATGCAGACATTCTTGATTTCAAAAAGGATGCATTATTATCGATTGCGCAGACCTGCTATGCGACATTGAGCTGTGGTTATCAACCTTCCCCAAAACCTTTAGGTCTAGAACACCTGCAAACAGGAAACAGACAGTAGAAAATTTAAAAATGGATACATTGTATCGTCTATGGTTTGCCACTGCACAAATGCACTAAGTGACATTGCACGACAGTTAACACATATAATTATGTATATGAAAATATACAGCTGTTTTTCAACTGTTACTGTGGCAGTGGGTGCAAACGGAGAGCTACAATACAGGTGACCCTAAGTTCTAATCTAATGCATCCCAGTTGTATTAATAGTTGTTCACTCAATTTTAAAAAACAAATACAAAAAATTTCATAATTATAGATAATAAATATGTAAGCAGTGGAGCTCATATGAATTATATGTGTGACAGAAGGTATACTGAATATATCTTTCTGTAATTATAATTGTCTTCTCTTGTCTTAAGTGGCCTTCAGATCTCATTGATACTCATGCACACATGAATGTATAAACCAGGACCTTGTCAGGTCACACACGTACCTAGTTAATCCCTCAGTCTCTCATGTGTATGTAAATGTATAAAAAATATATAAATAAATACATACATGCATATATATATATATATATATATATATATATATATATATGTGTGTGTATATATATATATATATATATATATATATATATATATATATATATATATATGTATAGATATATAAATTAATGAACATGCTCAAGAAGCATTTCTTCTGTGGCAAGGATGAGAAATCACCTATGTGGAAGAATATGTTTCATTTCTAATGTATAGGTTTGAATCTCACATTGTACAAATTAATTTTATCAGTGTGTAAAGCTACACCAAAACATGTCAGATTATATAATTTATACCCTGACTTCAAAGTTAAATCAAGTAACAGGTACAGCAGCAGCATCCAAATCAAAAACTAATGCTAATTGTCACATTACCCTTCTTAGTTCATAAACTGCTTTCCTCTCTGTTTGGCATTGTTTTTCCCCCCTTAACATCTTGCAAACTCATTTTGCATTGTTGTTAAGGTTTGTATGCTAGTAGTAAATGTGATAATATGTATTGGTGGGAAATCATTCTTAACTATTGCCATTTTCCCTGGTCGGACATGTCTCATGGAAGAAAGGGAGGTGCCCAATTTAGGGCACACAGGTGAGGTGTTGAAGATTCCAGAATCTTCATTGGACTTCTTATAAAGTTCCACAGCTGAAGGCTCTTGCAGGGGACTATACCAGCTCCCAGTACAAGTCTGAGGCATGAAATAGTCTGGCCAAAGCTGTCTCCACTGTGACTGGCATACATGCACTGGAGAACAGTGTAAGCATTACTACATTAATCTCAAAAGGTGAAAGCAGGGTACACTCAGCCAGTGGCTGGATGAGTTTAGCACTGCTGACATCCCACAGCTGTGTAAGTATACAGATACAGAAAATTAAAACTAGATAGGCAGCTGCATATATGCAAGACTGATATGCTTAATGCTCTTCTCTTGTTCTATTATTTTTATTCTACAGTCAGCCAAGAGATCATGGTAAATAGGGACGCCCCTGCTGAGCATCTAGAGATACTGTGGGAAGCAAAGTGGTATGTATTCAGCATGACATAACTTATTTTAGCTAAAGTATTGTTCTTCTATACAGCACTAGAAAACTGAGAATGCATATCCTAACTGTAAAAGCAAGCATGCATACTTCAGACTGTAGCACAAGCCAGCTATAGGAGTCAAGACTAACAATGTAGTCATATGTTGTGGGCTCAAATATCACAAGTAACAAATATATAGTAAAATCCTTTAAAAATATTACCTAGTTTAATTTTGACAGAAGTGGCATAAATGCCCTGCTGTTAACTTAATCTGTATAATTTGACCAAGCATATGTGCAAAATATGCACATTGCAAGGATTACATTGAGTAATCATTACTTATAGTTTGTAGTTCTTAAGAAGTATACTTAAATGTAAAAGTAGAATTAATCACTTTATTATTGTGATAATGCATTGTATGTCACATATGATGGTACCAAGTATCTCTATTCTTCTCTTACCCCAACCGTTATCTGTCTTTTTTTATTTTTCTGTGTCATCAAAACGTTTCCATCTCATCCATCTCTTTCAAATTGCAAAATTATTTACAGCACAAGGAGGTAGGCCAACTCCCATCGCTCAGCCTGCCCCTGCTCCACCAGCTCCTGCACCAATGCCCAGCACATCTGGGACCCAACCTGACAGTAGTGCCTCCACTGTCCTCTGCACTACCAGGGCCATCTGCATCAGGTAGGTCTACCCTGGCAGCTGACTCTGTGGTACCCTCTGGGAGTTCTGGCAGAGGTGGGGATTTTATCACCCACCAGGAGTTGCCAGGCGTGTTGTGTAGGCTCATGCACAGCACCATTGGTGCCTGCCTATGACAGATGGAGAGGATGCTCTCTTTTATGGTCTATATGAGAAAATGTCAAACACTCCAACAGTCAGCAGAGTAAGGGGACAGTGATGACAGTCCTGTGGGTGAGGACTAGATTATCACTGTCCCCATGTTTGATGGACATGGGCATACATTGTCCCCTCCCTATCCCCAGTCATGGTGTCTCCAACCTGTCATGTCCATCACCATCCCTGTGTCATGGCTTTTTTGTCCTGTTTTTGCACATCTGCTTCCTAATCTACACTACTTACCTCACTCAGAAATACCTACTTTCCTTACTTTATATTCTTCTCGTACTGAAGTAAAAAAAAATCGTCCCATACATAGTTCTCCACTTTGCACATATCCTCTTGACACACTTGATTTAGTCCGACTGGCTATACAACATGACTGTGTTGTTGTTACCCCTCTTTGTTGAGGTGACAGTCCAAATTCAGCTAATATTCTGTACATATTGTTGAAGAAGTGGATAGCTATGGTTCTTTTCTACCTCCCTCCTGCATGTTCCTATATTGATTTCCCTTTGTTCTTCCCTCTGCTTGCCCCCTTTTCACCACTTTCCTATCTACCCAATTTTAACACCTTTAATCTGGTCATGAAATAGAATTACACACCGCATACATAAGTGAAACAAACCCAATGAAGCCCTTTACTTTTTGTCCTCTGTGTTTGCGTGGAGTTTGACACTGCTTATCAATGCAGAGTGACAGTGAATGGTTCTTCAATGGTGCCGTTACCTCCACACGATGATGCTTAAACATGCTGCACTATTATAACAAACAGTGGATGTAGAGTAAAGAATTATTTCAGTGCATTATAAATACATATTTAAAAATATTAGATACACCTGGATTTGAATCCTGTATCATCTGTGCTCAAAAAAAAAAAATCTGTCAATGCATTTTGACCTACTGCCACAAAGTCAGCTAAGCAGCAGGTATGTTTCTTACATTCAGTACTATCCACACTGCTGACTGTCTCGCCTCTCCTCTGAATGTGCTTGCAAAGAGGTAAGCAAACCAAAAGGAATCTCAGAATTTAATCAATGAATTAGAAGCTTGTGTTTGCTTTTTGTTTACTTACTCATAAATGAGGAAAGCAGTATAAATGTGTATCTTGCATGTGCAAACACTTTGCCATCCATCACTTAAGCCAGCTTTTCGGCAGTGGGTTATGGAAAGTGCTCATTAGCATGTGTTACTTATGTTTACTGTCCATTTAGTTTTCATCCCATGAAAGTGCATGTAAAGCTCTAAGGGAAGGCACTTTTTAAGTAAAGAATGCATATTTACACTCTAGCCTTGTGTTACCTGCATGCATGCACTGTTACCTGCACCCATGCACTTGAAACTTGGTCTCTCAGTACTTGCTCCCAAATACATCGACTACACTACAGAAATAAAAATAAATGTCTTATATACCATGTGCATATTTATACTGACAATACAAATTCAGATGATTAACACTTGTAGTAATGTAGACAGCCGTTTGCATATTGTTTGCAAAGCTATCTTTTTGAGGTATAACCGCACATTGCACAACAGCAAATGCTACAGTTTGCACACTGATCAATCTTGTAGCATGCAGATCTTTAAAATCTTGACAGTTTTACATGGCTAACAATACATATCAGACAGGCCACCCAACATCTTCTGTCAAACATCCAGTGCTGATTTCATCCACTATAAATTGTCCTGCAGCATTGCAAAAGTCTTGCTTGTGCCATGGTACATTCATTAAGTACTGAGCTCTCGCCTCGATGTACTGAGTTAGGTAGCGGTTCTACTCTTATTGCAGTTATCTGGTTTGTGTGTCTGTCTAGTTAGGAGAGCATATCTGTGTATATTACAGTAATTAGTGCAATCCCATGGAGTACCAACATTTTGACAGTTGTACATTCCTACACATCCATTTAATAAAGGCCTTCTAACATCTTCTCTCAAACATCCAGTGCTGGTGTCATCCGCTATGAATTGCCCTGCAGCCGTATAAAAAGTCAGACTTGCTCTGTGGTGCATGCATTAAGTACTGTGCTTTGGAAATAGATAGATATGGGTACTATTCTCACCACAGTCAATTGGTGTGTGTGTGTGTTCACTGCTTGACCTTTGAGGAAGCATTTTACACTAGCATGTCAGGCACTGCTACTACCATCTTCTTACCACTGTTGATGTCATCAGCTATAAAGTGTTGCCTGTGACTAAAAAAAAACAGACTTGTTCTGTGGTGCTTGTGTTAAGTACTGTACTTGGTCAATAGATAGGTAGGGGTTCTATCATCACTGCAGTTAACTGGTATGTTTGTGTGTGTGTGTGTGTGTGTGTGTGTGTGTGTGTGTGTGTGTGTGTGTGTGTGTGTGTGTGTGTTCACTTGGTTGATATTTGATAGAGCATTTTTTCACCAGCATGTCAGGCACTGCTATTACCATCTTCTTTTCACCAGGCACTGCTCATGTTATCAGTTATAAAGTGTCAGGCACTACAAAAGCCTGACTTGGTCTGCGGCCCTTGCATTAATACTGTGCTTTGTAAGTAGGTTGGTATGAGTTCTATTTTCAGTCTGGTCAATTGGTATGTCTATGTGTGTGTTCAACTGGTTGACATTCAAGAGAGCATTTTACACCGTCATGTCAGACACTGCTATTAACATCTTCTCCTAACCAGACACTGCTGATGTCATCAGCTATAAAGGGTTGTTGGCTACTATAAAAGCCAGACTTGCTCCATGGCATCTGTTTAAGTACTGTGCTTTTGTAAATAAGTAGGTAGGGGCTCTAGTCTGACTACGGTCAACTGTATGCAGCCATCGCTCACTATGGTGACAATTTTGGAATAATATGTGAGTCCACAGCTATGTCAAACCCTACTCCAAACATCTCATTATAGCATACAGTGATCATACATTGATATGTCATCCTGTATAACATGCACTCTGACAATATTTAAGACAAACCTGTGCTGCGGCAGTAGCATTAGCTACTGTGTTTGCAAAGTACTTTACCTACACATATAGGGGTTCTAATCTGACAGCAGGTGACTTACATGTCTGTACATATTGTATCACTTTTGATACAATTTTACATAGGGATATGGCTCCACATCCATGTCCCACACTCCTACCAGCATGTTCTGATCAGCATATAATGATGCTATCATACTCCATAAAGTGCAACATGGCAGTGTTATAGTCAGAAAAATGTAGTGTTGCTACTGTGACATTGCATGGCAATCATATTCTATACCTACACAGGAGTAATGTTCAAATCAAGTCCAGTCAACTGCTGTGAGTGAGCGGTTGATGGTACAGTATGGCCGTTGTATGATCTTTGGAATCATTCTTCATTGCACTACTACTTGGAAAAACTTTCATGTAGCCCCATGCATCAACCATCCTCCTTTTTCCAGTGGTCACATGACATCCTTCCTGCAGAGGAGTGGAGGATGTCCTCATGTCAAATATGCATGCACACATCATGAAGCTGAGACCTTTCATGAGCCTCTGCAATCCATCTCAAGGCCACTGCATATGTGTGATTGCTAATTCTGTCATGGTGTGGTGCACATGTCTCATATGGACAGTGGCAGGATGAAATGCAATTAAACAAGTATGCACATATGCACAACAGACGTACTATCTTCCATAATATAGATAGAGGGAGTTTTTTACATGGTATAATAATTGCTAGGATTTCATGTGATGTTGGCCATTAGCCTAATAATGTCCTATGACCCTGTGAACATGTGACATGTCAATGTTGTAGTTATTGACGTGCTATATTAGGTGTGTATGTACAGTATGGCTACAAGAGGGTATTACAATCTGTGATGTGAGCTAATGCATTTATGGCCATTGATGCCATTGCATTACATGCTCCTTCTATAACAGCTGTAGATATATGCAAGCTGAAAACTGTTGACATGGTATGATACTTTTATGTATATTGTTAACATTTTAGAACATTTGATGTTGTAATGGAACAGATCAACCTTCTACACAGTCTGCCGTCACAGTGACACTTGCAGTATGGCACAGGTGTGCATGTGTCTACCTGCCATCATTAAATGTTCTGTGTCTGACCTCAGTATCAATTCATATTGATTACTTGGTCACATAAGTCTTGTCTCATACACATGGTTGTTATGCTGTGATATACACAACCAATGTATCACATGGTTTGATGCAATTGCAACCTTGTTCAATTCATTGTATGTGAGTTGTGTTGCAATAGCCAAGGATTATTGAGGTGGTCAGTAGTGCCATTGTGTGACTATTAGCATCTGTGTCAGGAAATGTTCTGCATGAGCCACAAACACCTGATCTCTAATGTGTCCTGATATGGCATCAGGCTGCTCAAACACAGCTTGCCCATAGGCATAAGTTGTGCAAGTGATATAACTACATGACATTGGTAAAGTTGTATGACTGTGTGCTTAGCAACAGTGTGTAGAATGTCATAAATGACCAAGGCTGTATGGAGGTTTTTTCACAAATCATTTATTCCAATACATATGAAATGTCAAGTGGACTACACAACTAAGCACAGATGTGTGTGTGGATGTCAGCAGACATACCCAACCAGAGGACATAGACAATGTCTTAGCTGGCAGTTTGTCTCACATGTCACCACTCTGTCACCACTGGCCATCAGCAAACATTACTCAGTTTTTATTCTCAGCATGGCAGCACATCTGTGGACTGTCTATGGCTAATAAAACAGAAGCAATGGGCCCTGACAACATCACAGGCTGCCTATAGCGTGACTTAAAACCTGACCTACCAGACACAGTTGGAAACGTACATCAACACAGCCTTCAGACTGCTTATGTTCCCATAGAAAGGTGTACAGCAACATGCATCCTTCTGACTCAGATGGGCCATCACCTGATGCATGGAGTTATAGACCCATCCTGACTCTTCTCATCTGTGAGTTAGGCTAAGGACTCATCATGGACCTTCTCTAAAAGGACACAGGTAATATCCCGACTGTGTACTAAACTCACGTTTGATTTGTTCAAGCTACATCATATCTGTTACATCTGTTCCCTGTCTTCAAGAAGGTTACCAAGGGCATGCATGATGACAACACTGTCTTCCTGTGTAACTTGACTTGGCCAAGGCATTTGACATAAATTAACAGTCACGTATTACAGAGAAACTGTCACAAGTTGCCGTAAATGACTACTTTACCAATTGGGTTGACAACTGGAACACATATGCGACAGAGAAATATATTGCAGTGTGTGAAGCCATCTCGATCTAGAGTTCTGTGACCAGGTCCATACCTCAGGGCTCTGTGATAGGCCCTTTCCACTCCATTAAGTATCAGACATCAAAACTGACTTACACATCCTTTCTCCAACTAGTTTTGTGGAGGACTGCAAATTGTGGACTAGTAAGAAAACAAATGTGTTATTGCTATAATGCATACAGTATTAACACACACAAAGGATTGATGCCACAGCCATTGGAACATGGTAGATGAAGGAAACGCATGGGGTGATTAGTTCCATTATGAATGAAAATGCACAAGATAATTCCAATATGGACAACACACCCTCATGAATAGACCAAGTGATATGCATGCCTGTCAAGTAGCCAGGATTGCTCATTATTTATAATATAAGTTTAACAGTGTCCCTTCGAACACATCCAACAGATGTTACATTTTGAGGGAGGTGTGCTTGATTCCCCTCAAAGACTGCTAATGAATCATAATAGTTGTACAAGTGTGTTCTTGCAGAACCATCTATGATCACTCACAATCACATATGTTAGGTGGAACACAAGATTACTAGTGGTATTATTCTGATATCCTCCCTGATTGTGTGTGCTATTGTCTACTGTTGTCAGTGGGCCTGTTACTATGTGTCCCAATTGGTTGAGATTGTGCTTGCTTTTTGTCCACTGTTGTCCTTGGCTCTGTTACTATGTGTCCACTTGGCTGAGACCTATGCTGACATTACACTCATATTCAGGCAACTCATTTTGCACAGCTTCACAACATGCACATAATTCCTGTTGTACATACCATCCCTGATATATGTCCTGTCCATTGTTCATGTCAGGATGCTTATATCACAAAGTATCCACTCCATTGATATGTCACCTTGTGTGGAAGTCACATAATACACAACTGTGCAGTCCATACTGTATCATGTCGATGTGTGATTAGTGTTCATGCTACCACTGTCATCACTGACATGCCCTCGTCTGTTGGACATTACCATATTTCAATGTACTGTTCCCCTGTGTTCATTCCTACAATTCATTTGTGTGTCCCTTTTCAATATACACACTTCCACCGACTATTTATTTATAATGCAGTCTATGTACCCTTTCTGACCATTTTCATAGCTTTTATATAGTATGCCTGACACAGGTTTCCACAATACTCTGCACTGTATACCCTTTCATGTAATCTGTTGGAACTATATACATTGCTTTGTTAATAACCCTGGCAATCATTGTGACATTCCATGCAATCCCACAGACTGAGTTTGCCCACAGGTAAACAGGTTTACATGAATGCTGCTGTCTGTATTGCTATGCATGGTTTCCTGGTCAGCAACAGTGTTGGTGGCCACAAAACTAAACTTGTTTACATTTAAATGCATGGCATACATATGCAATTAGCACTGCTGTTCACTTCACAAACACATAATCTCCATGTAGGTTTCGCGGTAAGCCTACTTGGAGTTTATTAAATCCCCAGGATTGTCTATTAGCATTTCCAAGTTATTTTATCTTGTCTGCATATAAAGCTTTGTTTTAATCAGTATCTGTTTACTGTTTACTTGCTGTAAAGTGACTAAAATAATTATTATTTCAGTCTAAGAATGGACAATAACAACTTCATTGTGACACTTTGACTTACTGATTGATACTCCCTTTGACACCAAATTAGAGCTAATAGCTTCCTCAAGAGGCTTTGTCTAAGATAGAAAAATAGTTTTCTTGATGTTTCTGATAGATTTTGACATCTTATCATTACATGCAGTGAAGTGCCTTTGAATTGTGTTGTGAACTTCTTTTTGTGGGAAAAGTCATTCTGTTTTTTGGGGACTAAATCTGTGTTACAACCTTCCTGCACTTGCCATTGCAGCGCTAATACTGGTGTGCCAAATTTTGGGCACATCAGTGTAGGTCACCTGAGTGACTTAAACAAAAAGCATTGTGTTACTCTAATTGTTTTCAAGAAAGATATTATTAAGAGGAAATCTGCGGCTGCTCTCATTATAAATGCCTAGTTAGAAGTGCACTTGCCAAACGTCAGATGCATACGGTGTTGATTTAGTAAAACTGAATTATTTTTGCTACTGCAATAAATTATATGCAAGAAAGACACAAACCTCTTTAACTTTACTGATGGTCATCTTGGTAACAGTGTATTTTTAATTGTCACTTAACAGACTTCTTTACTGTGGTGATGGTGCTGCGGTAGCGCTGTCGCCTGACAGTAAGACATTGTCCCGTTTGATTCTCAGCTAGAGCATCTTCTGTCTGGAGACATGCGTGAATGGGCATACCTTTGTTGAAGGTTGTGCATCAGGGCTAGCAACTCGGCACATAAAAATCTACTGCCAATCATTAGCGGACCGGAGTTCCGCTGTGGCGACCCCTAACCGGGAAAAGCCGAAAGACACAACAATAACAACTTAACAGACTTCTTTGAAAATTTGTGAAAGTAAAGAATGGAATTATTGATAACCCCTTTTTATATCCATTTTCTAATTTAAAAAAACATTATTTTTGCAACAGCTTTTGTGCTTGGAATGTACCATTTATGAATCAGTAACCCAGACATACATATGATTTGAGGAATTATATTAAATATTTTGTAAAACTGAATTTCTTTTTCACAAGCTTACATAACCCGTGACTAAACAAATACTTAAAAGACCAAAAACCTAGGGTCAACATGAGTGCAATACTTGTGTTTAGTATTACTTAAGTATATCTATATCGATCTATGTATCTATATACATGCATATGTGTTTGCATGTGTGTGTGTGTGTGTGTGTGTGTGTGTGTGTGTGTGTGTGTGTGTGTGTGTGTGTGTCTGTGTGTAATAAACAACTCTCTTGGAGGCTGGTTTGAGGTGCTAAGAGGATTTTGTAACAAAATTGTTTTTTTTTTGTATTTTTCACTGGTATCAGTCAGTTTTTACAAATGTTAAGACATAGCCTTAATTGTCTTATAGCTTATCAATTATTTGTTTAGATTTCAGTTATTTACCTGTCAATATTTGAGTCACAACACAATAAAATGTGATATAGTAGGTTTGAGAATACACCATGTGATATAGTAAGTTTGAGAATACACCAGCTTTATACTACAAAACATGTACAGAAACGATTGCAGGCCTTGTATCTTATGAGATACAAGTCTTAGCATCAGAAGGATTGAAAACATGTACAGAAACAATTGCAGGCCTGTTATGTTATTAAGTACAAGTCATAGCATTAGGAGGATGACAAAACATGTACAGAAACGATTACAGGGCTGGTATCTTATTAGGTACAAGTCTTAGCATTAGGAGGATTGCAAAACATGTGCAGAAACAATTACAGGTCTTATATGTTATTAGGTACAAGTCATAGCATTAGGAGGATAGTACAGCACATGCCATGCCAAAAGTCTAAAACAAAACTCCAGATAAATGTGAAAACGTTTTGAAGACTGAAGTGCAAACAGTGATCTTCCGAAGCATATAATCCTGCAAGGTTACCTATTAGAATTATGAGACCTGATGTGTTGTCTTGCAACAGTTTGAAAATCAAACTGATTTTCACAAAAACTAAAAAAGTACATTCCTGAACATCTCTGTTACATGTTTAAGGTATTTTAAAGCCCCTGGTACTCCTGATGTTGAGTGTTGCACCCTACAGTCCTGCTACTTACATCGACTAACACTCCGAATGCTGTATGTCACAGTGCAGGGGATACACGGACATACTGCAGTCCTACAATTAATATATATTTTCCCTGTACTTGCACTATTGATACTCTGAGGAAAACATCTGCAGTCCTTAGAGTTCCACTGGGCATCCATCAAGTCATGATGAAAAATTATGTCTCATTTATTCATCATAAGATTATTTAAAATATCTAAAACCTTGGGAAGCAGTTTGTCAAAACAGTGGCACTCCCAAAGCTATAAAACATAAAAAAAAATCTTTGTAGCATTACACACTCATTTACATCATCAAGCATAAAGTAGATAACCTTCACCAAATTTTCCATAAATCTATTAGAAATAACAAGAACTTCATCACCACTGATTTTCAGAATGAACTCAAAGCATGCAATTGGGCCATCCTAAAACATTTTCCACTGGATGATGCTGTAGCCCACTTTAATTCTAAACTCCTTACCATTCTAGATTCCCACGGTCCTGCCCGCACCCTTAGAGCCAAAACTAAAACTGCCCTCTGGCTCTCTAGAGTAATCAAAACCAAAATCATAGCAAGAAATAAAGCATGATACAAATGGCGTACCTCAAAAGACCCTCTTGACCATATTAAATTCCGACAGCTAAGGAATGATGCTAAGAAAGCCATATTGCTAGACAAAAAAAAACTTCTATCAACACCTTCAACAAAAACATCAGAACAAACCTCAGAAGTTTTGTATAGGAATAAACAAACTGCTCCACCTTGGACATCTCCAGAGGAAACTGCAAATGTCTTTAACAGTTTCTTTACTAAGGTCATCCAATCACTAGCTAGCCAACTGGCTCTCAGTTGCTCCAATCCTGATTCCTCCTTGACCACTACCCTACTCTCCTTTAACTTCCAGCCTGTATCTATACCAACCATAAGATCTCTAATTAATAAACTAAAACCTACTACCCTAGTAGCTGATCTCTTCCCACCAGAATATCTACAGAAAGCATCAGATGCCATTGCATACCCTATTTCCTATTATTATAAACCAAACCTTGTCCAAAGCCACCATCCCCTCTATCTGGAAGTTTCCCATGTTATTCCTCTCCATAAAGGAGGGAACTCATTAGACCTCTCAAACTACAGACTAATATCCATACTATCACCACTGTCCAAAATAATGCATCCATAACCAATTAATGCGCTATCTCACCCAGAATAAACTAATGGCCAACTCTCAACATGGCTTTAGGCCAAACCACAGCACCACCTCAGCCCTCCTATCCTTCTCTAACTCCCTTAACCTCAACCAAAACAAAAACAAACTTACCTCGGCTCTCTTCCTAGATCTCTCTAAGGCCTTTGATATGGTTAACCACCAACTACTTATCCATACCCTGAAGAAACTGTCACTAAATAACTATGCAATTAAATGGTTCCAATCTTATCTGACTGGAAGACAACAAGCAGTATTATGGCAGAATACAGTATCTACCTGTCTACCCATCACACTAGGAGTTCCCCAAGGCTCCATACTAGGACCACTTCTCTTCTCAGCCTTTATCAATGACCTACCCACAATCACTGCCAAGGCCACCTGCATCCAATACGTGGATGACTCCACTTTAATCTGCGCAGCCTCCTCCCCAACTGAGCTTATGACTCTAACCCAGAATACTTTCAATGATGTTGAAAAATGGTTTGCAAACCATCAGCTTATTTTAAACCCCAACAAAACTATGCTGCTAATTTTTCCCCCACTTGTAAGTCCTTTTCACCATTCTTTACTATAAGATCCAATAATGGCACACTGATATCCCCAGATGTTCACAACAAACTCCTAGGGGTCGCAATCAACAATACCCTAAAATATGATACCCATGTCCATCAAACTATCAAAAACATCAACAAAAAACTGGGCTCCCTCTATAGGATCAAACCTTTCCTCACTCCATTTGCAAAAACTTCAATCGCTCGCTCCCACTTACTGTCTACCCATCTCTATGCCTCCCCCTTTTCACTAACTTGAATAAAACCACTCTTAGCAAACTTGCTAGCTGTTACAACCATATTGCTAGATTTGCTACATGTACAGCCTTTAGGACCCACCGCTGTCTCAACTTAACTCAACTAGGTTGGCTTGAATGGACTAGTCTTCTCCAATAGAACCAACTTATAATAGCCCATAAAGTTCTAAACTAGCCCGATAAGACACCGGCACTAAACAAGATCATTAATCCCTACAGCAACCTGAGGTCACTGTACTCTGCTGACAAACTGTTGGTTCAGACAACCAAAAGCATAAATGTGGCTGGTGACTCTCTATTTGCCAACTCTGTAGGCAAAACCTGGAACTCTCTACCTGATGAACTTACTCTTCAGCCCTCTCTAACCTAGTTCAAAAAAGCCTCAAATTACACTTTCAAATGTACTGGCAATGTCCCTGTTTAAAACCTGACTAACACCCACCCACTGGTATTGAATTGCCTAGTTAAATCTGTCATTTGACTCTAAAATGTATATGACTTTGCTTTGTGGCATATCTAGAGCTTGTTAAGGGATAAATTCCTTATCTGTGTGAAACCCTGTGTGAGACTCTTAGTTGCCTATACTAATTGTGTCAACCATGTTCTATAAATGTTTGTAACCTTACTGAAGACTGTAAACTATGTTAATTTGTAAATGTTACTAATGTAAGCTATTAACTTGGAGCTTTTCTCCCCAGGCCTCCGCTGAAAATGGACATATATCCAGTCGGACCATCCCGGCAAACAAATGTAAAATAAATAAAATAAATTGTGGGGGAAAAGCCCATAACCCTGAGCCGTATATATCTACACACACACACACACACACACACACACACACACACACACACACACACACACACACACACACATATATATATATATATATATATATATATAAAAAATATATACACACACACTACACAGACACACATATTATCTATGTCATCTATACACACACACACACACACACACACACACATATATATATATATATATATATATATATATATATATATATATATATATATATATATATATATATATATATATATATATATGTATAGTTTACCTTCATAACATCGCAACCCAGTTCGTCAACTCTGAAAACGGCGAGATGAAAACATCATAACTGCAAAAGCATGAAGTCCAGGAACATTGTCTTTCCTCTCTGGGAAAGTAACCACTTGGTCACCATGGTGAACTTTGCCCTTTCTCCCCTGTAATGCAATGTCAGACTTAGCATATTTAAATAGAGGTGGTGTGGGGGGGCGGAGCCACTTAGTGCAGCCATGGGAGCATCTACCAATGTGCAATATTGCCTCAGAGGATAATAGGAGAGGGTGGGGCGTGGTTATGGGTTATGGCACTGCAAACACTAAAGCGCTGTAGTGGATGACAAGGGCATAGAAGAAATACGAATGTTCACAGACTGTATCTAGTTACAGGGATGTGTTGAATATAAGGCATCAAATTGCTGAGAGCATGCGACAAGGAACCTGCTCTACAGCTAGAATGCTTGCCAGCACTATAGTTAAACATATGAGTTACACTGTTTTTAAATTGCTGTAATAAACTGTTGCTCATTATGCATTTGAAATCAGTCTGCAATCAATTGTTCAATTGAATGATGGAAGATTTTTAACCAGCACTCATGTCCAGATACTACTACGGGAGTGACTGGAAAGCCGAGTGGCGTCACAAGTTACAGAATGCCTTTTACTAACTAGCATAACCTTTAACTTAACTAGGATATCAGATTAAAAATATTAATACAGAAAGATATAGGGAAGCAGCTCCTACAACGCACTCCAGAAAAACATCTTTTGATATCTCATCCTAGGAAAACCGAATGTAATGAAAGCTGACAAAAGTAGTTCAGTAACTAGGAAAGTCATAGCCGTTGTCATACTGGGCTGGTGCTGGGGATGTCATTTCAATACAAAAAAGTGATGCAGCAATCATTAGTCTCCTGTTGTGGACTACATTTACCAAGACTCATCTGCTAAAATATAAAAGTGCTTGAATTCTGAGCACAGTATGCCCTTGAGTATTGCAGTGATAACAAATGGCTGCAGACTGATGATATGCATGAAAGAAATTGCTGAGTCAATTGCTTGAACCAATGACATACGCATATGACATTATGTTTTTTTCTATATGGGTCCAACATGGACATTTTTTTCTCTTCAGAATAATTGAATTAATTGTTCAGTAAATTGCAAAACATTGTCTTTACGAAGCCTATCGATCTGCAAAAGAGATATAAAATACATTTATATATTTGGAGTAAGAAGTACCTTGCCACTGTTTTTAGTCATGCTAGGACTGGTAGTAAAACAGCCTGACTACAATTACTTGGGTCATCAAAGGCAGGATTTTCATGCAGAACTAATCATGTTATTCTTTCGGCTTTTCCCGGTTAGGGGTCGCCACAGCGGAACTCCGGTCCGCTAATGATTGGCAGTAGATTTTTACGGTGCCGAGGTGCCAGCTCAACGACCAAACTTTAACAAAGGCATGCCCATTCACGCATGTCTTTCGAATGCTACTTGACCGCGGAGAGGACATGCAGACTCCACACAGAAGGCATAAAGTGCATAATTCAAACAGTATTTAAACGTTGTTCAGAGACTTAGAATTACAGAATATTGTATAATAGTTTGTGGCTGTGTGTTTTGATTACACATAATTGTCATCATATGTCTGTTTATTTATTATTTATTTATTTGTCTTTGTTTATTGGGAAAGTCTGACTGGGTAATACCCATTCAGTGGAGGCCCGGGGGAAAAAAGTTCCATTTGCTTACATTGCATTACACTAAGTTCCAGTTAAACACAGAGTAGTTACATTTCTATTTCCATTTATACACAAAAAGTATTTACATTTATACATTCTAAGATTTTACAGAGGTGGAAGTTACTAAAGTGAAAGCCCATGAGCAACTTAATAGATTTTACAGGCAGTAATTATGTATGAAATTTGTTTTGTCATTTCAGTGAGAGGTTGATTATAGTTTGTTTAAGGAGAATATTTGGAGAGAATTGTGCAGTGAACACAAAGTCTCAACCTTGTGATGAGATCTGTTACTTTACACCAGCGTATTATGTAATTTTACTGTCTCATTTTAACATTTACCACAGGATTTTAATTTGTCACAATTAAATTTAATTAACAGCAGAACAATTTTTTTTCAATTAAAAATAAAATTAAGAAATGATTAAATGAGCCTACTTATTGATTCAATCATTTGTTAAGAATTGTTTTCTTTAAATTAGCAGTTTACATGCAATTTGCTTTTATTAAAATGAAATTTATACTCATGTTAGAAGTATTTAACTCCTGTTTATTCTAGGACCATGTTAAGGCTGCAGACATTTAATGCATTATCTTTTTAAATTTTGTATTAAACATCAAACAGGAAACATGATTGGGAAGTTCTATGAGTGTCTGACAATTCATAAATTAGAATATCAGTTCTGTTCAGTTAGCTTATTAGGCTAACATTCATTACTCCCATTTAAGATTTAAAGGTGGCTGATAGGTAAAAATTCAGAAAGAGTACCTGGAGCTGCTGTTTCCGAGAATGCTCTTTGAATAATTTCCTTCCAAATGGGTTTCAGCTTTGAAAGCATTCATTATATAGTGGCTGTAATATCCCCTCTATGTGTAAATACCATTAAAGCCAATTATATAAAAAAACTAATTGTGCAGAGATAATAAAAACAATATGATATTTTAGATAACCCTGGGGATTTGAATGTCATGCTAGAAGAGTTAATTGTTTCACATTTTGCTGCTCCTTGAGATTAATTTGGGTTAGAAACATGTTAAAATATATGACTATATATAGCACAGGGAAAGAAGATGTTTCAGGGCTGTCATGTTACATTAGCTGGAGTTTTTCTTGAAGGAATGCTGTAAATGAAAATTAAAGAGCTTTAATAAGCTTAGCATGACGTCATAACATAGCATTGGCCATGTGATGTAAAAAATCCATAGTTTAGAGGACAGTAACGGAACAATGACATAACAGCACTCCTTTCATGTGTGGGCTGTAGATTGGTACATGTTCCAGCTTACAGTGGGTTTTATTTTATCTCCACAGAAAAGCATGTGCAGTGTGTGTGTATAAATACATTCCATGGCAATGCAGGAAAGGGCAAATCCTAGATACTGGCACTACAAAAAAGTATCCAAAGCATTGTACTCCAAATAAAACAAGCTCTAAAATAATTAATCCCCCCACTAACCACAGCACAATCTCGCACAAAATAGATATACATAGATAAATATATAGATAGACAGATATACACAACTATGTTAATCCGCGATGGTGCAGCGGTAGCGTTGTTGCCTCACAGCAAGTTCTCCCATTCGATGGAGTGTGGGGAGTGCCTTCTGTGTGGAGTCTGCATGTCCTCCCCGCAGTCGAGTGGCATTCCGAAAGACATGCGTGAATGGGTGTGCCTTCGTTAAAGGTTGGGCATTGAGCTGGCAACTCAGCACCATAAAAATCTGCTGCCAATCATTAGCGGACCGGAGTTCCACTGTGGCGACCCCTAACCGGGAAAAGCCGAAAGACAAACAACAATATTAGTGTGTGTGTGTGTGTGTGTGTGTGTGTGTGTGTGTGTGTGTGTGTGTGTGTGTGTGTGTGTGTGTGTATATATATCTATATATATACGGGTCCCCTACAGATGATCGAAATTCCAAAAGGCCAGCTTTCATACGGCCAAGACCATATGATCGACTTTTGGAATGTCGACCATTCTGAACAGAGATCTCCATACAGCGCGGAGGAACAGGAAGCTTTCTCTTTTCCGCACTGTAGTGCTATCTCGGAGTTGGTATATTTAAATAGCAGGGGGTGTGGGGGGGGATTGCCCTCCTGCTAACAACGTGTTGGTAATTTTTTGTGTTGTGTTCCTGTTTGTAACAGGTGTTCAAAATTCCAAAAATCGATTATATTGTCTTGGCCATATAAAAGTCAGCCTTCTGGAATTTCAGTCATCTGTAGGGGACCCATACACACACACACACACACACACACACACACACACACACACACATATATATATATATATATATATATATATATATATATATATATATATGAAAAAGTAAATCCATGGGATTTTGCACATGAAGCCAATCACAAGGCCAATTTTTCAAGTTTAAGTGCAGGTTTGTTAAACAAATGAGTCTAAACTTTCCTTCCTTTAGGCCTCTTATATAGGAAACCTTACAGAAATTTGGATTCTGCAAAGACTTCAGCAAGTAATGTGAACTTGTGCATATAAAGCCATTTGCACAGGTAGCTACAAATGAACATAACTTCATGCCTTTTCAATTTTCACACAGGATGTGTTACAGCCGCTGCCTATCCCCACCCTCCAGTATTCATCATGGTGGTGTAAAGTCTGGATGCTTCTATCAGATAACATTAAAGTGGCTATGATGTCAACATGTCTCTGCAGCTCAGACTATCATAGAGTTATAGGTATATACTATGTAATGACCATTAGGGTCCTTATAAGCCTAGCCTGCAACCCAAATGTGACCCACAAATCTGATTTATATTTGAATTACAGGGAGTGGTTTACTGACTGCCTCTGTCCATCAGAGAGATAGGAGCCAGACTGGGGTGAATTTATAATTACTGGTTCATTGGTTCAAGTTGCACTTAAACAGGGATAGGAAGGAACTCTGCTTCACATGGATGAGAAGCCTGTTGTAGATAATAGGAGTTCGCTGAGAAACATATCTGTCTCTTCAACATGTTCTATTTATGTCACAGTCAAAAGTTAGGTCTTTTAATCTAGTACTTCTGATGCTGTTTGTTTTTCAGATGTGCAAAAGTTTCCTGAAAACAGGGTACAGAAATGCCTTGTATGTCAGGCAAAGATCATCTCTATGAAATCTGTGTGATATCAAATAAGGAGAGAGGGCTTTGAGGTTATCAGCATAGGACATTGTGGTTACTCCCTGTATTCCTTTTGTAAGGAACCTTTGTGGTCATTCCAGTTTCTGCATGTCTCATCAGGTACATACTGAAAGGGACATTATATTGTATGATGGGTCTGATGAGGATCAAGTACAGTGGTATGATGACCTCTCTGGACCTAGATGCCATGCTCATGGATTTAAATTGAGCAACATAAAAGGGTTTCCTTATTACCTTGGACACATGTTGGTCAAAGGCTAGGTCACTATCTACATGAGTTCCCATATCCCTGACTAGTAAATCAACCTTTAGCGGTGTTCCATTGATGATATACTTACCTGGGTTGGCCAACTTCCCAAAAAAGTACAATAATGCATTTCTCTATATTTCAAGACTTAGGTAAGGCCTTATCAGAGGATCTGAGCTCCATTTCAGGAAGAGGCAAGGAACATTGTTGGTAGAATGGAGACAGTATTTACCAATGCAAAAACAAGCATTTGCATTCTTATTTTAATATGCATATGGCAAAATCCTCCTAGTGGATTTAGTAAAAAGGACAAGCCTAGGATTATGAATGCTGGGGATGTACCTCACCTGAATATAATTGCCTCTATATCATAACATACAGCATGACTGGAAAAACTGTATTGCAGAAGGTCTATGAATCAGTAACATAGGCATTAAAGAACAATCTTTGTCCCTTAATGGATAAAGGGTTCTGGCTTTTGTGGAATGAATTAGAGCCATTTCATGTTTTTAGTACAGGCAAGAAATGGCTTTGTCAGGTTATCCTAACAGTTATAGCAATTATCTTTCTGCTTTGGAAAATGTTGGACAGGAATTCACTAACCATATTTTGATGTACAAAAACTCATTAATAGCTTATGTATTGCAAGAGGTGAAAATTTCTTAGTGGAATATTTCATTTTCTTACCTTTTTGGAGAATACAACCTAGTATATTCCTTTTTTATGTCAGCATGAAATCCTTGTATACTCAATGTATGAACCCCTTGGGGACTACCCGTGGTTTTATGATTATCTCTGAACTTTTAATCTATTTCCTTACAGTGGTAATGGTTTGGATTGTGTCTGCATAGTTCTGCCCTTGGATAGCACCACATAATTCCTTGTATTTGGTGTTAGATGTTTTATAATATTAATTTCTTTTTCATGTTTTCTTTTTCATGAATGCACTCTTTTTCTGCAAAGCTTACATGATTATTACTATTTTTTTATGTAATGCTGGAAAGAAAAAAAATGTTATAGTGTGACATGAACTGTTGATCTTATTAAATGATTATGTACTGCAGTTGCCATCACAAATGTGCAATACTAGTGTTTTTAATTAAAAACGGCTTATAAATATTATTTTATTCAATATAGAAGAGAATAAGCATGTGCTGCCTATGTCCCTGAGGTGTAGACTGTTGTGCTATCATGGGATATGTCACCAGACCATTTTAGGTGTTACTTTCTGTCATGAAAGTGTATATCATAACCTACAGTTCTGTTAGGGTCCTCGTTAAAATAAATATGTGTCTATGCAAAACAAGTACATTCACAACATCTGCACAGAGTTCCATTGTGATCACAATATACATATATTACTATATTCACTTTACCAAAAGAGGCAGACAGATACAGCTAGACTAAAAATGTGGTCTTGTTGCATGTTCTTAGGTAGCATGGCTGTGTCTGTTTGGGAGAGGGAGGGCAGACCAGCAAATGAAGGAGCAGGTCTTGCATTGTTTGCTATGTGACATCCATGCTGTTGGGGTGTGAATATCTACGTTTGGATACAATGCAAACATAATTTGATGGACAGAATGACCTAGAAAAAGATAAAGGTATGACCAATTGCTACATGTAGCTCTGCCTTTGAGGTAGGTCTCCAGGCTCTCCACTCTTAAAAGAGGCTGCAGAGTTCCTAGCTAGCGCAGATGAATCTTAGCTGAACTGTATAAGAGGTCAGGATTTTGATGCAGGCCTGACCCACCACAGCCATGTGTCTCTGGATAATGCAACCAGATAGTAATATCTAGAAGAGTTTTGAATATACAATTCTTTTTCACATATTGTGTCTGGTCCAATCAAATAGACACCAGGCTGGATTCAATAAAACCTATATGGTAAGCTATGACCATGTGCACATTGTGCCATGATGCGCACATTATTGCGCACCATTTTATATTCAATAAGTGGCTCTACATGCTGTGTAGAGATGCGCAAACATGGTAGACAATTGTGGCATGCTAATTTCAGCATAAGCAGCTGAACTGTATGCTAAACAACCAATCCAACACGGAGCTATTCAACAAGCTATAAAGCAATCGTGCAGACTCATTGTGGGTTTCCCCTTTGAATTCCAAACACTTTTGGAATATAGCCATGGAAACTAGCGCACACAGAAACAAAGTTAGTGGCTGCTGTTGCTCTTACTCATGTGTATGTGAAACAGGCCCAAGTCTATGCTGCAGATGCTGCTAACAGACCTTAGCATTACATATAACCTGGCATTTAATGGAGTGGAAGCCCTTTTTGTTTATGTACACCCTTCCCTGTTCCCAGAGTTGTGCTTTGATTTTAATGTGCATGCAGTCTATGGCACCCAATACTTCAGGGAAGTGTGCTACAGGGTAGAAATCCTGCATAGTTTTATCTCTGTCTTGGGTTGTAAGGGGAAACTGTATGTAATTACTGGAATGTTGTAGTACAACATTCATAAATTGATGTAGGATCCTGGATGCTGATGCTTGTGACACCCTCAGCATGTCCCCTGTTGGTCTCTGAAAGGTTCCTGTTGATAAAATTCTAAGTGTTACACATACCTTAGTCTCCACAGGTATTGCAGATTGTGAAAAGTTAAATGGGATCTAAACACCCTTTGCCTTCTTGGCCGAGGTCTGTTAGCAGCACAGACTTGGGCTTGTTTCACATACAGATGCATAAGAGCAACAGTAGGCCCTAACATTGTTTTCATGTAGAGTAGTTTCCGTGGCTGTATTCCAATAGGTTTTTGAAGTCACTGGCCAAACATGTACATGAGTCTACATGATTTCATTATTGAATACCTCCTCCTCCTCCATCTTGGGTTGATTGATTAGCATACAAATCAGTTGCTTATCCAGTGATTAGCATGACATGATGCTTACCATATTTGCACAGCTCTACACTATGTGTATAGCTGCTTACAGAATAGCAACTTGTATGCTAACATGTGTCTGTCATGGTGCAAATAGTGCATGGTTTTTGCTTATAATGTAGGCTTTATTGAATCCAGCCCATAGTGTTAGGCATTACCTCACTGTTGCTAATGGATTGCAACTATGAATAATTGCTGGTAGAGAGAAGGAAGACACAACAGCAGTTCAGATTCCCTTACCTGCAGTGGGTGTTTTACCTAAGATACCGTTACAAACTATAGAAGTATCAGTGAAAATAATGGAAGCAGGACCACCACAGAAAAGTAATAAAACTTTTTAATATAAAACGAGCGCTTTCACGTGTTCAACTACACACTTCATCAGGTTAGACTAAAAACATTTTTCAACACATATATATACACAACATCACACACCCTAATTGCATATAAACTACAGAAGTAATTATAGCAAGCTTTTAAATGGAAGTGAACAGCACATATTTCTCAGTTTTTGTTCACTAATAGCCAAACTCTTCTTCCTTTGATGAAAACTGTATTTTACTGTCATGTAATATTTTCATACATTTTAAGCACAACGATGCAAAATGCCCTACAGACCGCATGACTGACAGTACAGCACAGGTAAGAGAAGAATGAACACAATACAGAGAGAAGACAGAGCTGCATGTGTCAAACGATACTCATACATGGTTGTGTGATGATTCATTGCACTAAATATGCAAGCAACAACTATACAAACAACTGAGAGTGTACAAGTGTTATATGTCTTTATAATACTATGTTGGAAATGGGACTTGCTTGTATGGACAAGAATGTGCATTCCCACTGCAAAACTGTGTCTGTGGTAAAGAGATATAAGACTTCCTTACTGTGTTTTGTAGGTTCATTAGTCTAACAGTTCAATTCCAGAGTTGTATAAAAATCTGTAAGGTGTGTTAAAAAGTATTTTGTAACGTTGTTTACATTTCCTTTTTGTTTTTTTAAATATTAATATTTGTGTGAAGGGTGTCAGCGCAAATATGGTGGAACAGCAAAATAAATTTAAATTTATAGAAGTTGTGACTTATATGATAAAGACAACATAAATTAAAGCTGCGAATCAAGTGTGTGTAGCACATCTGGTAAATAAAAAAAAAAAATGTTTGATAGAAGAACTTAGATAAAGCGAAGAAAAATGAATGAAAGTGCTTCAGGGCTCAACTGCACCATAAGCTCCACACCAAAAGTTTTTGTATGAAAACAGCTTTATTCGAAATCCATTTAGCTCCAAAGGTTAAGCACTTTCATCCCTCAGTATTTACTCTGGGACTTCATCAGAACAAATGAAGCATTCAATAAATCATACTTTTATAGCCTTCCTTAATACCAGTTATTCAATAACACAATAATGACACATTTAAAAGCACATACTCATGAAAACAATACCCAAATAAAAGTTACTAAATGACAATTGTCTTCATTACCCTCAATGTTAACATACACAGCAGAAAAGCATTGTTTTAAATATTGATTATAAACATAAACTAACACTTTTATAACAAAATTGTTGAATGTCTTGAAAACAAATCAATACCTTAATATATAGAAATATTTTAAAGTACCAAAGCTGTTTTTTCAACACAGGGAGTAATGGGACATTGTCATTGAGACCTGGTATAATATTTGCATTTAATTTAACTATCCAATAAAGTTCCTTCAAATCTAATTGAAGTTCCCACCACCCACCCCTTATGTTCTGTGGTACCACTTCTAGGATGCCAAATTTACACTTAGGCTTTGTGTGGCTCTGACATGTCAGAGTGTTTTTATAGATTACATTGGTCGAATTATATTTGACTATAGCAAACATATGTTTGTATATCCTAGATCTGATTCCTCTCAGTTTTCCCCAAGTTGAAATTCTGACATGTTTGGCAGATACTGATATAAATCACACCTTTTGTATTGCAGTTACCCTTCTGCAGTTTAATACCTTGCCTGGTCCCTTAAATGTAAATTACATCCTTGTCCAAAATATAGGGACACTGGTTACAACGTTCACACCTAGTTGTACCCTTTAAACTCAGGGGGGCATTTTGGTGTTGGGTGTTCCATCAAATATTTGATGTTCCATCCTGTTTTGTAGAAAAAAGTTGGAGAAGAACCCAAGATGTTAAAAATCTCCTGCTTGCCTCTAAAAAGGTTCTAGTTCTTTATTAGTGTATTTCTAACTACTCTTTCACCCTCTCCATATAGTATAACCATGCTCATACTAAACCTTGAACCACTGGTGTTTTGAGAGTTGTAGGTTGGGGATACCGAGATCCCACTACAAAATAGTGGCTTGTACTTAGTACCCCAACCTTATTACCAGGCAAGGTATTAAACTGCTGAAAGGTTAGTTAGAAATGTTAGCAAATAATTAATTTGCAAACAGTGAATAACATCATCTAATTAGTGGGAGAAGCTTAGAAATAGCATTCCTCACTTAGCTAGAAATATCGCTATTTAGCTGGACTGCTTGTATGGCTTGCTAGTTGTACTCTGCCTGAGTATTGCTGATCTCTGTCTACATTTTATTTTTCCCACCTACTCTCCCAACTGTTATTGCAGTCTTAAACTTGGTAGACTTTGAATTGTTCACCCACACTATAAATCTGATTTTGGACACTCTTCCCAGTCCCGTCTCATCAGCTCATTCTACTGAGTACAGAGAGATTATTTGGGAAGGATTACCACCTTAGTTTCTTAACTTTGAATTATCATATGTTTCCTCCCTTCCCACTTAACTTAAAAAATTGCACGTTGTTCAGCTGCTTTTACTGCATTTGTGTTTCTTCCTGCTTTATTACTTTATTTTGTTTTTGCTGCTCATTTTTAAAAGTGTTCAATTGCATTTATTCTGCTACATTTATTACTGCTTGTAGCTTGATTAAATTGCAACTGTTATTCTCCTCTTTATCCTCTTTAAGGCTTTAAGCACTTGGGCTTCAGACTAGTTGTTTTACATTAAGAAGGTTTGTACTCCCCTGTCACAGCAGTTAGCTTACATCCATCTAAGTTGAGAATTGCTGGTTGAAGGCTTAGTGCGTCTCTTAAAGTATCTTGGTTCCGGTTTAAGCACTTGGGCTTCAAGCCAGTTATTTTACATTAAGAAGGTTTGTGGTGTACACTCTTGTGGGAGGAGAGGGTAGCTTCTGCTCTTCTTAGCTGAGAGTTGCTGGTTGAAGGCTTGTTCCTGCTTATTTAGACAGTTTTTTTTCTGAAATTGTTGCACTTTGTTTTGTTTACTGTAGCATAGACTAGAATCAGACCTGCTGAATCTAGTTCTATTTGTATAACTTGAGCAAAAACAGGCCATCTTTTGTTGGAGAGGGTTGCCCTTCACCCTAGTGGCAGTTAGAACTCATCTGATTGAAGGTTGCTGAAACAGGGCTCAGTTTTGAGATTTTTTATTGTTTAATTTTTTTAAAATCAGTTTGCTCTCATTTGCTACATAAGCACTGCATTTGCACAGGTTTGTGCTTGTTTGCATATTATGCACTGAGGAGCAGTGGCGGGCACCATTGGTGGTTATAGAAGCAAACACTTCTGCCTGCAAATATTCGCTTAGTACTTTGCTGGTTCTCCATCTGTGAGTTCTCACAAACTGTCCCTTGCTGACAGGTGATACATTAAGCAAAACTCCTGAGGTACCAACACAAATCCTACCCACTAGCCCTTCAAAGTTTTTGTCCGCTTCTACTGTCCTCTACTTTACCTGGTACTTCCTGTCTTCTCTCTGTTTCCTGACCACATCAACTTACCTAGCATTAATGGATGGATAATTTCCCACAGTTTCTCCAGCTAGACTAGTCAACATGGGCATCCTGAGGCAAAGTAGAAATCGCATTATGTACACTGACAACCCACAACTTCTCATCCACACAAATTAATTATGTGAGAGATGCATCTATATCAAGAATCTGAAATCCAGGCTCTCTTGCTCACCAATCAGTTAATCTGATACTAAGCAGGCTGTCAGCACACACACATCACCCCCTGCACCTATCAAACCAACAACACATAAACTTACATATGTGAAGGTCCTTACCAGAAGCTCACCTAAGCATCAGAGACCTCCCAAAAACTAGCATAATTCACATAATACATCCTCTACAGAACATAACACACATAATATATCACACACCAGTGTCTCATCAGTCAAGCCCCAAAGGCATAACACAAAAACAAACATGTTAGTCATAGGCAACTCAATTGTGAGATACACAGATGCCCCTCTCACCAGTTGGATAAGGAAAAAGTCACACTCATCTGTCTGTCAGGTGTCAGGATCCACAACATCATACACACACGCAAGTCTCTCAACAGCAGGCACTGTTACAACTCTGTCATAGTCCATGCTGGAGTGAACAACTTGAGACATACCTCACTGTACTATATGAAGACAGACATGACTGAGCTTTCTGATTATGTGCCTCAGGCAGGTATGTCCCTAGCCTTAAGCAGCATTTTACCTTTGTCTAGGATAATACCACAATACAAACAAAAATGTATTGAATTCAACAAATGGCTTCGTTTCTGGTGTTATTCAAAGGGCATCCAATATCTGTCAGCCTGGGATGACATGGTTGAGAGACATCAATACTATACCAGAAATAGTCTTCATCTGTCACCCCTGGGATTTTGGTTACTGGCTAAGTTATTGCCACCCCCCATAGTGTCTTTTTTAGGCAATGTCACAAGATCAAAATTTCCGACATAAAAATATCCCCTAAAAACAACCTCAAAGTTATGCTGCTAAATGTTAGGATTCTAAACCAGAAACTACACTGACTGGAAGTAGTCGCCACCTTGGAAGATGCTGACATTTGTGCAGTCACTAACAGTTGGTTTAAGGATGTGCAGAGCACCCCAGCTATACCAGCTTACTCTTCCTTTCACACGTTCAGACCACAAACTGAAGGCATGAGAAGTAACGGAGGGGGTGTATCGATATTCATTAAACATAAATACACCTCTAGACTGGTTAAACAGAATGATTCCCCTGAATACCTTCAGGTGCAATTTACTGTAGGCAAGAAACTTCTTCAGGGCATTGCCAGTGATAGGACTCCCTCTAGGAATCAGGACATCCACTCAGCCTACTTGGATCTACTTGAGTCAAAATACAAACAACCATCCTGGTTTTGAGTGACTTTAATTACTCATCCATTGCCTGGGTAAATTATACATGTTCTAACTCACTTGCCCAAAGCTTTCTGGACTTTGTTAACTTAAATACCCTGGACTATCCTGGATATGGTGGTCACCAACATCGGGGATCATTGCACCACCCCCAGTGTGTGGCCATTCCTGGTGAGATCTGATGATATTACAGTCTCACTAGAAGTAACTATAGCACAAGATCCCCCCTTAGACTAAAAAACTTCTCCATGGCCAATTACAATCTTTTACAAGACAGTATAAATAGCTTCATATCCACTCCCCCCTATGCTGAGTTATACACCAATGTTTTATGTGAGTACCTGTACAATTGTATTGACTCTACTGCATCTGATAGAATGACAGCAAGATCTTCAAGGAACAACAAACCTGCTTGGTGGACAACTGCCATTACTAGACTATAAATTTAAGAGAAAGAAATTGCTGCCAAAGAGTAAGAAGGAATAGTCCCAAAACTGGAAATACTCCCTCCTCAACTTAAACAATGAAATAAGATTCCTAGTGAAGTCCTCCAAAGCTAACTATGAATCCAAGTTAGCTTCCCTCACTAAGAATAACCACAAGCATTCTTTAGTTACACGCATAACTTCAAAGGTAAGGCTCAGATTTACACTGAACTCATAGTTAATGGTACTACATATACAGAACCTGTGGATATAAAAAAGCTGCTGGCTGACAGGTTCAGTGAACCCTTCACTCCCCTGTCCTCACAGCTTATATCCCAAAGCATCCCTAACACCTGTCCCCCACCTAGTATCTCCAAGAAATAACTCTTAAATGCCTTCTCCAAGGCCAAAAACACAGCCTCTATGGGACCAGGCAACATCCCAGGCTGTGTTTTACATGGGTTAAAACAGGAATCAGCATCATCATTGGGCACACATTTCAATCACAGCCTAAAGCACTGGGTTCATCCCAGCAGAATGGAAAATTGCTACCATCATCCCTTTGCACAAAGGGGATGCATCCACGGACCCTGGGAACTATAGACCCATTAGCCTGACCAGCCTTATCTGCAAGGCCATGGCAAAAATTATCATGGACCTTATTAACAAAGTTTTACGGAATCTGCAAAAACTTGACACCACCCAGTTTAGCTTTTTCAAGGAGAGATCATGCCTGTTAAATTTGGTGGACTTCTTTCAGACAGTAACCAAAGCCCTAGACAAGGGCAAATCTGGGCATATGACCTACCTAGACTTAGCCAAGGCCTTTGACACAACTCCCCACTCAGGCATCATTGATAAACTCACCCAGCTGGGTATCAACTCATATATTGTCAGGTGGGTTGTAAACTGGCTCACTGACAGAACTCATATATGTTCATAGGTATGTACTAGGCTAATGGCACTGGGGCCTTTACAAGCATAGCCCATAGGATTACCCTGGCATCATGCCACCTGACCTTAGTTCCCAGTGCCTCTGTCAAGTAAAGCCACTGGAGTGATTCCTGGTGTGAATTTTCTAGTTCCCATCCACTCATCACTCAGTGAGGTGCTCTGCTTGACATGTATGGGAAATCTTCCATAGCACGGGCAGTCTCTGGGTTATGAACTTGTCCCTCCAGCATGTTCTGTTGATTGTGGTAATGAGGGTCATAGGTTCATAGGTAGGTACTGGGCTATCTGCCCAAAGGCATATATTAGCCCAGCCACGTTGTGCGGTATTCACCGCCCCTTTGGCTAGTACCCTTGGCCCCTATCTAGTAGAGCTGTTGGTATGATCCCTGGTGTGAACTTTCTGTTACCCATCCACTCATCAAGGTTCCTCTTGAAGAGTGATAGTGAGGGGCTCTGTCTTATCTAGATTGGGACCTTGTTCCATAGCAAGGGAAGTCTTTGCGAAGGGAATCTATCCCTCCAGCATGTTCTATTCATTGTTGTGCTGAGGTTTATATCCCTAGAGCGTGTAGCTCGAGTAGATTTGGTTTTTCTAAGATGGAGCATGTTCAGCAGGTCTGAGAGCCAGTTTGTGATCCATCTTGTGACATAAAGGTTTATTCCCAGGTTGGTGAGTTTATCAATAATACCCGAATGGGGAATTGTGTCAAAAGCTTTAGCAAGGTCAAGGTAAGCCATGTGTACCTTCTTTCCCTTATCTATAGCCTAAGTAACTGTCTCAATGAAGTCCACCAGGTTCAGGAGTGATGATCTGCCCTTGACGAAGCCGAACTGTGTGGGGTCAAGTGTTTGGAGGTTCCCAATCTCTCCATTTATGAGTTCCATAATGATTCGCTCCATTGCCTTACAGATCAGACTGGTCACGGTTATTGGTCGGTAGTTCCCCGGGTTGGTTGTGGGCCCATCCTTGTGCAGCTGAACCACCATTACTGTGCGCCATTCTATGGGCACATATCCTGTCGAGAGGCTGAGACTGAACAGGGTATTCAGATGCAGGGTTAATTCATCTTGGAGCTTGCGTATGACACAGCCCAGGACACTATCTGGTCCCATGGAGGCAGTGTTTTTAGCTTTAGATAGAGCCTTATTAACCAATGTATCAATAATAATTGGAGTTACACAATCCCCTGGAATAGTAATAGGCCCTGTAGGTGGTAGAGGAGGGGATTTGCACTGAACCTATCAGCCAAGATGTTGGCAATGTCAGCGGGGTCAGTTTATTTTGTTCCATTTTGTACTAGCTCAGAACAGACCTGAGCGTTGCCATTTAGGTTTTTGGTGTAACCATAGAAGGCCTTATGGTTATCCTTGGCATGCTTTGCAACTTTCTTTTAGAAATTGGCTTTAGTTGACTTGATGAGGGCCCTCAATTTCTTACTAATGCTGATCAGGGATGATTTTTCTACTTGAGATTTGGCCTTTTTTTGTATAAGTCTCCTCCTTTTATTGTATAGTTTGCTTATGGCCGGGGTCCACCAGACTGGTTTCTTCTTGCTTGAGGAAGGTGTCTTGGTTTTATTTGGGACAGCACAGTCCATGCAATCCTGAAGATGCATATAGAGTGCCTTGGTGTAGGATTCCACATCCTGGATATCATTATCCTTCTGCAAGGGAATAGTCAAGCTTTCCACTTCTGACGCAAGTAGTTTGAAGTTTGCTTTGGAAAGGTTTTTAACCATGGTTTCTTTAACTGGGGGAGGTGGAGGGGTGAGGATGTCCAGGGTTATCAGTTTGTGGTCTGATCTGACAAGAGAGGGAGTGATAATGGGTGTGGTACAATGGGCGCCCATATTTGTGGTTACTAAATCCAATATGTTGTCCCCTCTAGTGGGAGAACATACCAGTTGTTCAAGGGCATTTGAATTTATAAATTCTATGAACTGCTGGGCATAGGAGTTAGAACTTTGGTAGTTTGCCCAGTCTATACCAGGCTAGTTGAAATCACCCAAAATTATGGTGTTGGGTAGGACCTTTATATTTTCCAATGCCTCAAGGAATGCTGAGTGAGCAACTTGGGACATGGTGGGCGATCTATAACAGGCTACGACTTGAAATGTGGTTGAGGTCTCTGGAGCATGTGGTGTGGAGGGACTGGGATTTCTTTAGATGTAGCATTTCTAACAGAGCTGGGTCAGACATGGCTTTGTAAGTCAAGCAGAGATCACCTCTAAGTAGGTGATATGAGACAGAGAATAGCTGGAGTTTTTTTAGTCTGTTCATATAGGACAAATGTTTACGGCCTAGGATCCTTTTTGTGAGGTACTTTTGCGGACTCTCCAGTTGTTGCAGGTGTTTAGTGAGGTACATGCCAAATGGGGAATTGTACTCAATGATTAGCCTAATGAGGGATGAGTAGAGGGAGACAATGACCTCTTTCTTCCCGGATGCAAAACCCTTAGTAATGAGATGTGCCACATAGAAGGACTTTCTGACCACAGTGGCAATGTGGTGGTCAAAAGAGAGGTTGCTGTCAACCTGTGTTCCCAGATCTCTTATAACGCCTTCTGTGTTCAGTGGACTATCAACGATGTGGTAATTGATGGGAACCAGGTTTTTCACAAAGGGGATGATGGCACATTTTTTGGCATTGAGCTTAAGGCCATAGTTCTGACACCAGTCATTGGTCTCAGTGAGGGCTTTCTGTAGGATGTCAACATCACTCAGAGAGTTAATAATAGCTCCCAACTTGCAATTGTCTGTGAACTTTGTCAGCTTGAGTCCCTTCATGTTGGCCTGAACTTCAGAGAAGTAGATACCAAACAGGAGAGGATCCAGGACCAAACCCTGTGGGACTCCACTCATGACTGGTCAGCAGTCTGACTTGGAGTAAGCTACTTTCACTCTGTGAGTTCTACCTGTGAGCCATTTTGCAACCCACCTAGTGATATAGGGATTAATGCCTATCTTAGTGAGTTTTTTTATGGTTTATGAATGGGGAATGGTATCAAAGACCATGGCCAGATCAAGGTAGAATGTATGAACAACCTTGCCTTCATCCACAGCTCTGGTGACTGACTCAAAGAAGTTGACCAAGTGAGCAGGCATGATCTACCCTTCACAAAAGCAAACTGTGTGGGATCCAGAGTTTGGAGATCCCCTATATCCTTGTTTATTAGGCCCATGATGATGCATTCCATAGCTTTGCATATCAGACTCATCAGGCTAATGGGGCGATAGTTCCCAGGTTCTGTAGTCGCTTCTTCTTTGTGGAGAGGTATGATTGTAGCAGTGCACAATTTGGTAGGGACAAAGCCTGAGGTGAGGCTTTGATTAAACAGGGCACACAGGTGAGGTGCCAGTTCACTCTGTAGTTCAGGAAGAACACAGCCAGGGATATTGTCAGGTCCCACAGAAGCTGTATTCTTGGCCTTGGACAGCACTGTTTTAACCTGTGCAGCAGTAATACTGGGTGCCTGGCAATCTACTGGTATTGTGACTTGTCCCTTGGGGGGAGGGGTAAAGTTGGCACTGAATCTGTTGGCCAGAATATTGGCAATATCTGTTGGCTCTGTATAGGAGGTACCGCAGAGCAAATATGGGTATTGCTGTGGAGATTCTTTACATAACTATAGAAGGCCTTGTGGTTTTCTTTACTATCTGCTGCAATTCTATTTTCATAGCTAGCTTTAAAGGATTTGATGAGGGCTCTCAGGTTTTTGTTGAGACTGATAAGGGAGTTTTTCCATTTTTGGGGCTTCACCTTATTCTGCATCAGTTTCCTCCTTCTGCTGTGGAGTTTGTTTATGGCAGGGGACCACCAGATTGGCTTCCTTTTTTTTGGAGGAGTGTATTGGTTCTGTTGGGTATGGTGAGATCCATGTATTTGTATATGTGTTCATACAGTGCTTTGCTGTATGATTTTGCGGTCATACAGCTGATCTCCATTTGCATGGGTACCGTGAAATTATCCACCTCTGTTTTTAAGAGCTCATAGTTAGTTTTGGAGAAGTTTTTCATGGTGGTTACCTTTGCGGGGGGGGGTGGGGGGGTGGGAGGGATGTGAATTTCCAAGGTGATTAGTTTGTTGTCGGATCTAACCAGGGAGGAGATGACTATTGGTGTAGAGCAACGGTCACCCATGTTAGTAATAACCAGGTCAAGGATGTTGCTACCTCTAGTGAGGATCAGAATGAATTCCAGGAAATGTTGGGCAAGTGTAGTGGTACATGAGTAATGTTCCCAGTTAATGGAGGGGTAGTTGAAGTCACCCAGTATAAGAGTGTTAGGTTGGACCATAATATTCTCCAGGGTGCATAGGAATGTGGAGTGTGAGTCTTGGGACATAGTTGGGGACCTATAGCAAGCTACAACCTGAATTTCTGTCTTAAACAATGTTAGCTGCATCTGAAGTATCTCAGATGAGTTATGTTGGGCTACTAGTCTGGAAGTGTGCGCATCCTTTATGAATACGGAAACACCATCACCTTTGGAGCTTCGGTCCAAGTTCTGGGGCCGAAAGGTGTGGAAAGAGTTACAACCTGGTAGTGCAGGGGTGCTTTCTGCTGCCTTGAACCAAGTCTCTGTTATGGCACAAATGTTGATGTTATCCATTTTAAGGAGTGCTTCGAGTGAGTGCATTTTGAGATTTAGACTTCTAGTGTTGAGCAGCATGACCCTCAGATTGCATTTGTTTGTAGCTGTTATGGTGGTAATTTGGTCTTTGGAACACCACCTAAAAAAGGCACTATAGGGGTGGCAAGAGCCTTGGCCAGTATCAGGAAGCCCAGGGGTGACAGATGCAGGCCATCTCTGGCAAAGCACCGAGGTCTGTCAATCATGTCATCCCAGGCAGATAGATACAGGATCCCCTTAGAATGACTCCAGAAACATAGCCAATTGTTGAAATCAATCATTTTCTGCTTGTACTGTGGTATCATTCTGGGTGATGGTAGGATGCTGCTTAGGGCTAGTGTCATACCTGCCTGGGCTACATAATCCAAAAGTTCCACCATGCCTTTTTTCATGTAGTCCAGGGAGGTACATCTCAGGTCATTCACACCCATGTGTACAATGACAGATTCATATTTGTACCTGATGTTGAGGGACCTGAGTGCATGCATTATGTGGTGGATCCTGGTGCCTGACAGGCAGCTGACTGTTACTTTCTCCTTATTCAACCTAGTGAGTGGGACATCAGTATGCCTCACTATTGAGTCACCTATGACTAGTGTGTTGGGCATGTTATTTTGCCTTAGGGGCTTTTTTTGAGTGGCATGCTGTTTAGGAGAGTTATGTGTGTCTTGATTAGTGTTGTGGTTGATTGCATTTCTGCCTTGAAGATCTCTGCTGTTTGGGTAGATTTTTATTGAGAGCCTCCATGAAGGTGAGTGTGTAGTTTGTGTTTTTATGTGAAGGCAGTGCTGGTTTGTGTTCTGGAGGGCTATCTGTTCCATGTGGTATGGTGCAAGTGTTTACCTTCTCCTCTTGACCAGCTATTCTGGTCTTGGCCAGAGAGTGCATGGCTTCCAATTTGGATATATAAGTGCATCTCTTACAAGTCTGAGTGTTGGGAGGTAAGAGGAGAGGGTTGTCAGTGCACATGAGGCAGTTGCTAGATTGCCTCAGGATGCCCACATTCACCAGGTTAAGAGGAGAATGCACAGGGAACTGACCTTTAGACATGCATGGGGGGTGGGGGGTGGGCATTAATAATAAGTACTGGAGTTTTTCCTTGTAGAACATTTAGTGCTGGTAGCACTTTTGTGTGCTACAATAATTGCTACAAGAAGTCTGGTATAGTGCTAGACTAATAAGCTAGTAAAAGTGCAGGAGAGGAGATAACTAGTAGATCTAAGGGAAAAACTGAAGAGCAGACTTTGGCACTACTCAGAAGCTTACAAACAGTCCTGGATACAACAAATCTGTATGTGGACTAGACTAGTTACAGGGAAGGTGGGAAACAAGCACAAATGCGGGCTTTTAAACCAGAACATTGAAAGAGATGGAAGAACTGTCCAAACGGCCAATAAACTACAATTTCTGGGCCAGAAGCTGCTCCTCTTGTGGTAGATAGGCTACCTAGTGTTTACCAATCCCACTGATAAGCTAGAAGGCTTCCCTCCAACACAGAAAGGCTTGGTGGGCTCAAAAGCTTACATGGAATCCTGGATACAGCATATCTGTATCTGGACTAGTCTAGTTACAGAAAAGGCAGGAAAAGCACAAATGCATGCTTTTAAACCAGAAAGTTGAAAAACATGGAAAAACTGCCCAAACAGCTAATATACTACAATTTCTTGGCCATAAATCACTCCCCTTGTGGTAGAGAGGCTACCTAGTGCTTACCACTCCCACTGATAAGCTAGAAGGCTTCCCTCCAACACAGAAAGGCTTGGGGGGGCTCAGAAGCTTACATACATTCCTGGATACAGCAAATCTGTATCTGGACTAGACTAGTTACAGGAAAGACAGGAAGCATGCTTAGAATTTTTTTGTTAGTAAAGTGGAAAAGGATAAACGAGGAGTAGAAGATAATTCAAGGTTAAGAAACTAAGTGGGTTGGCCTTCTCAAATGTTCTCTCTGTATTAGGTAGAATGAACTAATGAACTAATGACACTAGACTGGGAGGTGTGTCCCAAATCAAATTTACAGTAGGGGTGGGCAACTGCAAAGCCACCAAGTAAACTAAATCAGTTGCATGATACACTCCTTGGCAGGAAATTAGAACAAACACAATGCTTTAGAGACACTCCTAACTAGATACAAACACAAACAGCAGTTGACTGCAGTGAGATTAGAACCAAATCAAAGTAGGGGACTCCACCTCCTCCAGACCCGTAACCAGTGGTGTTTCACAGGGATTGGTTCTGCGACCCCACTGCTTGGAATCAACTTCTCTGAAGTACAGGATAAAACTAATGGACTGTGGCTAACAAAGTTTGCCGTTGACTGCAAACTGGGAGTGATCATTGAAACCCTTAGTGATGTCAACATCCTGCAAGAAGGTCTTGCACAAACTAATGACTGGTGCCAAAATCATGGTCTTAAACATAATGCAAAAAAATGCATTATCATCCCCTTTGGCAAGGGTGATGTTACTGCAGTCATAGGGACAACAGTCCACATCTTACTATTATCAAGCTAGTCACATGCAGAACTAATACCTTGGCAGTTGTACAGGCCTACCCAGGCTTTTCATACAGGCATCCCAACATCTTCTTGTACACATACAATGAGGATGTCATCCACTATGAATTGTACAGCAGCAGTGTAAATGTCAGAATTGTGCAGTGGCATTTGTTATTAAGTACTATGTTTTCTAGATGGTGTACCTAGTTTGGTTGTTGTTGTTGTTTTTCTTTTGGCTTTTCCCGGTTCAGGGTTGCCACAGTGGAACTCCAGTCTGCTAATGATTGGCAGTAGATTTTTACAGTGCCAAGGTGCCAGCTCGATGCCCAACCTTCAACAAAGGCAAGCCCATTCACGCATGTCTTTCAAATGCTACTTGACCATGGGGAGGACATGCAGATACCACACAGAAGCTTCTCCCGCTGAGAATTGAACGGGGGAACCTCTTGCTGTGAGGTGACAATGCTACTGCTGCACCACCGTGGCTTTGCTCGGTGTACCTAGTTTGGTAAGGGTTATAATCTCACTGCAATTAACTGCTGTTTGTGTGTTTGTATCTAGTTAGGAGAGTGTAAGTGTGTATCCTATTGTCAGCAATCCAATCCCATGTAGAACAAAGAATTTTGACAGTCATATGTGGCTACCCATCAATTTTATACAGGACTCCCAACATCTTCTCTCAAACATCCAGTGAGTATGTCATTCACTATAAATTGTTCAGCAGCAGTATAAGAGTCAGACTTGTGCTGTGGCACTTGCATTGAGTATTGAGTTATCTAACTGGTGTACCTAGTTAGGTAGAGGTTCTATTCTCACTCCAGTCAACTGGTGTGTGTGTAGTCAAGAGACCATAAGAGTGTGTCCTACTGCCATCATTCTAGTCCTATGGAATGTAGATATTTGACATTTGCACATGTCTACGCATCACTTTCATACAGGCCTCATAAAATCTCACAAACAACTGTAAAGTGCTGTCTGACAATATAAAAAACAGATGTGCTGTAGCACTGGTGTTAAGTACTGTGTTTTGTAGATTGCTAGGTAGGGGTTCTACTCTCACTGCAGTCAACTGGTGTGTTTGTGTTCACATTCACAAAACTATTTTAGAACAGTGTGTGAGACACTCCTACTACCACCTTCTTCTTAACAAACACTGCTGGTATCATAATCTCTAAAGTGTTGTCTGACACTATAAAAACAAACTTCTGCTTTTACTTGTGTTAAGTATTGTTCTCTGTAGATAGGTAGGTAGGAGTTCTATTCTTATTGTGATCAACTGATAATGCTGATGTCATCAGCTATAAAGTATTGCCTGACACTACAAAAGCCAGACTTGTGCTGTGGTGCTTGCATTAAGTGCTGTGCTCTGTAAATAGTTAGGTAGGAGTTCTAGTCTCACTGCAATCAACAGGTTTGTGTGTGCATTCAACAATCAGCATGCTGAACATTTTAGAATGGCATGTGAATCCACAGCTATGTCAGACAGTCCTCAGAACATCTTCTTGTAACATACACCGATGATGTCATCCTCTATAACATGCACTCTGACAATACACATGACGAACTTGTGCTGTGGCAGTAACATCATGTACTGTGTTCTCAAACGTCTTTACATAGCTATATAGGGGTTGTAATCTGACAGCAGGCAACTTGAGTGTGTATACATCCAAATATTACTCTTGACACAATTTTGCACAGAGATGTGACTCCACGTCAGTGTCAGACACATCTCCTAACGTCAAACCAATTCACAGAACCTCAAACTAGTAAGGACAGATCCACCACTGGAATGAAGCAAAATAACCTTTATCACCACCTGAATCATTTTTAGGCACCCTGCTAATGACAAAAAAATAAAAACTTTTTAAAGTTAACACATTCCTTACTATGATTAAATAGAGCACTAGTTGTCTTTTTATTTTTTATGTCTCTGTTATGCTCCAGAATCCACAATCTTAATTTAGGCATCCACAATCTTAATTTATGTGTGGTCTTTCCAACGTAAAATGCCAAACAAGTTAAATATGTGGCCACATAGATCACCATATCAGTATTGCAGTTACAGAATCCTGGGCATTTCAATGATCTTTTGTAATTATTAATATACACATAAGATCCATCATTTATAAATTTACAGACACTACATGTACCACATTTACGCATCCTAGAGATGTTGTGATGGGACATCCCTTAACCTCTTTCCAAGCATTTATTCAAATTCACCCCCCTACTGTGCTTAAAAATTGAGGTGGGTCCCAGTATTAACTTCATGTCCTGGGAAAACACACTGTCCCATGCCAACTGAATAATGGTGACCTCAAAACCCTATTAGAATGTAGGGAATGTTTATGGCAACTGCACCTGGATGCTACTAGAGCTCCAAGCATTAATGAGAGCATTTCAATCTCAAGTGTGTTGAAATCCAAATCACATTTTATATGAGCTTATTCAACATTACTTGTTATTTAATTCCAACACACATTTGTTGTATATACCCCTTGTGTGCAGTCATGTTAGACTGGGTTAAACCGATGTGCTAAGAGATGGATTCATCTTTGTTTATATGTAGCCTCTTGACTCCAGTAGTAGGTTATATGTGAAGCATTAGTGACATTTTCAATTAATGTTCACAGCAATTTTATTGGTTATTCATTAATTGTTTAATGGTTTTATTTGAATTTTAATTGAATTATATGTATAAATAAGTTGCTTTTACATTTGCTCTTTGACTCTGAAGAAGCCCAAGGAATTTATGGGTGAAAGTGCTTAGTCTGTTTTTAATAAAGGTTGTTTTGCTTTATCCCAGTGATGGATCTGTTCTTACTTCTCCCAACATGTCCTTCTCTGCATAAAATGATGCTATCATGCTCTATAAAGTGCAACATGACAGTGTTAAAGTGAGGTATATGTGGTGCTGCTAGTGTTACATTGCATGGCATTCATCTTCTATACTTACACAGGTGCAATGTTCAAACAGACCTAGTCTACTGCTGTGTGTGTGGTTGGTGGTACACTATGGTCATTGTATGATCTTTTGAATTACTTGTCATTTCACTGTCACTTAGGAGAACCTTTAACATAGCCCCATCCATCAACCATCCTCTTTTTTTACTCTGGCCCCATGACATCCTTCATGCAGAGGAGTAGAAGATGTCCTCATGTTGAATATGCATGCACATACCATGAATTAAAGTTCTTAAAGTTATTACTGGAATACCCTCCTGGCTGCTGTGTGTTCCTGGCCATAGCATCTTTAACTCTTTTCCAATTCTCCTATACTGCTCTAAGATTAAGGATCTACCTGCCTGGAGAATAAGGACCCCCACAAATACTACCAGCCACTCATCCTTAAAACTACAGAAACTTGCCATCTTAAAGTCAAAAACCCTGCTACCAAGGGAAGCAAGAAACTTCACATTCTCCAATCCTGCTCTAAGATTAAGGGTCTACCAGCCTGGAGAATAAGAACCCCCACAAATATTACCAGCCACTCATCCTTACAACTACTGAAACTTGCCATCTTAAAGTCAAAAACCCTGCTACCAAGGGAAGCAAGAAACTTCACATTCTCCAATCCTGCTCTAAGATTAAGGGTCTACCTGACTGGAGAATAAGGTCCCCCACAAATATTACCAGCCACTCATCCTTAAAACTACTGAAACTTGCCATCTTAAAGTCAAAAACCCTGCTACCAAGGGAAGCAAGAAACCTCCCATTCGCCTATCCTGCTCTAAGAATAAGGGTCTACCTGCCTGGAGAATAAGGACACCCACAAATATTACCAGCCACTCATCATTAAAACTACTGAAACTTGCCGTCTTAAAGTCAAAAACCCTGCTACCAAGGGAAGCAAGAAACTTCACATTCTCCAATCCTGCTCTAAGATTAAGGGTCTACCTGCCTGGAGAATAAGGACCCCCACAAATATTACCAGCCACTCATCCTTAAAACTACTGAAACTTGCCATCTTAAAGTCAAAAATCCTGCTACCAAGGGAAGCAAAAAACCTCCCATTCGCCTATCCTGCTCTAAGAATAAGGGTCTACCTGCCTGGAGAATAAGGACACCCACAAATATTACCAGCCACTCATCCTTAAAACTACTGAAACTTGCCATCTTAAAGTCAAAAACCCTGCTACCAAGGGAAGGAAGAAAGTATGTGTTCCCCAAACATAGCAGTAAAGTTGTAGTTTTACTAACATAACTTCAATGTGTGCTATATTAAACATATATACTAACTATTAAATACATAATATACCAGTAATTTTAAAGTATTAAAACTAGTGACTTAGCCAGGATATCCAGCAGCCATACCCCTCTCTATTCCTTAATAAACAAACTTTCCTGTCCCTGTGCTGCCTCCTGCAGCTGTTATCACAGCCTTCCCTAAGTCTATAATTGCTTTCTCCTATCTCTAGCTCAGCTGTAACACTATTTCCCTGTCCAGGTTGCTCCCTCTGCTAGGCTTGTTTCTCACACTCCTATCTCTTCTCTCCCTCTTAGAATCTCGCAATACATATCTCTGCTGTTTAAGACTGCTCTTACATTTCCCTAGTCGATCCACCAATTTGCTTAATAACTGCACCCAGATATTCCCCCAACTATCAGTAAAACAGAATTTCCAGCTCTATACCTACCCTTTCCCTCCTGGTAGCAACCCAGCTATCAGCAGCTCACAGATTGTTCTCTCAGACCCTTCTTCCTTCAGTTGTATCCCACTCCGTTCGCCCTGTGGGCTCACTCCGCTCCCCTACCCTGCCCCCAATACTCACCCGCTCCCACCACTCCTACATTTATTCTTCCCATCCCTCTCCCATCCTCCTTAAATAACCAATAGAAACATTTCCTCCTTACTCCACCCACTTATAGCCAGTTCACTTACTTACATTCACTCTATCCACTTCCCTAATCAATTACATTCCCCTCCCCTTCTTACAATTCTAAGAAAATCTGTTCCTCTTCCTAAACCCTCACTCCTGCATAGCCTTCTTCTCTGCTCCACAACTACATATAATATTTCTCCCCTTGAACAAACATGCCTTTAATAATTCTCCACACCCACCTGGCCCCCTGCCTCCTCCTCCTTTTATTAATTCCCTTATGCTATACCACTTCATTGTCCTCCAATGCTTGCCCAAATTCTACCTACAAAAATAACCTCCATACACTCCAACCTTTACCCTTTACCCTTACCCTTACTCTTACTCTCACTTCCACTCTATCTCCCCTTCCCTCTTCCAGCCTAAGCCTCTACACCTATTCCACACTAAAATTTTCTGCACCTTTGCTGCAAAACAGACACATAAACTAATCTTAAATCTTCCTAAATTCTTAGTTTTCAAATACAAATGGCTCAAGATTAACTCCTTCAACAACCTAGTCTTAGCCGGTGATATCCACCCCAACCCCAGTTCCAATACCATTATTAATGCCTCCTTCCCCCCTGTATCTCCCACCTCCTACAACTCCATAAAAATCTTCACAATTAACACCCAATCTCAACAACAAAGTCCACAAATTTCAAGCTTGGCTAAGCCATAACAAATCTGACATCCTAGCCATCTCTGAAGCTTGGCTTAAACCCCATATGTTTGATTCAGAGATCCTGCCCCCAGGATTTCACATCCTTAGAAATGACCAATTAAATAAAAAAGGTGGTGGCACTGCCTTAGTCTGCTCTGACCTACTCACTTTAATTCCCCTCCAAATTCCAATTCCTCAGTTCAATAACACTGAACTTACAGCTGGACTACTAAAACTGAGCAAACATAAAAACATCTGCTTTATTGCTCTATATATATCTCCTGGTAACAACATCTCTATCCTCGAAGATATCCTCCACTGGGCATCTATTAACATTAAATACGAAACCTACATTCTAGGTGATGTAAATATTGACTGGAACAAGGTCAATAGTTCCTCTCCTTCCATATCCATTAACCTCTATAACTTCACTCATAAAATCTACCCTATCACTTGACCTAACAAAACTAACCCCCCTGGATCTACTATTGACTGGATCCTTGTCTCTGATCCAAATAAAATAACCAACTCTGGCACAATTCCTGATTCCATTAGTGACCACTTCCCAACATTCATTCAATGTGCAGCTAACTCTTCTCCTCACCAGCACCAATACATTCTTACTTGCAACTTTCGTAACTTTAACCCCACAACCTTCTCTAATATGCTTAAGCAAATGGACTGGCAAATTCTAAAAACCCTCCCACTTGACAGTGCTACAGACTACTTCAACTCTGTCTTCCTAGACACCCTAAATTCTGTAGCCCCACTAAGAAACAAAAGAATAAAAACTAATACAGCTCCTTGGCTATTCCAAGCATACTAAACAAATTATTCTTCAAAGAGACAAATTGTGGAACCTTTACCAAAAAATAACCTGCCAAATACTTCCTTCAATATAAACAATGTTGTAACCATGTGAAACAGCTAATCACCAGGGGTTGGGAGGGTGGCCTAAGGGGTTGGGAGGGTGGCCTAATGGTTAAGGTGTTTGCCTTAAAAAACACAAGGTGCAGGGTTTGAGGCTCACAAGGGATAATTGGCTAGGCTTAAAATGGCTCGCAAGGGCAGTTAGCTTAGTACTAATCTATGAACCTATGAACCTATGAACCAAGGATAAAAAATCCTACGATATTAGGCTCCAGTCTATTAACAACAAAAACCCTAAGCAATTCTGGAAATCTATTAATTCACTTCTCAATCCTGGTTCCAAGAGTAATCCCTGTCCTGACCCTAGTAAATCAGACCTTGAAATCAGCTCAGATTTTAATTAATTTTTCATAGAAACAATATCAGACCTAACCAAGACATTCCCCAACAACAACCTTCCAGTCTCTCACTCTTCCTCATCTAATTCCTATAATAATCACTCCCTTATGTTCAACCACAAAGCTGTCTCCACTAACTTTATAAAAAAACTTCTATGCAAACTTAAAACTTGCTCTAATGCTCCTGACAATATTCCCTCCTCTTTCCTAAAATGTGCTGCTGACTATAGCTCTCCCAATCTGCATCATTATTAACAGATCTTTAAAGGAATCATACGTCCCCAAACTCTGATGCTCAGCTTATATTCTTCCTCTCCACAAAGGAGGCAAACACACCAATATTTCAAAATTCTGCCCTATTGCACTACTCTCGCCAATCTGTAAAATCCTTAAAAAGTGCATTCACCTCCAACTTATGCCTTTTCTAACCCAAAACAATCTTCTTACACCTACCCAACATGGCTTCCGCCCAGGCCACAGCACCATAACTGCCTTACTGTCTTTCCTAGAAACTGTCAATCAAGCCTGAGATTCTGGACACCTGGTCTCTACTGTATTGCTAGATTTGTCCAAAGCTTTCAATACTGTTTCCCACAAACACCTCCTCTCTCATCTCTCAAATCTTCATCTCTCACCAAGCACTTTATCCTGGTTCTCCAGCTACCTATCAGACAGATCACAGCCAGTCAAATGGAAAAACACCACCTCCCCCTTCTTAGCTACTCCTACTGGTGTACCTCAGGGATCTATCATAGGGCCAATGCTTTTTAACATCTTTATTAATAACTTTCACTCTGCAATTCCTGATGCCAAAATCATTCAATACGCAGATGATTCTACCTTGGTCTGCTCTGCCTCTAACCTCTCTGAATTGCTCACTAAAACTAAAACTGCTTTTTCAACCACCGAAAACTTTATGCGCCAAAACCACCTCTCTCTCAATGTCAGTAAATCTAAAATTTTACTGTTCCCCCCAACAAAGACTCATTCCTATAACAAAGATACTTTCAGAGTCCTGAGTCAAACCAACTCACCTATAGAAGTGGTTCCATCCGCCAAACTACTCGGCATTACTGTAGATGAATACCTTAAGTTCGACATCCACATTCTGCAAAATATTAAGAGAACCCACCAAAAACTTGGTATGCTATACAGGAGTAATCACTTTCTCTCACACTCTACTAGGCACACTCTGGCAACTGCCTATCTTCTGCATTCCTTACTATATTGAGCTCCTCTCCTTACCAGCATGTCCTCCTCTATCACCTCCAAACTAGAAAACTGCTATAATAAAATCTCTAAATTTTCCACCAAATCCAAACATTCCACCCATCATTGCCGCAACCTGCAATCTCTGAATTGGCTAGAACTCCCAAACTACATAAACTACCTCCAACTCACCACTGCTCATAGCCTCATATTTCACTCTTCTAAATGTCCAGCTCTAGCTAATATCCTTCCCCCTTACACCCCTAATAGAACTCTCAGATCTGAACATTAAAACTTGATAGCTGTCCATAAGCCCAAATGTCCTGCTGGCCAACTCCTCCTCTCTTTCTCTCTAGGTAAAAAAATGGAATTCTCTCCCCTCCACTCTAAGAACTATACCAAACTCAGAAAACATCAAAACCCAGCTTTTCAAACACCTGTCCACTAAATGGAAATGTACCTGCTTTCACCCTACCTAAATTCTCCCCACTACTTGCCCATAAAATGTTTTTGTTTCTTCTCTCCCAGGTTCCTAAGCTCTCTAAATCTCCCGTAGCTTGTTTTTCTATGACTATATCCAAGCTCTCTTCAATTCCTAGAGCTACCTAACCCTCATCACAACTGTGTAAATGTTGTAAATACTTTCATACCTTAAATATTCGCTTGTAAATGTTTTATATTTCTACTTTAAATGTGTGTATGTAAAGTGTTTTCCCCACATACTATGCAATGAGTGGTCTCATAAATGAACCTGTATAACCCTTAAGATCTTCTACAATGATGTTTGTCTGACTATTGTGCAACACTGTATGTACCTTTGTTGCAATTTGTTCTAGATAATGTAGCTTTACATTTCTGTATTACTATAGCTGTACTGTGTACTGTATTTGGAGCTTTTCTCCCCGGGCCTCCACTGAAAATGGGTCCCTTGGGCCCAGTTGACTTCCCCAGTAATCAAACTGGAAATAAATAAATAAATAAATAAATAAATAAAGTTCTTCCATGAGCCTCTGCAAGCCATCTCCAGACCATTGCATGTGTAATTGCTTATTCTGTCATGGTGTGGTGCACATGTCCCATATGGACAGTGGCAATATGTAATGCAATCCAACAAATACACACATGTGCACACATTCTTACTATCTTCCATCATATAGATATAGGGAGCTTGTTTTAAATGATATAATAATGTCTAGGATTTTATATGATGTAGGCCATTTCCTTAATAATGTCCAATGATCCTATGAACATTTGACATGTCAATGTTACTGTCATTGACATGTGCTATGTTGAGGTGTGGATGTGTGGTAACCCTACAAAAGGATATTATGCCCTACAAGAGGGTATTACAATCTGTGATGTGAGCTAATGTATTGAGTGCCACTGCTGCTATTTCATTACAATCCTTTTATAACAGATGTAATAATATGCCATATTATTGACATATTAGGACATGTGTTGTTGTAGTAGAGCAAATCAACATTCTACAAAGTTCTCATTCCACCATCACAGTGTGACACTTGCAGTATGGAACAGGTGTGCATGTGTCTACTTACCATCTTTAAATGCTCTGTGACAGGCATCAATAGAAATTCATACTGATTACATGGGCACATAAGTATTGTTTCATCCACATGTTGTAATGCTGTGATATACACAAAAATATCACATATATTTATTCAACTGCAACCTTAAGGCATTCATTGTATGTGCAATTGTACTGCTATTCCCAAAGAATACTGAGGGGTCAGCAGCACCATTGTGTGACTATCAGCATTTGTGTCAGGAAATGTTCTGCATGAGCCACAAACAACTGATTTGTAATGTTATGTGACACTGGTACAGTTATATGACTGTGTGAACAGTACCAATGTGTTGCATGTGATGTATGACCAAGGTTGTATCTGGAAATGTTTTCACAAATCATTTATTTCAATAACTGTGAAATGTTAAGGGGAATATACAGCTAAGTACAGATCTGTTTGTGGAAGCCACCAGCCATACTCAACCAGAGACAGAGAAATTAGACAATCTGCTAGCCGACAGTTTGTCTCACATGTCAACCCCCTGTCACCACTAGCCATCAGCCAAAGTATACATTCAAACATTACTCAGTTTATCTTCTCAGGAGAGCAGCTTGTCTGTGAACTCTTTATGGCTAATGACACAGAATCAATGGGGATAAAAAACATCCCAGGTTACCAATAGGGAAACTTAAAACCTGATCTAGCAGACACAGTTGGATCCCTACTTCAACACAGCCTCAAGACACCCAGTGCTCTTGTAGAAGGGTGTACAACAACAGTCATCCATTTGACCTGGGGGGAGGACCATCACCTGATGCATGGAGTTATAGACCCATGCTCCTAACTTTGTTCATCTGTGAGGCAGACCAACATGGACCTTTTCAAATATGATAAAATATAAAATAAACCAAGCAATGCTAATACTAAACAAGTGTTTAATAAAACAGAGCTTTCAGGTCAAACAAACCTCTTTGTTTGATCTGAAAGCTCTGTTTTATTAAATACTTCTTTAGTATTAGCATTGCTTGGTTTATTTTATCCAGCATTGGCTTTATGAACTAAGCTTTGTTCTGCGGACACAGGTAATCTCATGACTGTGTACCAAACCCATGTTTGATTTGTTAAGGATGCATCATGTCTAACTCATCTGTCTGATGTCTTCAAGAATGCCACCAAGGGCATGCATGAGGAAAACACTATCATCCTGCATAATTGACCTGATCAAGGCATTTGACACAAATCGACACTCAGATATTACAGATAAACTGTCTCAAGTGGGCATAAACATGTGCATCACCAATTGAGTAAACAAATGGATCACATGCATGACAGATAATGTTGAAGTGTGTGAAGTCACATCTATATAGAGTCCATTGACCAGGTCCGTACCTCAGGATTCTGTACTGGGCCCTTTCCTGTTCATTACTTAAGTCTCAGAAGTCAACACTAACTTACACATGCTGTGTCTAGCCAGCTTTGTGGAGGACTGCAAATTGTGGACATTCATTGAATCCAAAATTTGTATTGGTAAAATGCAGACAGCATTAACACACACAAACGATTGTTTACAGAGCCATGGAGACACAGTAGATGAACAAAAATCATGGGGAGATTAGTTCCTTTATGAAAGCAAATACACAAGCTAATTACAGTATAGATAGTGCATCCCTATGAGCAAATCTAGTGGTATGATACTCAGGTAGATGGTATGGGGAATGTCCACCAGCATGTGCTCACAGTGGTAATTAATCCCTTGTATGTAGCACGATTCCTGAGTATATGCAGGAATCCACATCATAGGGCATTATAGTTCCATTGTTCTCGGCCCTCATCACACCAATAATTGAGTACAATGCACCCTTTTGCATGTACCTCCCAACACATTTTCCAGGGATGATTTACTCAGCTGTATCACTTTTGCCACAGTGAACTCCCACACATCATATTGGCCATAACTAAGTATTCTTTTTGATGCATAATCACTTGGAATTGACAGTGCAGTACTCCCTTCAAGGTGTTATAAAAAATGCATGAGTGATAAGTGTTGCTGCGATGCTCCAAGTAAATACGTAGACCATTGACAACAATGATGGCGTGGGTTACATTTCATGCAATTGTGGACTGTGGCATATATATGTCATGCAAACATGTTAACTAGCCAGCATTAGTCATAATTTAAACTACATGTGTAACAGTGTCCCTATTAACATCTCCAAAAGGTGTTAATTTTTGAGGAAGGTGTGCTTGATTCCCTTTATAGATTACTGACAAATCATGACAGTTGTACAAGCTTGCTCATGCAGAACATGTATAGTAACTCACAATCACATATTTTATGTCAATGACACATTAATGGTGGTATTATTCTGATATTGTCCATGATTTTCTGTCTGCTGTTGTCCACGAGCCTGTTACTATGTGTCCTGCTTGGATGAGACCTGTGCTGACATTACATTTGTACTCATGCAACTCATTTTGCACATCTTTACAATATGCACCTACCCCCTATTGTATATATCCTGCATGCTAAATGTCCTGTGCAGTGATCACATCAAGGTGCTTATATCACAACCAATTATCTCCATTGCTATGTGACCTTGTGTGACAGTCACATAATATATACAATAATTATGGTATGATATGACTATACCCACATGGATGGTTTAAACAGCAGTATATACTGTATTATGTGCATATGTGATTACCATTCATGCTACAACTATCTTGTCTTTGTGGTGTACATAGACTGACATGCCCTTATCTGTTGTACATTACCATGTTTCACTTGTCATCCTCCCCTGTCTTCATTCCTACCATTCATGTGTGTGGCTCTTTTCAATACATAGACTTCCCCAGAATAATTATTTGTAATGCAGTCGATGTACCTTTGATGATCATCACCAGAATTGTATTTATCTATGCCTAAAACAGGTTTGCACAGTGCTCTGTACTGACTGCACTTTCGTATAATGTGTTAGAACTTTATGCACTGCCTTATGTTAAACCCTGGTAGTCATTGTGGCTGTCCGTGCAATCATGCAGAATTACTTTGCCCGTATGTAAGCATGTCTGCATGTTTGCAGCTGTTTGTGCTGCTTTACACCGTTTCCTGGCTGGCAACACTATTGCTGGCCATGAAGCCTCGCTTGTATTTGTCTAAGTGCGAACATGTAAACTCCATGTAGGCTTTGCACTAAGCCTACATGGAGTTTATTGAAACCCCAGGACCATGTATATTTCACTTTGTAGGTACTTCAAGCCCACATAATGGCCATACTATCCAAAATGATAATGTTGAATAAAACATATATGAGCATTCACATTGACTTCCATGAAGCATGGTGTCTTTGTAGACATTTTTGTGGCTGTAGCAGAGGAATACCATGTTATTGTGCTTTTTGTGGCCTTATTACATGGAGTAGCCATACATATATTGTAGGCACATCCACTGCTCACATCTCCATACCATCCTGCAAATCTCTGTGATGATGATGATGCATGCATTGGTAACAATACTGCCAATTATACAACTTTGTTTTCATTTCAGGCAAGCGCAACTGAACATACAGGTTTGTCTGCTATGGCTTGCACACATTACACTGGTAATATACATTGGTAATAGCTGAGCCTTGGCACAGAGTGGATGTTACATAGGTGGTATGCATGTCTGTGTGTGGGCAGACAGATGTATTGTGTTCATGGATACGGACAACCAGGTCCAATGCACATTTTCACATTTTGTTGTGCTGTACATCATATACAATGCTGCATATACCCATGTTAATATACAAAACTATTACAGTGTAGTGCTGAAATGATGTATACTTTGTGTGTGCTGTACATACTGTATGTATATGTCTGTGGATCTATATCACAGATGCATATTTTTTTCCCTTTGTTTTTAACTATACAGCAATAAGACCAGAATATGAATATGCTATTTTAATAAACATTATTTCATTTTGCAGTACAAACGTCTCTATGAGTTGCTATTAGTTGATTACTTTATTGAACATCTGGTGTTCTCTGTGCACAGCAGAGTAGATATAGGTATTTGTTTTGGAAAATTAAAAAATGCATACATTTGCTGTGAAGAAATTTACAATAGAGAGCCTGTGAAACTGTAATAATAATAATGTAACAACGTAAAAGGTAAACCATGTTGTGTGACTTCACTGCATTCCCAAAAATGCAATGAACACTAGCTTCAGCTCCCTTCAGAACTATACTGCCCTAGAATAATAGTCTCCTTCTTAAATGGTACATAACTTCTGAATCTAAACAGCCCCATTAACATAATTGCCACAGTGTTGCACTTCAGCTTCCTACTCTGAGAGACATATACTTCCTCCAACAATTTATACCAATAATCCTCTGACAGTAATCATGTATCAGGGGTCTATATCACTTGATCAAAACACCAATTTAGTAAATACCTATTCATCATCCCCTATTCAGTGAACATCCTTTTATTGAACGCACAAATCAGCAGACTTTTTCCTAGGGCAATGACTTAGTTGGCCAACATGTGGAAATTCACCTTTTCCCCACTGTAGTCCAATCTTGGAGTTAGTATATATATATAAATGGGGAGGTGTGGGGGTGCAGCCACCACATTGGTGTGTGTGTGTAGGATATAGCCCCCACTTTGCTGAGTTTGTTATACTGCAGTATGTATTGCTCAGTTTGTTGTCCTACTAAATTAGTGCCATGAGAAAACATTCACTGATTTGATCATTCAATAAAAGGGTATTTCAGTGAATAGGGGTTGATGAATAGGCATTCGCTGAACTGGAGTTACATTCAAGTAACATAGACCCTGTAGCAGCACTTTGTTTATACACATAAACTACTGCCCACCCAAAGAAAAAACATCCACATTCTTTATATTTCTACTGTCTCATTGAGAAGAAAACAAAACACATACTGGCAACAGGGACATATTTTAACTTGTTACAGACTTAAACTTCTCTGAGCAAGTCATATCAGTGATTAAACAGTGATTATATAACTGTCCTCTGCTTTCACACTCTTAGTATGCTTACTCCCAAAAGATGCAGATTATCCATTTATATCTCTATATCTGATTGTGAAGGAAGTGGAAAAGTAATATTTCCAGTAATTTATTTAAATTTCTTGTTTTTTAAGATATATATACCACCTGCAATAATACATATGAAATATTACTTCACATGGATCATGTAATTGTCCTCTGCTTTCACATGTAACTTACTTTCTGAAAAGACAGACATTTTCTAGTCACATTTTGGATGTGTTGTTATGAAAAAAGTGAAAGACATTGTGGCCTCAGTAATGTATTTCAACTTGCTACTGTTATACTTGACATACCTCCACATGAGTCATAGATTTTTAAATATTCCAAGGCTACTGAGTCTTATGATTATTTATGCCTTGCCAGTACCCTCCCTCAGGCTGCACCTCTTTTCTCCAGGAGGATAAATGTATGTAATCACATTGTCACTTCTCCTCACCTCGCAGACACGCTCACATGTGTGTGTGTGTGTGTGTGTGTGTGTGTGTGTGTGTGTGTGTGTGTGTGTGTGTGTATATATATATATACACACACACACACACACACACACACACACAAAGTAGAAAACAACGTCCCTCAATATGTTGATACTTGGAATAATATTTCCACAGTAGACATTTTCTGCTGCAGTCTTTCACCTGCATATACTAAGTCCAAGTTATAGCTCAGTGTCATTAACTATGTCCCCTAAGCACTCACTTACTTTCATATTCTCTATAATCAAAAATTTAAAAGTATGTCCTTCAAACGACAGCATGTGTTTCACTACCACACTTGAGGGATTATTCTATGTGCACAATGCAAATAATCTCTAATATGCTTATGTAGCCTATGGTTTGTCTTTCCAACATAATAAAACTTTTCATTTTACACAATGTGTAAGGTTTATCAAGTCTTTACTATTGCAGTCACCTTGAGTGTCAAACCAAAACTGCTTGTGTATGTCTGGATGTGTTAATACATAAGATTCACCTACAAGTGAGCAAAAATTGCAGTTGCCATATTTTGAAGTTCCATATACCTCATCTTCCCTGGAATTCACTGCAGACTTGGTTGGATAACACAACATTCTTTTAAGTGACTTCCTATTCCTATAGCAGAAATGGGGGTGGGCTCCAACTATTTACCCTATCTGTTCATCTGTGTGTAAGACTGACCAGTTATTCTTAATAATATCCCTAATGGCTTGAACGTCACTACTGTATGAGATGGACATCCCTAATGTGTCCCTCTGATATTTCTGTGGCCATTCACCCTTACATGGTGATAAAAAATATGGTTTGGCTCTCGTATGTCTGAGGGAGTCAGCCAACTGTACTCTTAAACACTGTCCTCTAGCAACATTCTGAAAAACATGACGATGGTGCATACTTGTCCTATGGACATATCATGGACGATGGCACTCTTTACGGTGGAATTTAGTAGTGATCCCCCAATTGTATAATCTAGAAACATGCACATCTAAGTATTCAATATCACTTGCAGAGCACATCATCATAGACTTAAGAAAAGTTTTAGTCCCATGTAAATATTCGAAAAAATAATCTAGTTCTACAACTGAACCAGCCTATAGAAAAAAATACATCACTGACAAAATTAAAATAGAAATATGCATTTCTCTTGAAAATGTCTGAAGTAGACACACTCTCCTGTTCCCATTGTGCCAAGACCATATTGGTGTAGCTATTGGCACTAGGCGTGCCCATAGCTATGCCCTTTTCTACAAATAATACGTACCATCAAAAATAAATGCATTATGTTCTAGAATTGTCTCAAGGAACAGACAAATCAAGTCTATCTCCATCTCAATGTAAGAACTGTGGTGGGTAAGGAAACACTTCACCATCTGAATTCCTCCCTGGTTGGGTATCACAGTAAATAGTGACTGTACATCCAACGTATCCATTAAGTACTGAGCTGGAGCTCCTTCCTCACTCATGGATTCATATAAATCACTTAAAAAGTGCTGGAGCTCCTTCCTCACTCATGGATTCATATAAATCACTTAAAAAGTGCTGGAGCCCCTTCCTCACTCATGGATTCATATAAATCACTTAAAAAGTGCTAGAGCCCCTTCCTCACTCATGGATTCATATAAATCACTTAAAAAGTGCTAGAGCTCCTTCCTCACTCATGGATTCATATAAATCACTTAAAAAGTGCTGGAGCTCCTTCCTCACTCATGGATTCATATAAATCACTTAAAAAGTGCTGGAGCTCCTTCCTCACTCATGGATTCATATAAATCACTTAAAAAGTACTGGAGCTCCTTCCTCACTCATGGATTCATATAAATCACTTAAAAAGTGCTGGAGCTCCTTCCTCACTCATGGATTCATATAAATCACTTAAAAAGTGCTGGAGCTCCTTCCTCACTCATGGATTCATATAAATCACTTAAAAAGTACTGGAGCTCCTTCCTCACTCATGGATTCATATAAATCACTTAAAAAGTGCTGAAGCCCCTTCCTCACTCATGGATTCATATAAATCACTTAAAAAGTGCTGGAGCTCCTTCCTCACTCATGGATTCATATAAATCACTTAAAAAGTGCTGGAGCTCCTTCCTCACTCATGGATTCATATAAATCACTTAAAAAGTGCTGGAGCTCCTTCCTCACTCATGGATTCATATAAATCACTTAAAAAGTGCTGGAGCTCCTTCCTCTCTCATGGATTCATATAAATCACTTAAAAAGTACTGGAGCTCCTTCCTCACTCATGGATTTATATAAATCACTTAAAAAGTGCTGGAGCTTCTTCCTCACTCATGGATTCATATAAATCACTTAAAAAGTGCTGGAACTCCTTCCTCACTCATGGATTCATATAAATCACTTAAAAAGTGCTGGAGCTCCTCCCTCACTCATGGATTCATATAAATCACTTAAAAAGTGCTGGAGCTCCTTCCTCACTCATGGATTCATAGAAATCACTTAAAAAGTGCTGGAGCTCCTTCCTCACTCATGGATTCATATAAATCACTTAAAAAGTGCTGGAGCTCCTTCCTTATTCATGGATTCATATAAATCACTTAAAAAGTGCCGGAGCTCCTTCCTCACTCATGGATTCATATAAATCACTTAAAAGGTGCTGGAGCTCCTTCCTCACTCATGGATTCATATAAATCACTTAAAAGGTGCTGAGTATCTCATAATACAACCTTGCATTCATTAAGAACTGGTTTAAACATTATCTCTGCATATATGGATAGTGGCTCTGTCATCCTCTCCCTCCCTGCGACAATGAGTCTGAAGGGTGGTTTGGTGGGATGTTTATGTATTTTTAGCATACCTTGCAGTATAGGGACTACTGGATTCTCAACTATACAAAAATCATATAATTCTGAGGTGATAATATCACTGGCATGGCATTCCTGGAGCATGCAGGTTACTATGTCACACTCTACATAAATAGCTTTAATGTCTATAACTTTGTAGGTGCAACTTCACTCAACATTTCTTTCATAGTTAGGAAATAAAAGTCTCTGTCCATAACCACCAAAGTACTACCCTTATCTGCAGGTCTAATTACAATGGTGGAATCTGACTTAAGTTGTTCTAATGCTAATCGTTCATCATAGGACAAATTAACAAAGCCCTTCTTCTCTGCCATTGTACAGTACGTAAGCATTATGTTCCTAATAAACAACCGCAAGTCCAAAACAGTCTCAGCCAAATCAGCTGGCTGTGCTGGAATAAAAGAAAGTCCCTTCTCAAGGACAGACAGTTCAAAACCAGTTAAACACTTCTTTGAAATGTTCTAAACTAATGATTTGTCATGGGTGTCCACATCATTTTTATCGAGTGATCTCTCACCTCTTCTGCTGGTTGCTTGCACCTGGTTCTCACCTAACCCTATCCATATGACCAACCAACATAAAGACTACAGAGCGACCTTGCAACAGAGGGAGGACCAAGCACAAGCAACCAGCAGATGATCTGTCTCTGTTTGATAATGTAGTCCTTCACTAGTATTAACAGTGGTGCGCTTAGGGCTGAATCCTAATGTACACCCACTCCCACTGGGAATCCTCTGTGAATTGAAACACTGTTTGTACTTGTGCCATTTTGTTCTTGTACATAGCCTGCACTAATAATACCAGTGTTTGTGGTCTTTGATCCATTGCTAGACCGCTCAAATCAGCTTTCTTGGGACATTATACTATGCCTTCTTCATGTGTAGGAATGCCCATTTGAACTCTTCCCTCATCTTTAGCTTCTTTTGAATTATTGATCTCACTGCAAACATCAGGCTGGTTGTACAGCAACCTTATCTGAATCTGAACTACTTGCCTCCCATCTTACTTTCTATTACTCTGTGTATTCGTTTATCAGTCACCCTGTCCAGAACTTTCATGCAGTGTGATAGAAATTTGATACCTCTATACTACCTACAGTTGTGACTCTTCCCTTTGTTTTTGTACACTGGCACTAGTATGCTTATTCTCCTGTCATCTAGGTATGCCTTTCTCTCCACACTGCTATGAGTACCCTCAGGAGCCATTTCTTCCTTATCTCACCCAGCATTTTGATCATATCTGCCGTGACCGCATCTGAACCTGCTGCGTTCCCTGGCTTCATTTTTTTAGTGCAGTTATTACTTCTTTTAGGGTGGACTCCTCTTCATCTTTCATCGTGGGTTGGGTCTGGAGCAGGTTTTCTTCATTCATGAGCAGGTGGAGGTACACCTTCCAACTGCCTTTGATGTCATGTGAACTGAGCAGGTTGTTACTGACATCCCTTATGAAAGGTGTCTGATGATTAGCTTCTTTTTCTGTCTTTTCCTTGCATCCTCATAGAATTTCTTTGTACCATCTACTGAGTCACTTTCCAGAAATTGGTAGTATCTCTGATGCCTTTTTTCATTATTGCAACTGCCCTCGTAGTCTTTGTTAGTCAACCAGTTAGCCTGTTCCATCTTTTCTATCTGCAACTTTACGCACTTCTTTCTTTTGATGAGTTCCTGGAGTTCTGCATTCAAGCTCTCCTTGTGTATTTTTCTTTCTGTAATGGACACAACATCTGTATTTTTCTTTCTGTAATGGACACAACATCTGTTCTACAGTTATCACACATGCTATTTTCAGGAGCTGCCATTATTCTTCAACTCTGCCTATTTCCTTTTCTTCTTGAGGTGCTAGAACCCTGAGAATTTCCTTTGAACCATCCACTCAACTTCAAGGTCTTTAGCCTATTCTCTTTTGACCTTAGAGCCTTCTCTGACCACTGCTTGTTGTCTTCCATGACTTCTTTTCTCCCCTCTGGAGGGCATTAGGACAATTATCCACTGCATTCCTGATGTTTCCTCCTCTGCTCTGTTGTCTCCCCTCGCTGCTCAACAACTGTGTCTGGATATTAAAGAATTGTTGCCCCTGGCTGCTCAACAACTGTGTCTGAATATTAAAGAATTGTTGCCCCTGGCTGCTCAACAACTGTGTCTGGATATTAAAGAATTGTTGCCCCTGGCTGCTCAACAACTGTGTCTCAATATTAAAGAATTGTTGGAGGAATTCGGCTGCATGAGACTGAAATTCTGCCCACCTATTCCTTCAAGTCTTCCATGGATGCCATCTTATGAAGAGAACATAAATCATTAATCAAGCACAATTGATATTGGGCCCCAACAACCCCCTCCATATTATTTCTCACTTTAGCTCATTCCCACCAATGGAGATCTAGAAAATTGTGCTGGAAACTCTAATGGGTGGAGTCTAAGCTTTTTTTTTTTTTTGTCCAAAAAGTTTATTAAGTTTTTCAAATGGCAAGTAATTTATAATCAGATGTAGTAAAATATACTGAAAATAGTAAATATTGAGATTACAAATGAGAAAAAATTACAAACTAGCTACAATACGTACAAAGGCCTGTGAACAAGATGATAACGTTATAACTCCTTTTGTTCAAAAAAGAAGAAAAAAAAAAGAAAGAGTAAAAGGCAAATTGTCCATGTTCAAATTCCTTTAGAATCTTTAAGCGCTGGTGGTTGAGTTCAAATGATAAAATTCAATAAGATATATCACTTTTGTCCAAGGATTATTAATGAATATGTTGGGATAAATTCTTTGTTCTTTGACTTTAGTCTGTCTGAGTGTTGTTTCTTTTAAAATGGAGAGGAAGTCTTCAAAAGATGGTGGTGTAGAGATTCTCCACTTTTTATAGGTTCATAGGCTCATAGGTTGGTACTAGGCTATCGGCCCTAGGGCCTATACAAGCCTAGCCATAACAATTCCCTGGCTATTTCTTCCCACAATATTTACTTCCCTGGACCCCTGGCTAGCAGGGCGACTGACATGATCCCCGAGTTGAATTTCCTATCTCCCACCCAATTGTCAAGGTTCCTTTTGAAGAGGGCCAAGGAGGCACTCTGCTTGACATGTATGGGCAGTCTATTCCAGAGTATGGGGAGTGTCTGGGTCAGGAACCTATCCCTCCAGCATGTTTTGTTCATTGTGATGACAAGGTTTAGATCCCTGGAGCATGTGGCTCTGAGGGATTGGGATTTGTTTAAGTGTAGCATGTCCAACAGCTCAGGGTTTGACATGGCCTTGTATGTTAAGCAGAGATCACCTCTGAGTAGACGATATGCCACAGAGTATAGCTGGACTTTTTTTAGATAGTCAGCATAGGGCATCTGCTTTAGGCCTGTTATTCTTTTAGTGAGGTATTTCTGCGGCATTTCCAGCTGTTGCAGATGTCTTGTGAGGTACGTACCAAATGGGGTGTTGTACTCTATAATGGGACTAATGAGGGATGAGTACAGTGGGACAATGACCTCCTTTTTTCTGGATGAAAAGCCCTTAGTGATGAGGTGTGCCACATAGAAGGATTTCCTGACTGTTTTGGCGATGTGGTTATCGAAGGTGAGACCACTGTCCACCTGTGTCCCTAACTTTTTCATCACACTTTCAGTGTTTAGTATACTGCCACCTATGTGGTAATTCATGACAATTAGGTGAGGTGCCAGTTCATTTTGTAGTTCATGTAATACACAGCCTGGGATGTCATCTGGTCTCATGGATGCTGTATTCTTAGCTTTGGAGAGTGCAGTTTCTTCCTGTGTGGCAGTGATTACCGGAATTTGGCAATATTTTGGTATTGAGATGGGCCCTTTAGGGGGTGAGAGGGGGATGAAGTTGGCAATAAATCGATCTGTCAGGATATTGGCAATATCCTTGGGATCAGTATATTTAATGCCATTCTGTTGTAGCTCAGAGCAAATCTGAGCATTGCCATTTAAATTCTTGACATAACTATAGAATGCCTTGTGGTTGTCTTTGGAATCTTTGTCAATTTTATTTTTGTAACTAGCTTTGGAGGATTTTATGAGGGATCTCAGCTTCTTACTGAGGCTGGTAAGGAAGTTTTTTGCATCCTAGGATTTTCCTGTTTTCTGCAACAGTTTCTTCCTTCTGTTGTATAGTTTATTTATGGCAGGGGACCACCAGATTGGCTTCCTTTTTTTGGAGGAGAGCATCTTGGTTCTATTTGGAATGGCACGATTCATGCGCGAGTGGTGCTCGTACAATGCCTTAGTGTATGATTCAGCAGTCGAACTTTCAGATCCCGTCTGCATGGGTGTCATGAGGTTTGTCACTTCTGACTTGAGTAGCATGAAGCTGGCTTTGGAGAAGTTTTTTTACAGAGGTTTCCTTACTGGGGGGTGGGATGTGGATATCAAGGGTGATTTACTTATAGTCAGACCTGACCAATGAGGGGGTGACCACTGGTGTGGAGCATCTATCTCCCATGCTGGTAATGACCAGGTCTAGGATATTGGAGCCCCTGGTGGGACAATGGATTAGTTGATCCAGGGAGTTGGAATTTATGAATTACAAGAACTGTTGAGAAAAGGTGTTGGCACCCAAGTAGTTTTCCCAGTTAATGGCAGAGTAGTTGAAATCACCCAGTATTAGGGAGTTTGGTTGTATCTTAATATTTTACAGTATGTTTAGAAAGGTGTAGTGAGAGCTACAATTTGGATTGCAGTCTTACCTAGTGTTAGTTGCACCTGGAGAATTTCAGATGCATTGTGTTGGACAACTAGCCTGGAGGTGTGAATATCCTTGGTGAATATGGACACTCCTCCACCTTTAGTGTTTTGGGCTTGGTTTGGTGGCTGAAAGGTGTGGTAAGAGTTGTAGCCTGGTATTGCAGGGGTGCTCTCTGGAGCCTTTAACCATGTCTCAGTTACTGCACAGATATCGATGATCTCCATTTTTAGGAGTGCCCAAGAGTGTGCATTTTGAGATTTAGACTTCTAGCATTGAGTAGCATTATCTTCAGATTTTGCATGCTTGTATCTGTTATGGTGGTGGTTTTGTCCTTTGAACCTTGCCTAAAAAAGTGATACATTTTAGTGATACATTTATTGCTACTGCAAGGACAGATCATATGAGAGAAAAAATGACATTCTTCAAATCACCCCTTTCATTTACATTGAATAAAATTATGAACTTAGATAATGAAAACTTATCAGAAAATAAGATTTTAAAAAATTCTCTATTTTAAATCAGAATAAGCACACTGAAAGACAAAAAAAAAAAAAGAGTCCAAACAGCTTTACACTCTTGTATTCATCTCCAAAATAGTATATTAGTACTTCTGTTTATTTTAGTTATTTCATTTGGTGTTAAGAAGGCCCTGTGCAAAAATTCCAAGTAAATATATGCCAGTATTGGGACCAAGAAGTATGTCTAACCAGTGATAGTAACTGAGCTTTACTACGAGAAGTAAAATGGGAAGTGTGTCCTAAAGTAATGTGATTTCAGAATTTAAAATTTTAATTTATTTAAATTTACTTTATATTCAATTAATATTTTGTAATGTTTTGAGGGTAAATTATCAATTTTTGATTTATTTGTTGTTTGTGATTTAATAGATAACATGTACTAGTTTGGGTTTTACTATAAAGTGAGGATGAGATATAGATAGACATAATTCCTGAGCATAAGTTCTGACATTTTGTATTAATACCCAGTCCTGAGTATTTGAGTTAAATTCTGAAGTAAGTTGTTAAATTTCTTTAGGTCTTAATTCTTTATAACAATGATACCAGCAAATAAAATGCCTGATCTCCAAGACTCAAGTGTGTGATTGTTAGTTTTATTGAAAAAAATGTGATACTAAAAGGTATTAAGGATTCAAACCAGATTTTAATATCTATATTAGAGAGAATCTTATGTTGTGTAGAAATAAAAATATAATTCATGTTCCTCCAGGGAAACCTGATAATTACTAATATTCCTGAGTACATGTTTTCTTCCAGTTTTTTTTTATAGCAGAAATACATTTGAAAATTTTATGAAAATCAATCCCCCGGATTCACTAATCTGCCGTGCAGGACTAACTCACGGAAGCACCCATGTAGGAGCAGGACAGCAGCGCACCATGCATAATAATGAAGGCACGCTCCCCGAGCTCCTAGGCTTACATGGAGCATGTACGAGTACAGGGGGCATGTCTGAGAGCAGAGATCTCAGAATAAACACGCCCCTGCAATTTAGAACAGTAGAAGCTGATAAGAAATGAGCGAGATCGCTCATAGATGTCCTCATATCCTCACCAACAGTCCCCTATGTGTACAACTGCAACAGGACATATAAATTAAAAGAAGAAACCCTTTAATGTTTTTAAAAACCCGATTAAAGCTAACCGTAGGTGCACCGGTGTGCCCATTGCTTAGCTACGGTTAATGCAGCTTAAATGGCTGAAGAGGATAACAAGGAAGATATATGCAAATGAAGCAGTATAGCAATAGTGTAATGGGCAGAGCACTTGCCTTACGAGCAGACATTCCTGTTCGAGTCCCACTGCAACACATTCCATTTTCCATGTGAAATCTGTATATGAACATTTTTTTTTGCTGTATAACCTCCAAAATAACATTTAAATGTGACCTGGAGTACATTAAATGCACATGTGAAATGTCAGTGTCATAATGAATAAGGCACTAGTAAGCATGTTTAAGCACAAATAAGCATTAGTAAGCATATATAAGCACTAGTATGCATGCTTAAGTGTGTTTGCACAGGGGTAAGCATTGCCTACACAGATTAAGCAAAGTAAAATGTGAGTGTAAGAAACTGTAACCGGAAGTAAGTATTGCTGAGCTCCGTGCAAACCCATGCATACCTGCGTACAACTGCTTTAAAGTGCCTTAACCACTCTGGTTCCAATGGCCTGTGTTCTGCTCAGCAACAAAATAAACAGCCTTTGCAAAGCTCAAACTCAGGACCTGGCACACCATAAACAAAGTGATCTACCACTAAGCCATGGCAGATATACAGAGCCCTGATGTTGTCACAAACATAGCATCCAGCAATACCATTCAACATTACAGGACATGTAGCTAAATATGTAAATGTATGTGTGTGTGTGTGTGTGTGTGTGTGTGTGTGTGTGCATAAATATCTATAACTAAATAGATATATATCCTCCCTCTATGTATTACATATGTGTATATATATATATATATATATATAAATATCCACATATAGATATATACATATGCAGACATTCATACATCTATATGTCATTTTATATATATATATATATATATATATATATATATATATATATATATATATATATATATATATATATATATATATATATATATATATATATATATACGAATATATATACAGCAATCTACATATATATATATAAATATATATATATAGATATATATATATATATATATATATATATATATATATATATATATATATATATATTTATATATATATATATGGATTCACTTCATAACACTGAAAGCTCAAAACACTGAAAATGAGAAAACTTCATAATATAGAAGACCAAAATACTGAAACTTCAAAACACTGAAAACTCAAAACACTGAAACTCAAAACACTGAAAACACATATCATACATATACTGAGTTTAAACAACATAAATCATAACACTTTCCACCAAGTGTAAGCAGGGGGGCAAGCCCCCCTGCACCCCCCACACCCCCTGCTACTTAAATATATCAACTCCAAGATTGCACTTAGTGTAGTGAAGTGCAATATTGGAGTTGATATATATAAGTAGCAGGGGGTGTGAGGTGCACAGGGGGGCTTGCCCCCCTGTTTATACTTGGTGGAAAGTGCTATGATTTATGTTGTTCAAACTTAGTATATGTATGATATGTGTTTTCAGTGTTTTGAGTTTCAGTGTTTTGAGTTTTCAAGATTTTGAAGTTTCAGTGTTTTGGTTTTAGTGTTTTGACTTTCAGTGTTTTCAGCTTTTAGTGTTATGAAGCGAATCTGTATATATATATATATATATATATATGTGTGTGTGTGTGTGTGCATGTGTGTCTGTGTGTGTGTGTGTGTGTGTGTGTGTGTGTGTGTGTGTGTGTGTGTGTGTGTATGTGATGGGGGTGAGGGGTCTCAATCAACATACGTGTTACACGTACCGATATCCCCCTCCCACAGCCAAACAGGTGAAACATACAAATGCACAAAAAAATTAAACAAACCACTGCTTTCCAAACTACAGGCAGAATACTACCAGTGGGAGAGACCCACCATGTCTAATCTTGAAACAAAGACAAGAACGTCCCTTGTGGGGCAACCCAAATATTTAAGGCATATTTGGGATCCTGGCATTACACAGATGCACGATGGCAGGGCACGTATGTTACCAGACTACAAGGTTGGGGGAGCCTGATGGTTCATGGGTCGAGACAACATACATGATGGGTCTCTAGAAGTGGGGAGTGGGCAGTGTGTACTGGTGTGGTTAGACCCAATCTGCACCCAGAGAAAGGATGATTGCTGCGGAGGAGGAGTGGGCGGGTAAACAGTATGGAATTATGGGTCAAGGCATGCCAGTGTTGGATGGAGCAGTTCTAATTGGACCGCCTTGAAGATGTAAGCAATAGTGTGACTTGGGCAGAGCATTCACCTAACAGGCAGGCATTCCTTGTTTGAGTCCCACTGCAGCACAGTCTAGTTTACATGACAAAGCATGTTATAACCAATAGTTTTGTTGCAAAACCCACTAAATGACACATAGTTATGAACTGGAGTACTGCAGGAAATGCACATGGAAAGTGTCAGCGTCATAATGAATAAGGCACTAGTAAGCAGATTTAAGCACAAATAAGCTGTAGTAAGCATATGTAAGCACAAGTGTGTTTAAGTGTATCTGCATGGGGCTAAGCACTGTTCACACAGATTAAAAGGTGTATTTCACATTGGATGACCTCAGCAGGCTTGTCATAGTAGGGCTATGGGGAGGGCAGTGTGTGTGCATGGGCCATAACCCATTCATCTAGGGGTTGACACACCACATGCGGACACACACAGGGATATATTTCACAGTTACATGTATACAGCTGCTAGATGACTACTTCCTTGTACAGTCATGTTGCACAGCTGGCACGTGCACCATATAGTTTGTAATGCTGACAGATACTGGTGGCTAGTATCTGCAGTGAGTGACATCTGCACCTCATGTGTTTGGGGCCCTTTAGCTGTGTGGGACAGGCCTGGGTGGCTCCTTGTCATGGTCACCCTCTTTCACACATCTATGTCCGTCTACCTTTGGCTTATTATAGTGTGTTTCTCTTACATATATGTCTGTATTCCTATCCACTGTGTGTGCAGGGCATGAGTGGTGCATACTGACAAATATCTGCATTAACAACTGCAACTGCCAGATATGTCTGGTCCACTGGTGTTTGCAGACATGGCCTTCATGTGTCTAAGTGTGTGAGCATGCCCAGTATGACCTTTCAGAATGTTGTTGACTGACATTGCCTTCATTTCTCTAAGTGTGTGAGCATGCCCAGTATAGCCGTCTGTATTGCATGTGTGGATCAAGTCCAGGTAGTTTGTATGGGTTTATATTAGTACATCGAAGTATTACTACATCGAATGTTCTAATATCGAACCATTTCACTTGAAACACCACAACATCAAACACTCAGAACAGCAAATTTTTTCCCAGGGAAGAAATTCGCTGTTCCAACAAATATACATACAATACAAGCACATCAAAATACATAATCCACACACATGAACTTCACAAAACCCTACACTAAACCATACATACACTAGTAGCTATCCACTAACCTTAACCAAACCCTAACCCTAAGGTCCGTAACTACCACACACTCACCTTACCAGCTCCCTAACCCTAAAGTCCCTATTGCACACTCACCTGACCTGCTCCCTAACCCTAATGTCCCTACTGCACACTCTCCTTACCTGCTCCCTAACCCTAAGGTCCCTATCGCACACTCACCTTCGTTCGCAAACTTACCTTAACCCGGTTCGTAACCTTCATGCCACAGTCGAGGAAATAGCGAAACTGAAGAAACGGCCCACTGAATACTAAAGTATTCGATATTCTGCAACTTCGCTATATTCAACGTTCGATGCAAAGGGTTCGATATTAGTACATTCGAAGTAGTAATACTTCGATGTACTAATATAAACCCATTTGTACTGCAGTGCTGACCTTTGTATTGTACACTGACAGATAGCATGCTGTCTCTGCAGGGTATCCATCGATCATTTGGCATTGACTGTTGCTACATTTCTGCATAGCGGGGGGTGGACACCTGACTGTTTCTACATTTCTTCACAGGTTTGGGGGGGGGGCTCACTTGACTGTCACTATATTTCTATGTAGGATGGGGGGGTACACCCGACTATTTCTACATTTCTACACAGGATTGGGGGGGCACACCTGACTGTTAGCTATGTTTCTATGTAAGATGGGGGGTGCACACCTGACTATTTCTATGTTTCTACACAGGATTGGGGGGGAGGCACACCTGACTGTTACTATATGTCTACGTAGGATGAGGGGTGCACACCTGACACTTGTACACATTTGCTAGGACTGTACTAGTATGTCGGGTACTCCATTTCAGTCTGAAGTCATAGCTAGTGTGCTGGCTAGAGGCATACCAGTGTACTACAGATCTTAGCTTTTAATTACCTACATATTAGTTTCTGACTTCTTAGCCTTCACAACTGACATCCTACTGGCTCGCCTGCTGTAGTCTGTCTGTGTAGGCCTGGGGGGAGGTTACCCGTAGGCCTCATTCAGAGGCCATGGTACAGCATTTGTTTGTGTTTGTCTGCACATGTCCTGATGGCTGTGACTGTTGTTGTGGGTGCCCCAGTATTGAGGGTGGTGCTGCAGGGCTTCCTGCATCAGATGCACATAGTACACTCCCTACACATGGTTAGGCACAGGTAGTGTAATGTTTGGCATCCCTTTTACTGTATATGAGAGTCAGAGAGAGGTGTTTTTCCCTGGGTCCCTCCTGTGTCAGTGTATGTGCTATGCGTTGCCTCTTTGCCAAGGCCAGGGCATACTGGGCATGCCTCCTTCTGCCTACTGGGGCAGGCTCAGGTTGTTCTTCCTCCGAGTCACTCTGTGCCTGTGCAGGCCTTGGCAATGGTGGGGGGCTGTGTGGCCCTGCCCCATGCTGTTCCTGCTGCAGCTGTTTTGGCAGGATCATATTGTGTAGCATGGCACATACAAGGACAATTTGGGTACATGTAGCTGGTGAGTACTGCAAGACTCCACCAGATGTATCCAGGCACTGGAACCGTGACTTGAGCATCTCAAACACATGCTCTATTATGATTCTTGTTTGTGCATGTCCTTCATTATGGAGTTCTTGTTCGGGTGTGTGTGCATTTCTGATGAGTGTCATCAGCCACGGCTCCAGTGCGTACCCAGCATCCCCCACTAGGTGGCCATGTGGGATGTCCCCATTGGCAAATCTCTGGTACAGCTGTGTCAGATGGGAATTCATAGGTTCATAGGTTCATAGGTTGATACTAGGCTATCTGCCCTAGCACATTTATAAGCATAGCCAGAGTGTGTTTGGCTTTCGCCACCCTTTTAGATTAGTTGACTGTGCCTCTGTATAGTAGGTCACAGGGCAGCCGGCACACACATTCATTATTATGCCCTGGGCATCGCACATGACATGGCAGCTGATGGAGGGGAAGCTCTTGAAGTTGATGTAGACCCTACCCCGCTCACTGGGTGGTGCTTTGATGCATATGTGCGTGCAGTCTATTGCACCCACTACCTCAGGGTCTTCTGCTATTTGGTGGAAGAGACACATATTGCTGGCCATCACCTCACGGGTGTTGAGGAAATATACGTGCTCACTGACATGTGCTGACATGGCATCCAGGAACTGGTGGAGTACCCAGGATGCTAATGCCTGTGAAATCCCCATCATATCCCCAGTTGGTCTTTGGGAGGTACCTCTAGCTAGTATTCTTAGGCCTACACATACCTTGGTATCCTCTGGGATGGGTTCCCCTCTGTTAGTTCTGTGTGTCAGGAGTGGCCAGCACAGCTCAACAATTTGCTGCAGGAGGTCCCTGTCTACCCTATAGCACTCCATTATCTCCAGCTCATGTAGCCCTTGGTAGGTTACCCTGGGTCTGTACACTCTTCCCTGTCTCCTCACTGTGGGTTGCGCGGCAGCATTCACATCCTCGCCACCCTCAGCTTCTTCCACAAGTTGTATGATAGCTATTGCAGCCCCTAACATTTTGCTGTTGTGAGTGTTAAAGTTCCCCGAGTGTTTACACCGGTGGTGTAGAGTGTGGGAAAAACCAGAGGGGAAGGTGTTTTCTTAGTTTATAGTAGTGTTCTGGGCTGGGCTAGTCTGCTTCCTGTGTAATTGGCTGATTCTGATACATTTCACCTGCCAGCTAAGCTAGTACTCCTTGATTACCTTCCTACTGCTGTTTTTCCCTTCCCATTGCCTTCCTGTTTTAAGCCCGGGGGCGTGCCATGCAAACAGAGTGCTCAAATGTGCACATTGCTGCTATTTCCTGTTTAACTTCTGTTTTCCTCCTGTAAAACCCGGTGCGCGGCACGCACACCCACTTAGGCTTTGTAAAGGCTGCTAGGCAGGTTTATACACACCCCCTAGATTAGCTGTGCTAAGCTAGAAGCAGACAAGAGCCACAGGGCTCCAATCTGCTTACAGTATGCCTGACACACACACCCATGATGTCACCTAACTCCCAAGCTTGCACCAGGCTATTCCTACTCTTACACTGTTGGGACCTGACTCACATGCTGGGGAAAACTGGGATTCACTATCCATCCCCTCATTTACATAGGATTGGCTGCTAATGCATAATTACATGTCTCACACTGAGCCTCCCCCCTTAGCAACCACTACTCACTGGTCAGGTTGTCTTCTGCCTGTCATTGACTTGCATGGCAGAATACTGATTTTAGTTAGAATGCTTATTTTAGGTTTATTTTATTATATTTCCCCGATCCCATTTGTGCACCACTGCCCTATGCTTACACAGCTGAGATTGGCTAAAAAAATTAAAAGTTGATTTTTTAATTTTTTGTATTGTTTGCAAATCCAATGGCCTTATACTTGGCTTTACTACATGATATGCAGACTTTACTTGGAGCTGTCATAGCTCCAGTTTGGATTTTGCAGAAATGTACTCAGTTACTAACCGAGTACATTTCTGGTGATTGCACTAGTCCTGCACAGATGGTCGCAAGCTTCCTGGATCACAAAATCACCTCATTCACATGGATTTCTCCTGAAAATGGGGTGATTTGCATACAAGGCCTTCGTCTGTGCAGGATTGGTGCAGGAGCTCTCGTACACACCCCTGCGGGCTATTCCTGGATCGCACGCCAGATGTATTGCCTGCTTGAGCTCCTGCACCGATCTTGTACTCCGTGCAAGCTTTTGAGAATCCGGGGGTATGTGTAGTTCCACAATAGTCTGTTTTCCATATTGCTATGTACCTTGGGTTTAACTAACATATTTTAACTAATTCCCTCCAAAGGAGCTCTGGAATTTGTACTGTAATTTCCAATGGGTGGAACCTAAGCTTTTTGATAAAATCAAATGATGTCCTCACATTTCAAACAAATGTTCATATTTCTGGAACCATAGGGATTACTAAAGAAGTATAAATGGAAAACTCTTCAACACAAAATATTTTTATAGAGGTTGCATTGTTTAGGTTCCAGATCTTAAAATGAATTTTATAAGTCACAGTAATCACAACTATTAAGTTTGTAATATATTGTAAACAACTTACATTATCTCAGCAACTACTCATGTTACACACATACTGTCAACAACATTTAGTTAATTAAGCTGAGATCCTTCAGTTGAAGCTAAGCAAGTCTGTTTGTGCCATTTGGTGTTGAAATATTTACAGAAATGTGAAATTTATAATGATGAAAATTAATGTTATATGAACAACAATTAATATTGCTTTACTTGCATTAGTCAGAGGCCATGGGTTAGTGCAGTGGTATTGTCAGCCATGTAAACTTTAAGATGAAATCTTTCAATTTGCAGCATGATTTTGGAATTATTAACGTAAATATAAATAGGCAATATTAGACGCCTTCAGGCATCAGTAGGATATAACTAGAACAATGCCTGGAGACGTCACTAGGCTTTAATGAGTTAACATAATTTTTATTATATATATTTTTATTTTATCTATTTACTTTTTATATTTATAATATAGTATGCCCACCTTTCTGACCTTAACCAATGGATCCACATATCCAGCCAGTATTCTAAATGCCCACTGACCAAACATTGTGACTGAAGCAGATGAGTATTACAAATTCCTTTTTTTATATATATCCCTCTCTCTTTCTCTCTCTCTCTGTATCTATATATATATATATATATATATATATATATATATATAAATATACATATCTTTTATTATTTTCTTTTTCTTTTTAACAGGACTTAAAACACTTCAGAGTTTCAATTCACCTCTTCTCCCTTTCTCTTTTTCCCCTTTTATATCTGTTAATATATATATATATATATATATATATATATATATATATATATATATATATATATATGTGTGTGTGTGTGTGTGTGTGTGTGTGTGTGTGTGTGTGTGTGTGTGTGTGTGTGTGTGTGTGTGTGTGTGTGTGTGTGTGTGTGTGTGAGTTTAGAATGAATAATCATTGGCGAGTTTGATTGAAACACAAAATATTGAACAAACTCACTGGCAATTACCAAGAGCTGAAAATTACCAATTGATTACATTTGCAATTACTAAAAGTAAAATTAAAAACAGCTTTTTACATGGCAGCGCTTCATCCCCACACCCTCCCTGATCTGAGGACTCTACCTGCACACACCTGTATATTAAATATATTTACTCTAGGGTCACACAAACTCAAAAAAAATTGTCAGAATCATGTACTTCAACTGTTACATAATTCAAGAATGTGTATTAGCAATGAAAAACTCCACCATGCAGTGATACCTTGTATAGCACAGCTAGTAAGCCCCATGTTTGACTTCAACAAAAGGCCCAGTCCATGCTAGAACCTGGCACTTCTTTCACTAAAGGCAAAAATAGATGGCAGGAGCTACTGCTGCACATGCAAGGCCTTAGAAGCACGCAGAAAGTAGCAATGTGCTTCAAATTACAGATTAATAATCTATCAATATTTCATATACAGGCTACATTTATTTCTTAAACAATGCAAAGCCACTGCAACCAGGCTTACCTCCTTCTTATTGCCAGACACACTTATGAATTTCAGCCTAATACACCTCCCATTAAATAACAGGAAAAAAAAAATAAAAAGCATTTTTACCTGTAAATACTCACCTAAACACTACTTGATGAAGAAAAATGCTTGCAATTCAATATTTTCTTTAACAACTACTTAAACTGATTTAAAGGGATGAGCAAAAACGATGCTGTCTTTATTTACCTGGCATTCCCAGTAAATGCATTAAAGTGTGATGTCATATCATCATTCAAGGATGTCCTGTCATGACTTTGACATGACACAGACATGAAGCTGATAAAAATGGTGCAATTTCAACATATTTTTTTTAAAAAAAGTGCTTCAGAAGCCCCAAACACTAAAATTAACATTAAACCAGAAAACAAATGTGGATTGCACCTCACAACCAAGTTAGATGACCCATCAGGCAAGGTAAATAATATTGTCAGCAAAAATAATGTTTTAATTAACTTGTTAAATATTTTTATTTTCCTTATATGTATATTATTCCATTGCTCTATATCTGACTAAACACATCGCCCAAGAAGAAAAGCAAGGGAAGGAAGTAGGGAGTGTAGTAACAAACCGGAAAAGGAAAGGAGGAGGCACCCAAGAAGGAAAGCAAGGGAAGGAAGTAGGGAGGGTAGTAACAAACCGGAAAAGGAAAGGAGGAGGAGGGAGAAAAGCTAAAGGAAAGAGGGAGGGTAGAGAACCACACTGTTGAACCTTTTACATCATTCCCCTATATTATTATATTTTTTGATATTTTTAATAGCATTGTTTCTTATCCTGCTTAAGGAATTACTTACCCTATTAGCCACCAAACTAACTCTGCATAACAGCACTTGTTATGCTACCACAATAATAAAAGTTTCCCTACTCATTTCCTTTTTTTAATATATCTTATCTCCTATACCCATAGCCCCACTTATTTACCAATATTGTATTCCACGAAAATACCTCAGTCATACAATTTACAATTGATGGCTTTAGTTGCAGCTTGTAAGATACTTTTTCAGTAAAAGCCTGAACCCTGATAACTTTGTATACCCACACCCAAGCCATAAATATTCCTTGATAAACCCCACCCCAACCTACCTCACATCCTATTCCAGCAATCAATCCCACATAGCTCAACTCATCATTCTATCATCCTCCCATCCATCTTACCTGCAACATCTAGTCTAACTTACAGGGACAACTGGTAGCAGGTGTCCTAGACAAAAACTTCTGTCAGAAAGCAAACCATTTTTTGCTTGTGAGTAGACTTTATTAGCTCTTTTAAGTTCTTGTAGTTCAGCCTATCATAATTATTTTTTATTTACTCTCTTAGCTATGCTGGCTATTTTTTACTGAAAGCTCCAAGAGTTATATTCTGACAGTGGTGTTCCAACTGTTAAGTTGCCAGTTACACTTGTGTTATTATTAGCAACCAAATCGAGGTGGGTGTTCCCTTTACTGCAGTCCTTAACAAGATGGCTCATTCCCCATTGCAGGATAATATCAGCAAATGTGTTCTCATAGGTACATAGGTTCATAGGTTGGTACAAGCTATCGGCCCTAGGGCCTATACAAGCCTAGCCAAACAATTCCCCGGATATTTCTTCCCACAATATTTACTTCCCTGGACCCATGTCTAGCAGGGTGACTGACGTGATCCCTGGGGTGATTTTTCTTTCTCCCATCCAATCGTCAAGGTTCCTTTTGAAGAGGCCAAGGAGGCGCTCCTCTTGACATGTATGGGCAGTCTATTCCAGAGTATGGGGAGTCTCTGGGTCAGGAGCCTATCCCTCCAGCATGTTTTGTTCATTGTGATGACAAGGTTTAGATCCCTGGAGCATGTGTTTCTGAGGGATTGGGATTTCTTTAAGTGTAGCATGTCCAACAGCTCAGGGTTTGACATGGCCTTGTATGTTAAGCAGAGATCACCTCTGAGTAGAGGATATGCCAAAGAGTATAGCTGGAGTTTTTTTAGATGGTCAATATAGGGCATCTGCTTTAGGCCTGTGATTCTTTTAGTGAGGTATTTCTGCGGCCTTTCCAGCTGTTGCAGATGAGGTACATACCAAATGGGGCATTGTACTCTATAATGGGTCCAATGAGGGAGGAGTACAGTGGGACAATGACCTCCTTTTTTCTGGATAAAAAGCCCTTAGTGATGAGGTGTACCACATAGAAGGATTTCCTGACTGTTGTGGCGATGTGGTTATTGAAGGTGAGACCACTGTCCACCTGTGTCCCTAAGTCTCTCATCACACTTTCGATGTTTAGTGTACATGGTTTTTCCCAAAGGGGATAACTATACATTTCTTGGCATTAAGCTTGAGGCCACGGCTCTGGCATCAAGCATCTGTTTTTGTAAGGCCCTTTTGTAGAATATCCACATAATTTGGGGATTCAATAATGGCTCCCAGTTTGCAGTCATCTGCGAACGTTGTGTGTATATACAATTTTAAGTAATTAATGTTTCATATCATAAACAGCATAGCGCTGTCTTAACTATTGATTGTACATGTGGGCTTTGGTGAATAAGTAATCATCCCTAAGGGTCTTATTTCACTTGATATTAATTGCTCTGCTACTATTTAAATTCATAGTGGGAGTTTCTGTTAGTAAAATTCTATAGATGTTAGATAATCTCTGGACTAAATATGCAAACATCATGAAAGGGAATCTGTTAGTTGTCTTTGGAGCCATTACTGACATGATAAAGAAGAAAACATGTTGGAATATTATGCCGGATTATTACATATCTATGCTTCTTATCTGTGTAATCGAGGAATTATACCAAAATACTTCACTGCAAGTCACACACAATTTGGGTTATTAGGGAAAAACAAATTCCTCAATAAAGAGGTATCAGACAGGGGGGGTTGGGGTGCTTTTACTGAATACTCTGTAGACTGTCTTAACAAATCTTAGGATATAGGTAGGAGGTTTAGCTTGTTAAGACATTATTGTTATTAATGACATTTCTGATAGGGAACTTGGCAAAAAGATCTACTTAATGGATAACTATGCAGAGAATATTGGTTTCAAGTTTGCCAAGGTTGAAACAAAATTTATGGTTACAGGCAAGAAAGATGAGGTGGGTAATTCTTTCAAAGTTAACTTGTATGCAAGTAGAATTGTCATGTCTTGGTGTAGATTTCCATAGTAGAAAAGACTGGCTTGAACACTTGAGGTTGCAATGTTCACTTGCGGTTAGATCCCTAAATATATTATGATTATAGTATGCATATAGTTCTGGTGTTTATTCATTTGCATTGCTTTATAGAATAATTAGGTATTGAATACTGCCTAAACATTGTCTGGGGCCTGAATAGGAGAATTGTTGAACTGGTAAATCTGATTAATAGTTTTATCTTAAAAAGCTATAGAAGATTCCTATGTCTATTCCCCAGGCTTTACCTATGCTGGCAATTGTAGTTGTACCAGATATTGACATTTGAATCTTGTCGATATCCTAATCGATAGATTAAATTAACACAGGCACCAAGAGCCTCCATTGTACATGAAATTGTATGTGAGATGCTGTAGCAGCATTATTGAACATTTATAACAATCACTACAAGTTAAGAAACATTTCATAGGTTCATAGGTTCATAGGTTCATACTAGGCTATCTGCCCTAGGGCATTTATAAGCCTAGCCAGAGTGTATTTGGCTTTCGCCACCCATTTTAAATTAATTTTGCTATGCCCTTTTTCGAGGTTAGTATACTGTGCCTCTGTCTAACAGTGACACAGAAGTGATACCCAGGGTAAACCTACGATCTCCCATCCACTCATCAAGATTCCTCTTGAAGAGAGTCAATGAGGGACTCTGCCTAACCTGGACTGGGATTTTATTCCAGAGTGAAGGGAGCTTCTGGGTTATGAATCTGTCCCTCCATCTTGTCCTATTTATTTCAGTGCTGAGGTTCAAGTCTCTCGAGCACGTAGCTCGATGGGATTTGGATTTTCTGAGGTGCAGCATGTCCATTAATTCCAGGTTGGACATGGCTTTATACGTCAGGCACAGATCGCCTCTGAGCAGGTGGTATGCCACTGAGTAGAGCTGGAGTTTCTTTAACTGGGCAGCATATGGCATCTGTTTGAGCCCTTTGATCCTCTTGATGAGGTACTTTTGGGGTCTTTCCAGTTGCTGCAGGTGTCTGGTAAGGTACATCCCAAAAGGGGCATTGTACTCAATTATGGGCCTGATGAGGGATGAGTAAAGAGGCACGATGACCTCCCCTGATCTAGATGTGAATCCCTTCATGATTAGGTGGGCTATATAAAATGTTTTTTCTAACCACTTTGGCCACGTGGTTGTCAAATGAAAGATTGCTATCAACTTGGGTCCCCAGGTCCCTAATTACTTCTTCTGTACTTAATGGATTACCACCTATGTGGTAATTTGTGGGCACTTTGTTTTTGCCAAAGGGAATGACTATACACTTGTTGGCGTTTAGCTTGAGACCATGGCTCTGGCACCAGTTGTCTGTTTCCATGAGGCCCTTTTGGAGGATGCTTGTGTCAGCTGGAGAGTCGATTATGGCACCCAGTTTGCAGTCATCTGCGAACATGGTCAGCCACAGTTCTTCCGTATTGGCCTGTACCTCCAAGAAATATATACCGAACAAGAGCGGTTCCAGGACTGAGCCTTGTGGGACACCACTTGTAACTGGTTTGGAGTCTGACATGGCTACAGCAATTCTAACCATGTGGGTTCTGTCCTTGAGCCAGTTTGCAACCCATCTAGTGACATAGGGGGTTATATTTAAGCTGGTGAGCTTATCTACAATGCCCGAGTGGGGTATTGTATCGAAGGCTTTTGCGAGGTCCAGGTAGGCTGTGTGGACCACCTTCCCCTCGTCAATGACCTTGGTGACTGTTTCAAAGAAATCAACCAGGTTTAAAAGGCAGGATCTGCCCTTAACAAAGCCAAACTGGGTAGGATCCTGTGTCTGTAGGTCCCCAATATCTTTATTTATGAGGTCCATGATGATCCTTTCCATAGCTTTGCAGACCAAGCTAGTCAGGCTTATGGGGCGATAGTTTCCAGGATCCGTTGAGGCACCACCTTTGTGGAGAGGGACCACTGTTGCTGTACGCCACTCTTTGGGTACATATCCTGTAGTAAGGCTGAGATTGAACAGTAGTTTTATGTTTGGGTTTAGCTCTTCTTGGAGTTCATGTAGGATGCAGCCCGGGACACCGTCTGGTCCCATTGATGCTGTGTTTTTTGCTTTGGAGAGGGCAGCTCTTACCTGAGCATCTGTGGGTTCGGTGTATTTTTTGTCATTTTGGACTAATTCTGAGAATATCTGGGAATTCCCACCCAGGTTCCTAACATAACTAAAGAAAGCCTTGTGATTATCCTTAGTGTCCTGTGCAATTTTTCTCTCGAAGCTGGCCTTAGACGATTTTATGAGTGCCCATAGTTTTTTGCTAATACTGATCAGAGATGCCTTCCCTTTTTGGGATTTTGCTCTATCATGTAGTAGCTTCCTCCTTCTATTGTATAGTTTGTTTATGGCTGGGGTCCACCAGACAGGACGTCTGCCTTTGGAGGATTGGGTCTTAGTTTTATTTGGGATTGCATGATCCATGCATTTCTGAAGGTGTTCATAGAATGCGTTTATAAAGGATTCTGCGGTCTGGGCCATATTTTCCACAGGCCCGGGGGCTTTGAAGGATTCCACCTCGGTTTTGAGGAGTGTGAAATTTTGCTTTAGAGAAGTTTTTCACTGTGGTTTTCAGGGCAGGGGGTGGAATCGGGATGTGAATATCCAATGCGATTAGTTTATGGTCTGATCTTACCAGTGAGGGATACACTTCTGGTCTGGAGCATAGAGTCCCCATGTTGGTGATGATCATGTCCAGTATGTTTTCCCCTCTTGTGGGAGTGGTAACAAGTTGTTCCATAGCATTTGAGTTTATAAATTCTAGGAACCTTTGGGCTAGGGTGTTGGAGCTAGAGTAATGCTCCCAGTCTATGTTTGGGTAGTTGAAGTCACCCAATATAATGGTGTTTGGAGAGACCTTCATATTTTCCAGTGTTCTCAGGAAGGCCGAGTGGGGTTCCTGGGTTTGGGAGGGTGGTCTGTAGCAGGCTATAAACTGGAAGGCAGTTTTACCCACTGTTAGTTGCACATGGATAGTCTCTGATGCTTTGTGCTGTGCCACCAACCTGGAGGTGTGGGTATCTTTGACGAATATTGATACTCCCCCTCCTTTTGTGGTTCGGTCCAAGTTTTGGGGTCGAAAAGCATGGTATGAGGTATAACCTGGTAGTGCTGGGGTGCTCTCGGGAGCCTTGAACCAGGTTTCTGTTACTGCACAGATATCGATGTTCTCCATGCTAAGGAGAGTTTTGAGTGCATGCATCTTGAGGTTTAGACTTCTGGCGTTGAGTAGCATTACTCTTAGTTTCTTATCCCTTGTGATACCTATGGAGGTGGATTTGCCTTGCCTAAAAAAGGCACTATGGGGGTATCAAGAGCCTTTGCCAATATCCGAAAGCCCAGAGGTGACAGGTGCAAGCCGTCCCTAGCAAAGCATCGTGGCTTGTTGAGCATGTCATCCCAGGCTGACAGGCATTGGATCCCCTTTGAATGACACCAATACTTAAGCCAATTGTTGAAATTGATCATCTTGTCTTCATATTGTGGCATCATTCTTGGTGAGGGTAAGATGCTACTCAAGGTCAGGGTCATACCGGCCTGGGCTACATGCTCAGAGAGTTGTCAGTATGATTTTGAAAGTTTGTGTAAATATTATTGGAGAGAATTTAGTATTTCCCCAGCATTTAAAAGAAGTCTCAGATGTGTAGTAATATCTAACTAATACAAGCAGGATAAGAAATGTACCATGTTTTCTACCCATTCTTCTTTCATCCAGTTTCCTTATTGATATAGATCTTAAATTATCTTAAATGTATGCATATTCATTTTGGAGTGTTGCATGACACTGTCAGTTATACTTCTTATTTTAATATGAGCTTTGCAACAATAATTTATGAAGGAAACAGTTATAAATGGACTTAATTATTTGGAACAGTGGTTTGAAAGGGAGATTATGAAAGACAATCTCTCATTTATTACTGAAGTGTAAGTTTTTATTTCTTGTGCAAAGGTTATTTTCATTTAAATGTTTTTGTTACATCGTCAACAAAATATGATATAACAAAGCTGACTTATTAAGAGATTAATTCTCTATTTATCAGAAAAAGAGGTTCACTGTAATACTAAATTATTTCAGGAACATGCACATCTAAACACACACACACACACACACACACACACACACACACACACACACACACACACACACACACACACACACACACGCACACACACACACATGCATGCATTTACCTTGATCAAAATTAGTTCAAGGAAAACAAATTCAGGGGTATGACACATATAATACATACCAGCTCTGAGAATATACTGTTATTTCTAATTTTGCAGGGCTTCAGAGATTACATAAACTGTTGTTAATTTGTTTATTTACATTAAAATGGATTACTTATGAGAAGTCAGTAATTGCTGACTATATATATAATTACTTACACTGTACCACTGTCATTTCATTTTCAGACTCTGACCAGCCAGCACTATATTACAGGTCTGCACATATTACTGAAAAGGAAAGTAAGTATTTCTAATTATGCAACAAAGCAGCATTGTGGTACATAGAGCTCAGCAGGCAGAATGTCTGAGTTAATATATGTTTAAAAAGAACCTTATTTAAAAATATGGGAAAAATCTTGGGTACCCAGAAACTGACACTTTCATCATAACAGAATCAAACTGATGTGCATCACAAACATAGAAAGTCGAGTGGTGTGTAGTACAATGTAGAAAGTAGAGTGGGGTGTAGTACATGGCTCACTTTTAATGGATGGGGGGACTGCTTGGACTCTTCTTCCCAAGGAATATGTGTTATATGTCCGGATTTATTAAGAAACGGAGATGTCCAGAGTATCGTGCAGTTTCTCTGAAGCTTGAGTTTTTTTTTGTAGACACTTACGGCTCATTGCAGAAGGATATGAAGCTCAGCATTTGTGATGCAATGAGCAATTTATGAGGTATTTCTCTTGCTGCAGAATGAGCGACATGGACATCCTGACAAGAAACAAATAAAGGATGACAAACTGTCGCAGCTTCAGGTGAAGGGACAGGCAAAGTCATCCTGCCTTTTATTGTTCTCTGACTAAGCTTTGCACCGAGGACCACATAT